>NC_056735.1:1797461334-1797498834 GCF_019279795.1 Protopterus annectens
TTGTTTTCTTGGACAGCAACTTTTTGCATTGATTATAAAGTTTGTTGATGCCAGATGTGCACCATGGCAGTTTTTTTTTTTTCCTTGGGGCTCTGGCTTTGATTCTTTCCACTACAGCTGAGTTTTACACTTACGCAAGTGATTGTACAGGGCTTTAGTGTAAGCTTTGGTGTAGTTACCACTTCCAGCTTGGGGTGGGGTTTGGAATGCACTTACATCTTCACCTAGTAGGGCAGAGTTTGCCTTGGTGAAGTTTTTTAGTCTAATTTCACCCTTTGTGAGTTCTAGTGTTAGTGCCAGCTTTACGGTGACTGATTTGTGGTCAGTTTTATCTAATGAAGTCCGACAGTTGCAGCAATGCATCTGTTTGACATGTTGGTGAAAACAATATCCAGAATATTTGTTCCCCTTGTTGGAGTACAGAAAATTTGCTCCAGGGCATTTGGATTAACAAAGTCAAGGAGCTTTTGCACTAGCGAGTTAGGGGTAGTGTAGGTTTCCCAGTTGATGGTGGGATAACTGAAATCTCCCATAAGCAGTGTGTTCTGTAAAATTTGGATTGTCTTCAGTTTAGTCAAGTAGGCGTTGTGGGTGTCGTGACTCATGCAGGGGGCTCTATAACTGGCTATGACTTGAATGGGGGTCTTATCCATCGTAACCCGGAACTGAAGTAACTCCACGGAATTGTCCAGTCTAACTAGATGGGAGGTGAATTTATCTCCAATATAGATTGAAACACTGCCTCCTTTGGTTTTCACACATTCATTTTGGGGTCTAAAGGTGTGTAAGCATTGCAGTCTTGCAAGGCCGGGGTACTGTCTGAGGCCTTCAACCAGGTTTATACGACTGCACACACATCTACATCTTCTAGTGATAGAAGTGCTTCCAGGGAGTGCAGTTTTTGGTTTAAGCTCCTAGCATTTAGCAGCATGACTCTTATTATCTTCTGACTGGTTAATTTCACGTCACATATTTATACATATTACAGTTTTGATGCCATGTGGAAGACAGAATGTGCTGGGATGAGGAGAGATTAATGTATAAAATACTTTAGGCTATATTGCTTAAGTTGGGACATTTACACTTGGTCTGTTTCTTAGACCAGTTCATATCTTAAATTCATGATCACTCTCACTAAGGGTTACTAATAACTTTTAAGGATTTTCTTCTTTCTGCTAGTTAAGATGAATATTTGTATTCTAACCAAATTTACAGACAGGATTTGTAATATTTCTTCAAAAGATGACACTGAATTTCAAGCTACTGCTTCTAAAAAACATATAAATTGACCAGTTGAAGATCAGAGCATAGTATCCTTGCGGAGGTTAATTGTGAACTAATTCATCCTCCAGAGATTACTTCAATTCTCATAAGGAGAAAAACTGAAACATGCTGAAAAAGACTAAGTATTTTAAGGTTCCATGTAAACTTAAGTATTTTAAGGTTCCATGTAAACTTAAAACATGTATATATATATATATATATATATATATATATATATATATATATATATATATATATATATACATACATATACATTTCAGTAACAAATAAGTTAGTAACCCCCAATTTTATATTGCTGACACCAAATTAATGCAAAAGACATAAATGCCTTATTAATATTACAGAGGATCGTGAGTCTGATTATGAGTCTGAAATGTGTTTACCCTAACAGTATCATCTATTCCCTCTCACAGAGCATCTTTTACAAGGACAAGTCTTCACAGAATATTTTACACTCTAAGAATAGCATATATTTTCCACTCTTCCAGTCCTATATTTTGGAGGAGCTCCAAAGGAGAAAATAATATTTTGAAAACATATTTTTATGCCTGTTCCAAAATTCAGCCTTGCTTGAAATAAATGGAATAAATCTGCAAATGTACATTGGATCTTGACCATTCCTCCATAAGTAAACAATCTTAACATGCCTTGGCTTCAAACTTCCTATTTCTAAACAAGACTGGAAAATTCAAGACTGCCAGACCATGGAAATCATCCAGCTTTCCCAGAGCTAAAGAATGTTGAATAGAACCAGCATATGCTTACCAGCCAACTTAAATAAAAGATCAATGTCCGATAGTAGTTGCAATTATTCTTCACTGAATGGTATCTTGAATGGTATTAAACTTTATTTTTTATTAACTTCTTAGTTACAATTATTCTCGATGCCAGTAACAGATAAAGTTGCCTTTTTGCTCATCTCCTGACCAACTTACTTACTCTGTCACTAGAATCACTTTTTAACTCTTTGTACTCAGGAAATTATACAGCTATCAGTCTGACACACCTGATATGCATAGCCATGGATACATCATAACAAATGTGAAAACCTAGGATATTACAAACCTTATCAGACTTTATCCCCATAAATTTGGCTTTGTCAAGGGCAGATCCTGTCTAATCAATGTGGTTAACGTTTCCAAGAAGGGAACTCAAGCTATGGACACTGGACACGCTGAAATTAAAGAATAACCGAGGCATTTCATACCGTACTTCATGATAGCATCGCAAACAAGCTAAATACACTACAAACTGAACTGTACATAATTAAGACTAATTGACGGTGCATGTGGATCATCAGAATGAATGAACATAACCAATGGGGTTCTCCAGGGATCTATGCTGGGACCAGTGCTATTCTGTACTCACTGATCTTTGGATGACCAAATTTGTGGATGATTGCAAACTGGGCGTCATCCTCAAATCACCCACATACATACAGGCACTTCAATAAGAGCGTACATTAACAAATGACTGGTATAGAAAAAAATGGACTCGCACTAAATGCAAAAAGTACAATACTGTTACATTTGGTAAGCAATCTTGCACTCCGGATTATAGTACAGACAACTCTCTACTTCAAAATAAGAATGCTGTGAGAGACCTTGGAGCAAGGATGGACAACTCCCTTCCTTTGACCATCATGTTGCAGCAGTAATCAGGAAGTCCTTTTACATAATGCAACTCATCACAAAAGGTTTATCCTCAAGATATAAGAAAGCCCTTACCCTCATTATATTCTGCTCTCATTAAGGGTATAACAGAATAAAATGACCACTTTGGAGCGTACTTTGCTGCACCCTTAAAACAAATGGCAAGACCATTGAAGCTCCTAATAAAAAAGATCATAGGTTTAAACCTCCTGAGCTAACGAATGAGACTGGAAGCTCTGTCCCTGTATTCAGTGCCCTATACAATCCTTATCTGTACCTAGCTTATTGCCCTAGGAGGGATTCAGTAGTCCAAGACCACTGATACTTCCACAAATCAAACAGTCCTACAAATTAATAGGATCAGGGATCGAAATCTACAACAAATAAACAAAACATGATGGCATGATAGGTTCATCATGCAGTGCCTACACCTAAACTCCCATTGCAAATTAAGTAGTGGGATATACTATCTGTAGATCGAATATACTACTTATAGATCGGAGTGTAAGTGATGTGTGCTGTATCTTTAAGAAGTGCGTCAAGGCTTTACATACATATATAAAATCCGAGACACGTGCACTCCGCGGGGCCATTTTATAAGAGCAGTCACAGTGATAATATGCATGAATGCAGTTGTTAGTTTGTATATAAGTTAAAGTCAGTAACCTTAAGTAATTATGTGTTTGTATAAAATAAAGCTGCTTTAACAGAACCCATGAAAATTCTTCTATTGTATCCGGAATGGGATAGTGACATGGTGTCAGAACCAGGATGGAAGAGAATAAAATCTGGAGCCATGAGGTGCAGAGACAACAGTGAAGGTAAAATGGAGAGGAGAGCACAAACAGAGCCAGAAAAGAATCAAAGGTAATGAAGTAAGACAAATTGCTTATTTGGTAGAAAAGACAAAAAGGGGCATTACAAGGGCACCAGCTGCACTATTAAGCAAGTAGAAGGCATGAAAAATGTAACTAAAAGGAAATATATAAAATAAATGTATTTGATGGAACAATTGACAGTAAAGCTAAATGAGCATGTATAAAGCAAACAAGTGCATTTCAAGCAAAACTGGGCAAGCTTAGAGTAAAACAAGTACAAGAAAAGTACATTGGGCATGAAAAGGGCATAAATAAGCAAAAAAAAAAAACAAATAAAAAGGGCACATTAAGCAGAAATAAAGCAAGGTGACTGCATGTGTTTTGGCAAAGTGCTATGCTTTGGCATAACTACGACTTTGTATTGTATCAAGGGCATAACTAAAGTTATTCAGAGTATCTCAAAGTATGTAAAAGTGCTTTCCGCATGTGCTTATTGCTGCACATGTGTTTTGAGAAGTTTACTGTGTGCAAAGTGCAACTATTTCGTGAAATACAGTCAAGTATAACCATTTTGAAAAGTTTCTTGTGCTGGCTGTGTCTATTCTCTAACTGCCACCATTACAGAGTGTTTTCTGCACTGCAAAGAATTGCCTAGCAAGGTACCACCATTCTGGGGATATTTCAGTGTGGTGTATGCAGTTATTCTCAAAGTGCAATTACTACGAAAAGTTACCGAGTTTAAGGCAAGAGTTGTCTGATTTATTCGCACTGTGTAATTATTTGATATTACATTAAGTGATTTCTTGCAAAAGACGGCACTACAAGAGTATTACAATGTTGAGCAAAGTCACAGAGATTTGTCAAATCCATAAAAACACGCAAGTACACTTGCGAGTGACAAGGGCATGGTTTTAGTTGGCTCTACAGCAAATGTAGACAGCATGCAACACATGGCAAGAAAAAGCAGGCCCAAGAATGTGGTAGCTACAGGGTTTCCAAGGAAGTCATGCAGCTTTCCAGCAAATTCTAAAAAGGGAGCAAGTTCCAGCTCAATGCAGTACAAGCATGAATCAGCAAACCCAAACTCTAACTTTACTGTTAACAGTCACAATTTTGGTGTAAATCATGAATCTAAAAGAGAGAAGTGCTTAGCATTTGGTCAGCAAAGTCATAAGTGTAAAAAATGGAACCACTTCCAAAAATGTTGTAAGCCTCACAACTGTAAAGAAAGGTCACACAAAAAAACAAGCTGATCAAGTAGAGTTGAAGCAGTCAGCTTTCTATGTTGATGGTGTATCTGTGCTTGATGAACAAGTTGATGCATTGAATTTATTAACAAGGGGCGAAGTATTTTGTACTGTCTGGATTAAAGGAAAATCCAGAGTTTAAAGCAGATACTGGTTCAAAGTGTAATGGTTCAAAGTGTAATGTTATGCCAGCAGACACATTTGCTAAAGTGAGAACTAATGAACAACTCAATGTAGCCAGTAGTGCGAGACTTGTTGGTTATGGAGGTGAAGAAATTCAAACTGAAGTTTCAGTGATGCTTTCATGTTATTTGACCAAGAACCGTTACAATTTGTTATTCTACGTAGTGAGAAGGCCAGTGCAATCTTTACTGGGTCTCAAAGATGGCCCTAGAATGAATCTGCTTTCTTTTAAAGAAGTTCATCACGTAAGTGCATTTTCAAGTTCTAATTTTTCAGAAGCCATTTTCTAATATACTGATATTTTCAATGACAAGTTAGGCAAACTTCCAGTAGTGTATTCCATGAAATTAGACCTAGAGTAGAGTTCCAATAGCTATGCAGGATAAAGATAAAACTCAGTTGGATAAAATGGTGCAGCAAGGTGTGATCTGTCCAGTCACTCACAGAACCAACTGAATGTATATCGTCCATGGTAGTTGCTCACAAAAAAAGGCTCAGATGACATCATAATATGTACTGACCCTAGAGATCTGAACAAAGCATTGAAGAGACCACATCATCCAATGCGCACAGTAGAAGAAGTTGCAGCTCTAATACCGAATGCCACGGTTTTCTCTACCTTGGATTTAGAGAGTTCATTTTGGCAAGTGATGCTTGATTGCAAATTTTCATTTCTAACTACTTTTGGTACTCCATTTGGCAGATACAGATTCCTAAGGATGTCATTTGGGATAAATTCTGCAAGTGACATCTTTCAGCATGCAATGGAGCAATTTTTTTTGGGTTATCCTTGTGCCATAATAGTAGAGGATTTATTGGTTGGAGGCAATGATGAAGCAGAGCATGACAAAAATGTGAGATAAACTTAAAGCTCAATCCTCTGAAGTATAAATTCAGACTTCCAGAAGTTACCTACGTTGGTCATTTATTCAAAAGTACAGGCTTGAGACCAGACCCGACCAAGCAAACCACTATTCCTGAAATATCAGCATCAGATGATGTACAAGCTCTACAACATTTTCTAGGCATGGTTAACTATTTAGGCAAGTTTATACCATATTTCAGTGAGTTGACAGCACCTTTAAGAGAGCTAACACTCAAAAATGTTGCATGGTCATGGTTGGACCACCACCAGAAGACATTTGAAGACCTTAAGCAGAAAACTGTCACTCCACCTACATTAAGATACTATGATGTGAACAAACCAGTTACTCTTTCCTGTGATGCTTCAAAATTTGGTCTTGGCGCAGTCCCACTTCAAAAGGGCAGATTGGTAGCCTATGCATCTAGAACAATAACCCAAATGGAGATGCAGTATCCTCAGATTGAGAAAGAGCTTTTGGGAATAGTATTTGCATGTTGAAAGTTTCATGATTATATTTATGGTCAAGCTTTTCAGACTGAAACTGACCACCAGCCTCTAGTTACTATTTTAAAAAAGCCTATGCATTCTGCTTCAGCAAGATGACAGAAAATGATGCGCAAATTGCAAAAGTACAATTTCAAAATGGTCTGCACAAAAGGTAAATTGTTTTTATCTGGCCGATTCCTTATCCAGATCACCCAGAAATACCACAGAACAGCTTGATGCCAAGAATTTTGACTTGACATGATGTCCTTGCGTAATTGTTCCACCACTAGACTTGATGAGTTAAGAGATCACACTCAGACTGATCCAATTTTCAGAAGCTCAAGCACTACATTAATGTTGGGTTGCCATCAAAGCAATCTAGTACACCACCTGAAATGCAAACCTACTCTCCTTACGGAGATGAATTGTTGATGGAAGATGGCATTATTTTCAAAGGTCCTAAAATTGTTGTTCCTGCTTCCTTACAAGACTATATCCAGATTTTGCATCGTGGTCACCCGGGATCCACATCCATTATGAGAAGAGCCAGAGAATTAGTGTTTTGGCCTTCCATACCAAAAGACATTGATAAAAATACTTTCTTCTTGCTCAATATGCCATAGTACTGGACCGCATTTGCAAAGAGAACAACTTCAGTTAAATTCAGTTCCTGAACTACCTTGGTCTATCATTGCAACTGATATCCGAGTGGAACAATCAACACTATTTAGTTTTGTTAGACTCTTATTCGAATTGGTTTGAGATTGATCTACTACCTAACCTAACTTCCACTGCTGTTATTACTAAGTTGAAATGTCATTTCTCAGTTCATGGTAGTCCACACCAACTTCTTTCTGACAATGGTACTCAATTTACTAGCCAGTTGTTTCAGAAATTTGAAAAAGAAATGGTCTTTATACATGTCACTAGTAGTCCTGAATATCCCCAGTCCAATGGTCTAGCTGAATGTGCAGTACAGAGTGCAAAGCAATTACCTGAAAAGTCAAATCATGACAATACTGATGTGTTCTTGAATTTACTTAATCTCAGAAACGTACCCCGTGACAATATTCTTGGCTCACTCGCTCAAAGACTACTTTCCAGGCAAACTAAAACTATGCAACCCATTAATTCCAGTCTGTTGAAGCCTAAACCTAAGAACAATAAAACAATCATGGTTCAGTTGTTTAAGAAGAGTAATATTCAGAAATCTAGTTACGACCGATCGAGGAGATAACTTTGTCCGTTGAGGGAAGGAGACACAGCAAGAATCCAGACAACAAAAGATATTGATCGAATAGGACACATCACAGGCATCTGTGCCGAACCAAGACTTTCCCTGATAGACTCTGAAGGTGTGGAATACAGCAAGAATCATAGACATCATCTTCCTTTATCAGAATCACCATCACCACATTGTTTCTGTGATGCATACTTCAAATCTAAGAGTGAATCGGACACTGTTCCCATACCAGAATGTGTTCAAAATTCTGATTCCATTCCAGAAAATGATCACAACATTCCACAGGTCAAACATTTTGCAGAGACAGTTCCAGTTGCTAAATCTCATTCACCATTTTATATCACAAGATATGGATGAGTATCAAAGCCTAGTGTGAAATACGCAACAATGTGAACTTGATTGTATACACCTGGATGAGTATCAAAGCCTAGTGTGAAATACGCAACAATGTGAACTTGATTGTATACACCTGTACACCTGTGTATTTAGCATTGTATAATGCATGACAAATAATTACCTGTGATTTCTGCATGCCAACAGACTAATAGCATTGTATGATCTATTTCTCAAAGAGGGAGGATGTAGATTGCAGTGCAAGTGATGTGCGCCGTATCTTTAAGAAGTGTGTCAAGGCTTTACATGCATATATTAAATCCTAGGCACGTGCACTCCATGGGGCCATTTTGTAACAGCAGCCATAGTGATACCATGCATGAATGCAGTTGTTAGTTTGTATACAAGTTAAAGTCAATAACCTTAAGCTTTAAGTAATTATGTGTCTGTATAAAATAAAGCTGCTTGAACAGAACCCATGAAGACTCTTCTATTGTATCCAGAATGGGACAGCGACACTATTTTCCTTCAAAAAGAGTGTGACATGACTAGCCTGTTCCTCCTTGAAAAAGGAGGTGGGACCTAAAAGGATGGGTAAAGGCAAGGTACAAATGACCACATGGCTCAACTGCCTTATTTCCTACATTGCTATTGGCTGTACTGTATTGGAGACACAGAAACACACATACTGTATTCTCCCTTATCCCTGGGCTTGGGTCAAAGATGAAAAGGAACTGGGACTATTGACCATCCTACATGCTCAGTTAACAAAGGTCAAAATTATAAGGAATTGTCATGAATGCGTAACAGAGTTCTCTCTGTCATGTCTGGATTACTTATGCGGATACATGTGATGTTGTGGAGACAGCCATCTTTTGGATATACAGAAGGGTATGTGACAGGCTCAGAAGGCTATAATTGTGCCATAAATAAGAAATGTGATCCATTAACACAGAACACTTTTGAACTGCACCATCATATTTGGAACAGTGGCCCCCACAGCAATCCTAGCATAACATTCATGCACTCTGCACCCCTCCAAAAAAAAAAAAAAGGTTTTATACCATTCAAGATGGCAGAATAGAAAGGGTTAGGGGTAGCTTTTCAGTGAGGCAGACACACTATGTGATGTTACTCCACGGCTTTTAGAATCTGGTCTCGAGTCCGCAAATTTTAAGTCACATTAACAACCTGGAACCCATAAAGTTAACAATAAATTAACCATCTCCACAGAGCTGAGCTTATACTAGGGCAAGCATAATTCTTCTAGCAACCACTGCAAGTGAGGCTATAGCCTAGTCTGTGAAGGAATCTGTGACAGGATATCATGTAGAACATTTTCTTACACAGTGTTTATCTAAACTCACTTTTATAGAATGCAAATTAAAGGACACACCCAGGGCAGTGATTGATGATGTCTGGTGCATTAGCCTTAAACTCCACTCTGTGATGCTTGCTCTGAGAAGTCTGATCATCTGAACAAGTACGGAATGTATGGCACTGCTTTACTGTAAAGTTTAGCTGGTTAAAAAAAGTGCATTCAGATTCTTACTTAAAAAAAAACAGTGTACATCTCATTTCTAGAATAAGAATACAGATTAAATATTATGAGTTACAGTGTGGGACACTGTACTGCATCACAGTGAATTTTTTCAAAACCAAATAAAAGGCAAAATTTTAGAAAGCAAATAAAAAGATGATGAACAAGGGTCTTGGCAGCTTGCATCTGAAAATTGAAAGGTAAAATGGAATTAGATGCATGACAGTCACATTCCTTAAGCCACTGCTATCCAGTTACTTACATGCCAGGACGAGTGGAGGACTTTACATACCTCAGATACAACTCCAATATGAGAGGAGTCAAATGGCTAAATGTAAACTTTAATCACAGAATGCAGAAAACACACAGGTCTTTTAAATAGCTGAACATGGACTAAACAATTCCTTTCTAGATCACATACTATGAAGGCTGGAAAGCATCTAATTAAATGTAGATATAGCTTTTAATATATGTAGGAGTTACTTTGTGAAAAATCAGACCTCCTTAAATACTCACTCCCTGCACATTCTTAATTGTTGCATTTAAAAAAAATGGTTGAAAAGAAGTATAATATCAAGTCTTGCAGTAAATTTGGAAGTTGTGAAATCAGTGTCTTTATGAAAGGGCTGGGTAGATAAAAAAATACACATCTTGTGCAGCATATTAAACCGTCTCTGATTAGTTCTGGTATTGTCTCTGATTCTAGAGTTAGGAGGTTGACAAATATGTTGCATACAAGTTTCTGAACTAATGGAAACCCCACCCAAAAACTGAAAAAGCATCCTTCCCATATCTTGCAATGTACTAACAGTCTGGATGGAATAACCCTTTTACTTCTAACATTTTATATGCTTTTAGTGATTTATAATCAGGGCAGGAGATGTCAGTACTACAGGCACTAACGCTCAGTTAAACTTAGGCAATCATTCCTAGTTTCACGCAAAGATTCATACAGAATAAAAATTTAGGAAACACAAGACTCTTCTGCTTTGAAGTGCACCTATTACTCAGCCAGATATTACACCTACACTGCCATAGACAAGTTAATATATTCAAATACCCTTCTCCATTTCTTGGACTCTGCAAGTGCAGTCTCCTCAGGTCTCAGATCAATAATTTCTACTGAAGGGCTATATTTGATCTATTCCACCTTATTCTAAAGTTTGGACACTACATAAACCCTTTATCAAACACTCCTTTCAGAAAGAAACTAGGTGAAACCACCAACACCTTCTTAGAAGTTCTTTAAAATGTAGCTGTACCTCAAACTATCCTTATTTAATGGGATACTCGCAAGTGTTTTTTGATAGCCCACATTTACTCAAGACTTGAATCACAAAACTGTGGTTTTCAAAATTATAACCTGAAATTAAACATCACAGATTTTTTTAGACATGAATACCAATGTATAAATTCTTAGTGAAGTAACCAAATGAGAAGTTACAGAAGGTGTTACAAAATCTCAAGAAGTTTTGGAAAAGAATTCCAGTTCTTGTCTAGGTCAGCAGAATTTTATATTTATCCAGTGAGGAAGGCTAAAAGGATATCATGCTCTGCCAACCAATACTATGCATAGTTCAAAGCCTGGTAAAAGCTTGGGTGGTCTACCTAAGAACTTCAAAAGTTCTACACAATTTTTTGTTTTCAATTGATTGTCACACCTGAGTTTTCTTCAGACATGTCAGCTATTCAATCTTTTCTCAAGAAATCTAATCTTTTACTCAGAGGAAGCAGTCTGACAGTAAACTTTCTTACAGCATTAAGTACTTAAATAAAAGATTACTTACTTATCAGAATTGTCAAGAGAAATAAATATTCAGTGTAAGATATCAACCCTACAAAAAGAAAAAGACAATTAAAAGCTGTCAGCAATGAAAAGGCTTAATTAGCGCCTAAAGAAATCTACTTATTAATCTAAAACTTACAAATGTCACTAGCTACACATAGCCTATGCTGAGCATGCATGTTATCTGGCAGTTGCACATACTTTCCTGAAAAAATCATATTGTACTTTTACTTCTACTATTAGAAATCTGGAAACAGTTCAGCCTTACCTAGAGAAAATGTGAATTTTGTCTTAGTTTAGGTTTGTTCAAGGAATGATGCCTGCATTTTTATTCCACAGGTATGAGTCTTCTGATTGGCGTTTATGGAAAAAATGCTAAAAAAATAAATCTAAATCTGCAGTGCTGTGTTTACTTTTGAGGAAAACTGTTTATGATTTCATTTATGTAATTTAAACTACAGAAGAGACTGCATGTGACTTTCAAGAGGAACATGCTTCCAAGATAGCTGCATACTGATCAACAGCTTAATGTCAGCTTTCCCAGTGTAAAAAAAAACTGAGGGAAAAAAAGATACAGTGATATCGTTAGCCTGAGTAAATTTCATTTACTGGCTACTAAGTACAATTCTAGACACCAGCAAAGAACACATTTAAAGAACACGAAAGAAAGAAAATCAACCAGAAAAGGTGAACAGCAAACATTGGCTGGGAAGAATCCTGCAGCTGTTTAGTAAAAATAGTCAAAGCTTCAGCTTTGATACAAGACATGACTTTCAGTAATTTTGAGGAAAAATAATAAATCAAAAGTACTCAGAGGTGATTAAAATAAATAAAACATTGAAGAACAATACAAACAACAAAAGGCTGGAATGTAGAAGAAACTTTAGCTATTCAGATGAACTGATAAAACTGCAAAAAATCAGAGGGTGAAATGAAGAAAAGTCTGGTTGAGTATGAGGATGGAGTTTTGATGACTTTGTTAAATTTGTGTGTGTACTGTAAGCCATATACCAAACACTTTGTCATTAAAGTTTGGATGGACACTAAAAGAATCGAAAAGTAAGTAAAGTAATTTTGTTCTTATTAGTATTTGTAGAAAACTTTTCATGATATAAATTACAAGTTATGCGCAGCAAAGCAGTTTTGTGCAATGTGTAATAAGATATTTCAAATGTGGGGCATATATTTTCAGTGACTGTTGAATGTGTTACAGATTAAAGTAAACAAGCACTTTTTAGTTGTTAGAAATATAGGCTTTAATGTGCAACAAGAGAAGAAAGGCTGGACAGAAGCATGTTTAATTTTAATATGATGTCATCTTGGGCTGATGGGGTATAGTGTAAAAGTGCACTGATTTTATTACATTTAGAACTGAGATATTTTCACTAATTTTTTATAAGTTATAAGGGTGTGTGTGTCTGGATTAATGCCCTTGGCTTAAGCTATAAACAAGTTTTTTTTTTTTTTTTTCAAGTAGGCTTTAAAATAAGACAAAATTATGAAAGCCATGAACAATGCCACGTTTCTTACAGATGCAAAAGATATTAGCTTGTTTTTGTTTTATTTCAATTAGCAAATATTCAACAGAAGCCAAGAAGTCTGCAGCTGAAGGCAATTGTACATTCTGTTCTGAGTGAAATTTACAAAGGTTCATTGCTGACTATTTTTCTATGCAGACAAGTCGTCTGCAGATGTAAGCAATTAATCTCGATAGTTCTGAGCATTCTTTGCTGAGGGAAATTAAAATTTAAAAGTAAAATGGCAAGTGGTTCAATGAAAAATAAAGTTGGAAAATATGGGAAATAAATACAAGATAGCAGCCTTCCTAACAGCCTTAATACTTTAATGCATTTAATAGAACAATACACAATTTAGTTTTATTTAAAGGTAGCTAATGCACTTTTTTCTTAGGGCTAAAAGGTGATGTCTTTTGAAAGCATACAAGCTGCTTTTTACATATGAGAGGGGAACAGAGATAAGAAAAGAACAGACACCAATCGATGCAAGTGGAAATATAAGCTGCAGCATGTGCTTTATGATGGATAACGTTAACTTTAGGTTAGGTAATGCCTGGGCATGCAGCTGCCAGTCTGAGGCAACTGTTCCTATCTGAAGTGTTAAACTTTTTTTGAAAATGTACATAGTTTTGTGATTTTGTTTTAAGTTAACAGGGAATGGGGTATTTTAAAAGTGTACTTAGTTTTTTGCTTGAGGGTTTCATTCACACAAAAAGTCCTGAAAATGTGACAGATTCAAATGGAGATGAGAAGAAACAACTGTATAAAAGATCAGTGTGTGCATCTAACACAAAAGTTGGCAATACATGTGCAAAAAAGTGTCATGTAAATTAGTAGTTCTCAGTGTGCTAATAATACTGTTTGAGCTTTGTGCCCCCCCAGCTTGTGCACTAATTCTACCTGTCCACTAGACAGTATACTCTTCACTCAGATCCTTCTTATTCTCTGTGATTAAAAATAACCGTTGAGCAGCCCTTTCTATGTTGTTTGTCTTTATAGTTTTTGTATCACTTGAGCCCCAGCTGTTTGCATCTCTATAGATTCCTCTTCATTGCTAGTGTATCTCCCTACTCTAATCTGAGCACAAACTGGCTACTAATAAGCAAGTCAATGTGAAGACACACATCCAACCTTAATAAATTTGGCTTTCTCATCTATCCTTCACAGGTACAGTCTGTATTATTACTCACCCCCCACCCCCGAGGTCTTCACTGATGCATTTCCCCTGCTTGTGCCTCTGGATTTGTCTGGTTTCTTTGCACTGCACCAGGTTCACACCCATTTTGCTAGCCACCTTCCCCAATACTAAGTCTTTATTAGGTTCCTGCTGTTTTTGGAGCCATCTTTAAATTATTAGTCTTCCCTCAGGACACAAATGCTCTTCAGCAGTTGAATTCTGCTTACTCTTAAAGTGTTGTTTTTAGCTAATTATTTGGATCTATACAACTGGTATTCAATATTCTGATTCTTGACTACTGCTCTGCTTATTTATTTCACTTGTTTGATTCTGCCATTCAGCAACAGTGTTTTACTGACACTACCTCTGCTATATTGTCTCTACTTATGCAACTATGCTGTACTAAAACTGCTGTTATAAATGTAATTGACTTGGTGTTGGCATTAGAAAGTGTTTACTGATTTAGCACTGCAGTTGTGTTTCTGCTGATTCAACTGTGCTGCTGTTCTTAAGTGTTCTTTTTACTTTTTCTTGTATGTATAGGATAATTTGCTGCTAAATGTATCATACATGATTTAATAACTAGTTTCCAAGCAAAGGTATGACACTGTGATGTGTTAACTGTTGAACTACCCTCAAATTTTTGCAGTAGCATCTGTTCTCCTACTATCTTCTCCTGCTCTCTCCGCTCTATCCTCAGAACTGTATCTTTTAATGCTTCCATACCTCCTCCTTACTTCTTTTAACCTATCTTTGTCTCATTCTACTAGCTTCACCTTCTCCTTTTCTCTCTCTTCACAGCACACTAGGGTAACTTTGCAGTCCGCAGCTACCTCCCCACTCATACAGTCTAAGAAGGAATCAGTACTGCAGAAGTAAAACAAGGATATACCCTTTTGAACCTGAAAAGCAGGGTCAGTCCACCCAGGCATTATAAATGTATGGGTTATGATAGAAAAGCTTTAACATTAGCAGTGTAACTTAGTAGTTCTCAGCGGGCTAATAAAACTGACTTGAGCCTTGTGTCCTCATCCCCCCAGCTTGTGCAGTAATCATAACTGTCCACTAGACAGTATACACTTGACTCAGATCCTTCCTCTAATCTGTGATTAAAAATAACCCTCGAACAGCCCCTTCAGTGCTGTTTTCCTTATTTTTTCTATGACTTGAACCCCACCTGTTTGTTTGCATTTCTATAGATTCTCCTTCATTGCTAATGTATCTCCCTACTCTAATCTGTACACAAACTGACTACTAATAAGCAAGTCAGTGTGAAGACACACATACAACCTTAATAAACTTTGCTTTCTCATCTCGTCTTCATTTTACAGGTAGAGATTGTATTATTAATCACTCCCTCTGAGGTCTTCCCAGTGCTTGCCTCTCTAGATTTGTCTGGTTTTGGCCCATTCCGTTCACCCTGCAGGCACACTCCACTTTCCTCCCTCTCCCAATTCCCTCCAACCCCCAGTGATCCTACCTTTATACTTCCCTAACTCCTCCCATGCCCATTTTCTTCCAATCAACCCACTTCCGCTCCAGCATTCTAATCCTCTCAAATTTCCTAACCTCTCCCTTACCCAGACACACTATACTTCCCACCTCCCACCATCACTAACAAGTGTCCCTCCCTCCACCCACTTACTTCTTGCTCTCCAACTATTCTCCCCAACACTCTCATTATTCCCATTGTCCACACTCCTTACTCAGCCAAATAATCCCTACCACCCCATCTCACATTTACTTCTACACATCTCTCATTCTACATCATGCTCTTCTCCACACCTGCTTTCTAACTTCAGCCTTCCTCATATCCCTCCCCCCTTCTATACCTTACTATCCTCCCTGGCTCCTCACACTCTACCACTACATATAACTTCTTCCTCTCAAACAATCGTCCCTCATTCCTTCTCCTCCATATCCCATGAACTATACCCTCTAAATACAACTCTCTTCTATAAATTTAAGCTCCCTCCAGTACCTCTCTCTGCTAACCCACTTCACTTCACAGACAATAGTAGACCTTTCCTCAATTCCACTACTAACCATACCACTCAACCGTACAGACTTTCGCAGAATGTCCAAATTTTTGCTCCCAATTTTTGGTCCATTTCACACATTGCTGTGGTTTTCTGGCAAATCACTGGCAAATCATTGAGGGTTAAAGTCATACAATAATAACAGACATTTGAGCTTCAGCCTTTCCCCTCACTATTGATGTCTTTGTCCAGATTTCTTGATCTAAGAAGTTGAGAAGTATGCTCCTAACTTACCATCCCCAATGAATCTCATCACCCATCTTTTACATCTAGTCTTTCTCTCTCTCTGTTTCTGGTGACATCCATCCCAATCCTGGTCCCACTGTACATCTGCTCCTCTACATCACCACAATCATCCTCCCCCAAAACCATCCACCTAGGTACAATCAAAACCCAAAGTATTTGTAATGAAATACCCAACTTAAACACCTGACTGTCACATAACAATCCTGACAGATTAACTGTCTCAGAAACCAGGCTCAAACTTCATATCAAAGATACTGAAATTCTTCCCCCATACTACCAAATCATATGGAATGACAGACTTAACAGGAAAGGAGTAGTAGCCATAATTTACTTCTCTAACAGTCTTTCCATACACTAACCCCATTCCTAAATTCTCTCCTGCTGAACTATCCATAGCCTTCCTAAAAATCAACAAACATAAACCTTTATGTACAGGTGCCATCTGCATTCCTCCTGGTGATAATATCCCCATCCTTGAACACATTCTCTCATGGTTCTCTTCCAATATCAAAAAGGAAACATTCATCCTTGGCGATGTAAACATCAACTGGGCCACCATCTCCTCACAATCTCTGACCCAAACAATCTCTAAATTCTCCCAGCTAATAAACTACCCTACCAGACGCAGTAAAGATGGCTCCTCTGGCAGTACACTAGACTGGATCTTAGCAACTCATCTCAACCTAATCTCAAACAGCGGAATTATACCTGATCCCCTTAGCGACCACCTACCAGCCTACGCCCTCCGATGTGGCTCTTCTGTCCAAACACAACATCAAAACATTCAAAATCAATTTCACCAACTTCAATCCACAGACATTTTCTGACTGTCTGAAAAAAATTAATTGGGCCCCCTTAAAGACTCTGCTTCTGGACAGTACAACTAATTACTTCAACAAAACGTTCCTAGACTTACTAAACAGATTAGCCCCCCTTAGAACAAAAAGAATAAAAGCCCAAACCGTTCCCTGACTATCTAAAGAAACCAGAAAACGAATGCACCTCAGAGAAAAATGCTGGAAGCAATAGCAAAAAAAAAAAAAAAAGTTAAACTCTCTAATTGAATTCAAACAACTCTGCAACTCAGTGAAGTAACTAATAAAGACCATTAAGACTTATTACTCCAAACTCTAATCAGAACATATTTCTAACACCACAAAGTTCTGGGATTGTATTTCTTCCCTTTTAAACCCTGGTAGAAAAGAATCCTTGCCCTAACCCAAACTCCCCAGACCATGAAATTGCATCTAATTTCAACCCCTTTTTTGTTGACTGCATAGTCAAACTAACCGCAATCTTTCCCATCCTCTCTCCCTCTCAAAGTCCACCATCCACTGCTTTTCCCTGTAACTCTCCACCTTTCAGTATTAAACCTATCCCTATCAGCAGCATAAAAAAACTCCTTAAACTAACGCCTTGCTCCTGTGCTCCTGATAATCTGCCTCCATCCTTCCTTAAGATAGCTGCAGACAGCACTGCCCTCCCCATTTCCATTCTTATCAACAGGTCTATCCAAGAAGCTTATGTCCCCTTCACTCTGGAAGTAAGCTTTTGTCACCCCTCTCCACAAAGGCAGCAACAACACAGACACTACTAACTTCTGTCCTACAGCTATTCTCTCACCTCTTTCTAAAATCCTCAAAAAGTGCAATTATCACCAACTCTTGCCATTCCTAACATACAATCATGTTCTTACCCCAACACAACATGGTTTCAGGCCTGGCCACAGCACTATCACTGCTCTTCTGTCCTTCTTTGACACCATTAACCATGCTCACGACTCTGGGAAAATTCTATCCACCCTTTACTTAGATCGCGCCAAAGGCTTTGACGTTGTCTCACATCCTCTACTCTTATCTCAACTTTCCTCCCTCAATTTCTCTCCTTCCTCCACAGCCTGGTTTACAAGCAATCTCTCCAACAGACAACAAGCTGTTAAATGGAAAAACTCCACTTCAACCTTTCTCAACAATCCTTCTGGCATCCCACAAGCCTCTACTCTCTGCCTCTTTCTTTTCAATATTTTCATTAATAACTTTCACAAATCCATAGATAATGCTACAATGATGCAGTATGCTCATGATTCCACAATCATCTGTACAGCAAACTCTCCCTCTGAACTCCTTCAAAAAAACTCTAACAGCCTTCGCCAATACCGAAACTTGGATGCTAAACAACCATCTCGCTCTCAATGATAACAAAACAAAAATCAAGATATTCTTTCCTTCAAGAAATTTCACCATAGACAAAAGTTCCTTTAAAAGAAAAAGCCAGAATAACACTCTAATCAAAATTGTACCTCACACCAAACTACTCAGAGTCACCACTGATGAACAGTTAAAATCTGATATCCACATACAAAGTATTATAAAAAAACCCCACCAAAATCTAGGTCTGCTGTATACACAAAACTGACATCTAATTGCTTCTACCAGACGTACTCTAGCCTCCTCCTACCTGCTCCCCTCTCTTATGTATGGTGCCCCTCTACTTACTCATCTCCAGCTTAGCCTAAAAAACAAACTGGAAATCTGCTACAACAAAGTCTGCAAATCTGCTACAGGGTCCAAATACTCCACCCATCACTGCCATTCCCTCCACTCCCTAAACTGGCTTGCGCTTCCTAATTACCTAAAATTCATACAACTCACCACTGCTCACAAACTCATAATACAACCCTCCATCTGCCCCTCTCTTTCATCTATCTTAACCCCTTACCTCCTTAGTCATACTCTTAGATCTGAAAACAAAAACCTCCTTAAAATTTATAAACCCCTACTTCTATCACACTCCTTAGCTAAACAATGGAATTCTCTCCCTCTGCTGTACTCGCACAACTACTCTAATTTCAAATCTCTCCTCCATTCTTATCATTTGTCAAACTGGGACTGTTCCTGCTCCTTTCCCACCTAAATTACACTGTTGTCTCTTTAAACCTTCCTTCAATCTCATCTTTTATCACCTCTGATCACTAACATTATTGTTAGAACAAACACTATACTTGTACAAACACTTTATGACTTGTAAGTTTAATTATATTCTCTGTATTACTTTTGACTTTGTCTATATTTTAACATTTGTGTTTTTAAACATATACTCCCTGACTTTGTATTTGTATTTTTAATTGTATACGTATGCTTCTGTACACTGTATATTCCATACTGCACTTGCTATATTCTGTTAACTGCTTTTGGAGCTTTTCTTTCCAGCCCTCCACTGAAAATGGGCTCTGCTTGACCCAGTGGACTTCCCTGGTCAAACTGGAAATAAATAAATATGTAATAACAACAGCTTTTTATCGTAATGGCTATGCTATCTGTAGATCAATATGTGTGCATGTATCTTTAAGAAGCTATCCAAGAGCTTGCACAAGTATATAAATACTAAATGCGTGCAAGTCTGACCGCCATTTTGTAGTAAGCTGTTGAGATGTAAGCATGTATGTATGTAAGGTCTGTCTGTTAACAAGTTTGTTTGTATTTTATGATGCTGCTATCCATCCTGATGTGTTTCTATGTATTAAAGCATCTAAACGAAATACCCCACCTGCTTGTCATCTATGTTAGAGAGTGATGAGCGACATGGTGTCAGAAGCAGCATGTCTGAAAGACTTGAAGCCAGTATGGAATCCAAATTCTTCAGTTCGAGATCGAGAAGCACTCAGTTGAAACTGGAGGAATAAACAGCTGTGAATCATCCCTACAACACGCAAACTTTGCAAACAGGTCAGAAACGAGTTTCAGATGTTAAAACTTGCTCAGCACTATTTCTAATTTGCAAAATATGAAATAAGGCACACAGAACATTCTAAACAACATTTGCATAAACTGATATGTCTGATATTAATAAAATATTAGAATTACTACGGAAAATGTTTGAAATAAAGTCCGAATTGCACAAAATGAATAACATAAGGGGAAACTACCACATTTTCTCTTAGCATGCATTTTTCGTATTAATCAGCGATATCTGCGTTATCAGAAGTGTACAAATTGTTTGCATGTTTGTGCATACAGTAAAGTTATTTTGCAGAATACAGCCATTACAGAGCATATTTTGCAAAGTACAGTACTGCAAATAATTTATTGTGCATTTGAATATTATAAGCTCACAGAACAGTTTGTTCGTACATAATTACAAGGGCCATATTTTTAGTGTGTTTGTTCATACTTTGTGAGCATGGCAGACGGACTTCGAAAGCCCAGTGCACTTGTGTTTGACATTAATATTGCAGAAAACTAGAGAGTATTTGAGCAAGTGTATGACATTTTCATAAAGGCTGCATTTCCTGATAAAGATGACCATACAAAGGCATTTATTCTGCTTAATTTAGCTGGGTTAGAAGCCACAGAAAGGGAATGTTAATTTGTGTATGCACCTGCTATCTATACATGAGAGGGGAAAACAGTCACATTGTTGTACCGGCTGAGTCAAGGGAGGACCCAGAGTGCTTAAAACCTAAATTTATAGAAATCTGTAATGCCCATACAAATGTTACAATGGAAAGGCACTTATTTTATATAAGGGATCAAAAGCCTGGTGAAGCTTTTGCAGCATATATAACAAGACTTGAGAAATAAGGCTAAAATGTGCAGATCTGGTGATTTAAGGGAGAAGTTGACAAAAGACAAACTTGTGCGTGGTATTAAAGATGATGCTGTGAGAAAGATTTTGCTTTGTGATAGTGATTTAACTTTGAATAAGGCCATTGAGATTTCTCAGACGTACGAGCTCACAGAAAAGCACACAAACGAGAACCACTCTAAAAGGCACAGTGACAAAGCTCATGATGATAGTATGCCTCGCATAGTGAAAAGAAACAGGTCCAAGCACATGGCAGCAACTGTAGTCCCTGCAGCACTCACTGGTAAACCCCAGAGCTTTCCAGCAAATTCCAGAGTTCGTACAGTCTCAGTGACGCATAAAAGTGAGTCAGCAAACTCAAAGCATGGGCCTCATCCTAGTTTCATTGCCAGCTGTAGTAAATGTGGTGGAAGTCATGAATCTAAAAGAGAGAAATGTTTAGCTTTTGGCCAGCAATGTGCCACAAATACAATAAATGGAATTGTTTCAAAAAGTTTTGTAAATCAAAAGGCCCACATTCTTTTATTAACAGGAAACATTTTATGAAACAAATTGATCAATTAGAGAGTTGCATCCCTACTTTATGTTGATGGTGTATCAGTGCTTCATGAAACAGTCAATGCAGTAGACTTAAGGGCAAAGGATGAAGTATTTTGTACTTCTTGGATAAATGGAAACCCCATGGGTTCCAAGTGCAATGTTATGTCAGCAGAAATGTTTGCTAGTGTGTATCATGGTGAAAGGTTTGATTTGGCAAGCAGTGCAAAGCTTGTTGTTTATGCTGGTCAAGAAATTCAAACTGAAAGCTCAGTAGTACTTTTTGTGTTAATCTGCTGGAGGAAGCTATAACTTGTTATTTTATGTCAACAGGCACATCCAGTCATTATTAGGGCTCAGAGACAGTTTGAAAATGGGACTGCTTTCATTTAATAAGGAAGTCCACCAAGTTAGCTTGCAAGACCACTACTCTAATTTAGCCCAGTACATTTTTTCTACTTATGCTGATCTTTTCGAAGAAAAACTAGGGAAGCTTCCAGTTGTGTACTACATGAAGTTAAATCCAGACGTCAGTCCAGTTATTGGGCTACTTCGAAAAGTTCCACTAGCCATGCAGGACAGAGTCAAAGCAGAGCTAGATAAAATGGAGTAACAAGGTGTGAATTGTCCAGTTGCTACTCCAATTGAATGGATATCTATCATGGTAGTAGCTCAAAAGGAAGGCTCAGATGACACTGGAATATGTACTGATCCACGAGATTTGAACAAAGCACTGAGAGGACCTCTTCATTCAATGCGCATAGTCGAAGAAGTCGCAGCCTTGATACCAAATGCCACTGTTTTTTCCATCTTAGATGCAAAGAGTTCATTTTGGCAAATTCAGCTAGACAAGAAATCATCACTGCTCACTACTTTCAGTACTCCGTTTGGCAGATACAGACTTTTGAGAATGTCATTTGGGATAAATTCTGCAATTTAAGTCTTTCAGCATGCAATGAAGCAACTTTTTTCTGGGTATCCTTGTGCTATTATAGTTGACAACATACTAGTAAGGAGGTCATGGTGAGGCTGAGCATAACAGAAACATCAGAAAAGTTCTGGAAAGGGCATGTCAAGTGAATCTTAAGCTCAATCCACAGAAATGCAAATTAAGGCTACAAGTTACTTATGTTGATCATTTATTTACCAGTTCAGGCCTTCGACCAGACCCCTTCTTAGCAAAGAGCCATTCTCAATGCCAGCTCCAGACAATGTTCAAAGTCCAGCGACATTTTCTTGGCATGGTTAACTATCTAGGCAAGTTCATTCCAGACTTGAGTCAAATATCAGCACCACTCAGAGTTGACATGTAAAGATGTATCATGGTCTTGGTTAGAGCAACACCAAAGAGCATTTGATGTCCTGAAACACAGAATTGCTAGTCTACCAAATTTCAGTTACTATGATGTTCACAAACCAGTTACTCTTTCATATGATGCTTTGAAATTTGGTCTAGGTGCAGTCACTCTACAAGAGGGTCAACCTGTTGCCTATGCATCAAGAACTCTTACCCAAGCTGAAATGCAGTATCCCTAGATCGAGAAATATCTTTTGGCAATTGTGTTTGTAAGTTTGAAGTTCTATGCTTATGTTCATGGTAGACCTATCCAGTTTGAAACAGACCACCAACCTTTAGTCACTATCTTTAGAAAGCCTATGCATTCAGCTCCAGCCAGCCTGCAACATATAAAAGGCAAACTTCTTGATCTTGCGTAGATTATCCAGATCACCCAGAAACACCACAAAACATCAGGAGAATGCGAACCTTGATTTTGAAGTCACAGAAGTGAAAAATATTTCTTCCACATGTCTTGATGAGTTGAGAGATCACACAGCCACAGATCCAGTTTTACCAAAGCTCAAACACCATCAATCAAGGATGGCCATAAAAGCAATCTAGTTTACCTCAAGAAGTTTGTCTGATAATGGTATCATTATGAAAGGTTCAAAAGTATTTGTTCCAAAGTCCTTGCAAAAAGACTACATTACTATCTTGCATCGTGGTCAGTCAGAAACCAACTCTACTAAAGAAAATGGTGAGAGGACTAGTATTTTGGCCTACTGTGTCATTAGAAACAGAGAGCACTTTAATCTTGTTCCATGTGTAATAGTACAACGCTACATCAGCAATAGGAACCACTTCAGCTAAACCAGATTCCCAAATTACCTTGGTCGACAGTAGCCACCAACATTTTCGAGTGGAATGGTCAATTTTATTTGGTGTCAGAAGAACCTTACTCTAACTTGTTCGGGATTGGCCTACTTCCTAATCTAGCATCCAGTAATGTTGTTACTAAGATGAAGCATAATTTTGCAGTGCATGGTAGTCTGCAGAAAGTTATTTCTGACAATGGCATGCAGTTTACAAGCCAACAGTTCAAAAGTTTTGCCGAAGAATGGAACTTTACTCATGTCAGGAGTATCCCTAAGTATCCACAGTCAAATGGTTTGACAGAACGTGCAGTTCAAAGTGCAAAACAGTTACAACAGAAGTCAAAACAAGATAATAGTGATGTTTTCCTGAATCTCTTGAATCTCAGAAATGCTTGTGAATCTCTTGAATCTCAGAAATGTTCCGCGTGTTAAAACATCTTGGTTCACCTGCTCAGAGACGTCTGTAGAGACAAACCACAATCACATTACCAATCGGTAGTCAATTGTTGGTTCCATGTGTCAAGAACAACAGGTCACTGAAAGCCAGTCTGTTGAAGAAATGCTTAACCGAAGTCCTACTATGATAAAACCAGCAAACTGCTCAATCCATTATGAGAAGGAGAAGTGGTAAGGATACAAAACGTCCAAAGGTTATGGTCGGATTGGTGTCGTAAAGAATATTTTGCCGAGAGCCAAGATCATACATTGTGGAATCACAAGGAGCAGAGACTAGGTGGAATCGGAAACATTTGAGACTGGTGTCTGAGCCTATGCCACAGCGCACAGCCTGTGAGAAAGACCATCTCAGAGTGAGTTGTCTGGTGTTTCATTTCTTGAAGAAGTTTCAGAGAATATTCCCATTCCTGTGACAAATCCAGAAGTTCCTGATACAAGTTGTTCACCAAGGTCTGCCCCTGTTGCTAAATTCAGTCAAGATTGTTATGTTACGAGATTTGGTCATACCTCCAAACCATGAAGCAGATGCAAGACAACCTGGACATGAACATTTTGCTTTGTTTCTAATGTCTATAGTAATGCATGTCTAACTCTAATATTGTTTTTATGAAGGGCAATCTTTTTAAGAGGGAGGATGTACATCAATATGTCTGCATGTATCTTTAAGAAGCTATCCAAGGGCTTGTACAAGTATATAAATACTGAGCACATGCAAGTCTGACTGCCATTTTGTAGTAAGCTGTTGAGATGTAAGCATGTACGTATGTCAGGTCTGTTAACCAGTTTGTTTGTATTTTATGATGTTGCTATCCATCCTGTGTTTCTATATATTAAAGCATCTAAATGAAATACCCACCTGCTTGTTATCTATGTTAGAGAGGGACGAGCGACACTATCCATAATATTTTGGATCATAAATAGCTTTACAGAAACAGACAAAAACAGCACTGAATTATATTAAGAAATGCAGAGTGCAAATAGCAATGCTGCAGGAGCTACATTTGGAAAGAAATGAGCATGTGAATTTGACATGTAAAGGATTTCAGGATGAATATTCAGCAGGATTGCAGGGACAAAGGAAAAGGGGAGTAATTATACTAACTGCTACAGGGACTGCAATAGTGACAGAAAAGGAAGAAAGACAATAATGGTAGATTCGCAATAGTGATGGTGTACTGGAAAGGTGGAAGGATTATGGCATGTATTATATTCCACTAAAAGCTGCTATTATGGAGCTTAAAAAATTTGGGAAAAATAATCGGATTTTAGCAGGGAATATTAATTATAGGTGGGGACTGGAAATTGATGCACAATAGTGAGGATATATCAAGAGAACCTAGAAGGAAAATGTAGCAAAATAGGGTCAATTTCTGAAGAGATTTATGAAAATATTTGAAAGCATTTGGTATTGAAGATGTAAATTCAGTAGAAGGAACTCTCAGAATTTGCATATTATTCCCTAATGTATAATATAATAACTGGTCTAAAGCAAATAGAAATTATATTTCACAAAAACATGGACATTTAATTGAAAGCTTCAACAAATAGTCAATAGCTATTTCAGATCATTCATCAATAAAAACTAAGATTAAAATGCAGGGTAATAAAGTAAAAATCAGAAAATGGCACTTCCGCATCTACCTGTTAAAAAGAGAGGAATACAAGGAATGGGTTAATAGAAATTATTTAAAAGTTATTAGGAAATATACAAATATCTTCAAAAGTTCTATCTAGTGAGAGGGATGAAATGAAAATATAGTTTAAAAATAGAATGGAAATAAAAGAGAAAGTGACAAGGTTAAGAAGTAATAGGAATTAATTAGAAGGGGCTGACAAAGGTTAAAGGATTGCAGAATGAGGGGAATCTCACAGAACAAGAAAAGGTGCAAATGTGCTGTGCTATAGAAAAACTAAGGAAGTATCTGGATAATATGCATGAGTATAGATTGTTAATAACTCCAGAACACAAAAACTTTTAGCACAAGTTGCGGATCAAAATAAAAAGGGCTGTGCCAAACATAGGAAGCTTATAACAAGAAAAATAATCAGAGATCCTGTAGAGATTTTAGAAATACTTTGGAAATGTTATGAAAATGTACATAACACAGAGAATTGCAGAAATCAAGAAAGAGCATAAACGGAAAAATTTAAGGAAGACTTAAGTATGCCAAGGTTAGAGATAGATGAGGTTCAACAACTAACAGTTAAGACAGGAGTGGAAGAGATGAACATGATCATGTATAATCAATCTTCAGGCAAGCCTCTAGGAACAGATTGTATTCCCTGTTGAGGTTTGGAAGTTAGGAGGGAAGAAAGTGATACGGTCCTAGAAGATTTTATTTAACAGTATTTGAAAAGGAAGGGAAGCACCAACATACTGTAAGAAAGATGTGATGACTGTATTTCCTAAAGATGGTAAAGACCCATCAGATGCAGCTTCCTATCTACCCATTTCAATTTTAAACAACGGTTATAAAATGTTTATGTCTATACTAATTAAAAGAATGGCAAAGATGTTACCAAAGTTTATAGCTTAAGAACATTGTTTCTGTTACTGGGTCTTGATACAGAGAAAGAGTTCAGTAGAGTAAACTGGAAATTTATGATTAGTGCGATGGAAGCATTTGTATTCCCTGACATAACTATAAGGTTAATTATGAGGATTTATGAAGAATTGGAGGCAAGAGTTAAAGTCAGATGGTTCCTCTCTGATAAATTGTTTGAATATTGGAACCAGGCAGGGGTGTCCACTTTCCCCTTTATTTGCTTTCTATTTAGAGCCTCTGGCAAATAAAATAAAGAACTCAGAAATGCAAGGCTAAAACTGGTATGGTAACCATGAAAAGTTGGCTTTATTTATAGATGATACTATTTTGTACATGATAATTCCAGAAAAAAGACATTTTAGTATTGTGGAACATTGAGAGAGTTTCATGTCTTTTTGTAATATAAAATGAATGAAAATAAAGCAAAGGCTATAGCTATAAATTATGTGCTCACACATGAATTAATTCAGCAATACCCATATTTATGGGGGCATAAAAAGAAGTATGAAATAAAAAGACTTCTGTTGTGGCAGCTGAGGATATGTGGGAATAGACTAAACAAAAGACAATACAAAATCTGACAGATTGGAAGCTCTTGTTTATGGTTCTGGATAATAAAATACAAGAAGTCAGAATATTTTTAGTCCTTTTAATTTATATACAGAACAGGCATATTATTACCAACCAGAGAAGTTGTGGACAATAATAAAGAGATAAAGGAATTTATCTGAGAGGGGAAGGAGGGAAGAGTCAAGTGTAATAAGATGATCATTCCAACAGAAGGAGCTGGTTTAGGATTACCTGACTTGAAGGGAAATTTTACAGCTATAGAGTTAAGGCTCATATACACAGCACAGACAGAAGGTTATGTTGCTGGTTTAAAATGCATGCTAACAATGATGTTAATCAGTAATGGTAGCATTTGCCCCCAAAATAGGAATGATAGTGAAGGCATTTCTTAATCATGATCATACAGACTTGTTTACTACTCATACAGTTTAACATGATAATATAACATATAACAGCTGTCATTATTACAATATATGTACAAATCCAGGAAAAATAATGATCTTACATTCTGCACTGTAATCAAAAAGTGTAGATTTCTGTAATGAAATCATTCAAGGTACATTGCACTTACTTGCTGTTGTACACAGAGCCTTGCCAGCTCAAAAAACACAAGCAGTAGTGACTAATCAGGTGGGCATTATCAGGAAAGTAATGGATTGCCCAGGGATATTTAGGCAGAGGTCTTCTCCATCCCCTGGAAGGTCTGTTATTTCCCCTGTAATACCCAGCCTGGAAGGTTGCACTTAGAGCGATATGTTACACTGTTTCACATTTTTTATTAGAAAATGCATAATCAACCCCCTTTCTCCATAGGATTGGAGTGTCACATCAACATTACTCAATGTGAGCAAATTAACAGTTTTTTATATTTTTTGATTAAAATAGTGATACATAATATTTCAAAGTTTCTATAGCATATGCAGTTGTTGCCTGAAGTACTGTATAACCAAAATATTAAGTTATGTCGGCATATAAATGTCCACAAACACACATGCACCCAATCAGAACCACAAACAGAAGCATACAAATGCGTCCAGCCATTGTCTTAACTGAATACATCTCAGATGTCACATTATGATGAAATGAATGAAAAAAAAAATCACAGCATAAGGCATCTCCATGACTCTCTCAACTGTAACTGATTTTGCAGAACGTCTCTGATTTTGCCTCATATTTTTGCTCTGTCCCTAAAAAAATGTTTGATTCTCTGGTAATTCACTGGGGATTAGAGTCATCAATAAAGTCAGACATTACCGTTTTACACTTCTTCTCATACACATAATGATGTAAAACTTTTAGTTCCTTTTTACATGAATTTAGGGCCAATATTTATAAATTTAACCAAAATCAAAACTCAGTTCGTGTGAACATGATGCCCCTCTTGCAAAAAAAATAAATAAATAAAATTCACTACAAAGGCACACGTGGTTTTCAGTGTTTGAGGGAAAACAAATGACGTCACACAATGCTGAGAATTCACAATAATTTATTCCTCGAGTAGAATGAAAACAGTAGGTCAAACGCTTTTGTCCCACACATTCAAAAGAACATCCAAATCAGAAGTGTTTGAATCAAAATGGCTTCCTTAAATAGATAAAAACCAAGTGAAAGCACTCAAATGCCACAAATAAATCCAAAACGGAGTGCAGCGAGCCAAACAGGAAACCCAAACAATTTATATTCCACTCGATTTATTAGCAAAAAAACCAACAAGCATTAACGCTTTTAAAATACGAGTACGCGTTTTCGTCCTCAATATTCGGACTTCATCAGATACATATGAATTAATACCATTTATCCCTTATATATCCAAATTAAAATCAATTAGCCAATAAAATATTAACTAAGTATTTGAATGGACAAACCAACATTCTCTCTGGGCTCATAAATATTCATGAATCAATATATAATGTGTTTCATTACTTTAAAATACTAGTCAACTCCATTATATTATTTAAAACATAAATATATAAATTAATATATTTTCATACATTCATAAATAAATAAATACATAAAAATATTAAATGAATATGACATAAATGTATAAATATTGATTAATAAAAACTGCATATAAAATCTGATAATAACTAGCACCCTCTTCTGTAGAAATTCATAATTACAATTAAATCCTGCTGGCTCTTAATTTTAATAGTGACAAGATTGTTAAAAAATCATTAAGGCCTGTTTTTTTCCCCGCATCTAGGGTAACTTGCCACCATAATTCCTTACTTTCTAAAATTTCCTCCCAGGGGCCCCCTCTGATATCCTGTCTAATTTGTTCTAATACAAAAAAGTAAAAATTATATCCTACACAAACCCTGGAATGTTTATAAAGTGCATTAGTGTCTTTTGCTTTTAAAATATCGTAGGTATGCTCATATATTCTTTTTCTTAATGTTCTTTCAGTTTTACCTACGTAGAATGCTTGACATTTCTGACATATCACAAGATATACCACTCCTTTAGTATCACAACAATAAAAACCTTTACTCCTAATCCATCTCTTTCTACTCTCAAGGTAAATTTCACCTTCATTTATAATATAGGGGCATTGATTACACTTTCCACATTTGTATGTCCCTATTCTTCTATTTCCTGTTGGTAATAAATTCATACTTGACCCACTAATAACTCTATTATTACTATTTTCCAGGATTTTTCTTATACTATGGGAATTTTTATGCATCACCTTTGGGGTTATTTTGGATATTTCCTCAATATCTGTAAGTGATACTAGTTTTTCCCATTCCCTCTGCAGAATATCTCTCATCTTATAATTAGTAGCATTAAACTCTACTACTAACCCTCTTTAGAACCCCCCAGATGGATTTTTGTCTGTTTCCTCCCTCTTGGATATCCTTAATGTATCCCATGCCATTAATAGGTTTAAATCTGTCTAATCTACCTTTTTCCACCTCATTCCTTACTTTATTAACAAACATTTTGGGATAACCTCTGTCTATAAACATATTCTCTAATAAATCACATTCTTTTACAAAATCTGTATCCAAACTAGTCATTCGAGAGCACCTAACAAATTGCCCCTTTACTATGTTTCTTTTACAATGTAAAGGGTGGGCGCTACCGTAGTGCAGGAAAGAATTACAAAAAGTACTTTTTCGAAAGACTTTAGTTTCAAATTTTTGATTGATCTTGTATATCTCCACATCTAAATATTGCAGACAATCAGGGGTGATGTTATAAGTAAATCTCAAAACGCTAGTAGTATTATTTAAATAATCCATAAATTCCATGAATTTCTCCTGTCCACCAGTCCAGAAAATAACTATGTCATCCAAGAATCTGCGGTATAATATCCAGAATTTCTGAAATTTACAATTTAAAATAAATTTCTCCTCCCATATGGACAACACAATATTTGCATATGTAGGAGCGCATGCTGCACCCATAGACACACCTTGTGTTTGCTGAAAAAATTCACCATTGAAAATCAAGAAATTATATTTCAGTATTATCTCCATAAGTCCTATACTTACTATTTTTTTCATTTTGAGTCAGCTCTTTATCCTGAAATATAGTTTCTTCAAACAATTGCATACCTTTATCATATGGTATGCTTGAAAATAAATCCACTATATCAATGGTGACAAACAACAAGTTGTCCAAGTACACCTCAGGTGTGAGTTCTTTTAGCAAATCCCAGGAGGCTTTAAGAATATTTCTCTTATTCACCCATATATGTTTTGTTTTTACATCCACGTATTTTGCCAGTGGTAAAGTTTTGGAGCTATCCGCAGAAACAATTGGTCTGAGGGGTGGATCTATTGGATTTTTATGAATTTTAGGTATGCCAAAAATAATAGGTATTTTTGGCTTACCCACATATAGAAATTTAAAGATAGAGTCATCTATAACTTTTTCATATACCATGTCATGCAATAACGTATCTATTTTTTGATATGCCATATTCACTTCATTCTTGGAAACGCATGCATATTTCTTTTCATCCCTTAATAGTAAATTCATTTTTCCTTCATAATATATGTTCTCCATGATCACAATTCCCCCTCCCTTATCTGGTTTCATGATTCTAACCTGGTGATTACAGCTTAACTCATTTAATACCTCAGTTTCTTCCTTACTAAGACTGTAAGTGTATTTATTTTTATCCTAAAATTTTCTAACTTCGTTCTCAAATATTGCTTCAAAATTCTTTAGTTGGGGGTGTAAAGGTGGGTTAAATGTAGATTTCCTTGCTAGGCCTTGATTTACTGTATGTTTTTTCTTTATATTGTTTCTCGAGGCAAAAACCTCCAAATTAATCTTTCTCACAAATAGTTTGATATCAAGCAATGTCTTAGTAAGGTCTCCCTTGGTATAGGGTATATATTTTAACCCTTTACTAAGCAATTTGAAATGCTCCTTAGTTAGTGGTATGCTACTAAAATTATAAATAGAAAATCCTTGATATGTATTTTTAAAACTATCCACAGAAATTTCTTCTTGTTTATCACGTCATACTGAGAGAAGGGGTAAAACATTCTAATATCTCCCCCTCCCTCTTCTCCCCCCATCCGAAAATTTCCTCTATTTACACCCTGCTGATTATTAACTTGTTCAACTCCTCTCAAAGGTGGAAATTCTATGTCATATTCCAAGTCATTCCATTCATTTGTCTTGTTATAATTATTACTCCTCTTCCCCCTTGTATTAGTACCATACATGTCCCACTTGGTATAAGGTGGCTTGGGATAACTAGTTTTGCTTTCATACTCTTGTATATCCCTATTTAACTTACCCATTTTACGTTGAATTAAATCATCACACTTGTTGTCTATATCTTTTCTTATTTTAAAATACTTATCCCTTTCTTCTTTAACACAAAAAATCAGGTCTTCCTTAATAAATGTATCTAACTCCTCATTTCTTTTTTAAGGATTTCTTGCTTTCTATCATTTTCTTTAATAATAAGTTTTAACACTTCCAATCTACATTTATTAAAAACTTTAAGTAAACTCTCATGAAAATCAGAGCCCACTTGGACGTTGTTCGGGTATTTATATACCCTAAGTCCCTTTGGTACAATTTCTCTATTCAAACATTCTAATAAATAAGCATTTTCAATACTATACGTTCTATATTTAGTCATCATTTTAGTTAATTTATCCAGTTTAACAACTTAAGAGTCACCATTCGGTTGCCCACAAGACACGTTATTCTCCAATTTAAAATAAAAATCTCTCTGTAACCATTCATTAGTAGTTTTCATGTTTGTTTTGACAGTACCTGTAGGCGCTAGCGTGGAGGTAAGCGTTTTAGGTCTAGCACCGAAGTCCATAGATAAATCCTTTCTCGCCTCCTCGCCCTCCATTTCCGTTTCAAAAATCTTCGGTGTGGCTGCTGGATTGAACGGACTACCATTAAATACGGCAGGGTCACCGGCGTCCCCATTTTCGCCCATAAGCTCCCTTTTTCTTTTGTGATGGTGCCCAGTAAACCCTTCGGTTCCATTTCCAGCTACATTACACGTATAACCACGTCCAGGAAGTAAGGAGTGACATAGAGGCGTAAGTAAATCTATGAGTTCATTGAGTTGGCCAATCAGTTTCCTAGATTGTCCCAACTCTTCCTGCTCTTGCAAACTCATCTGACGTATAACGTTAAAGGCTTCCTGATAGCTCTTACATAAAATAAACTGATAAAAACCAAGTGAAAGCACTCAAATGCCACAAATAAATCCAAAACGGAGTGCAGCGAGCCAAACAGGAAACCCAAACAATTTATATTCCACTCGATTTATTAGCAAAAAAAACAACAAGCATTAACGCTTTTAAAATATGAGTACGCGTTATGCAGTTGTTGCCTGAAGTACTGTATAACCAAAATATTAAGTTATGTCGACATATAAATGTCCACAAACACACATGCACCTAAACAGAACCACAAACAGAAGCATACAAATGCGTCCAGCAATTAGAGCCATTGTCTTAACTGAATACATCTCAGATGTCACATTATGATGGAAATGAATGAAAAAAAAATCACAGCATAAGGCATCTCCATGACTCTCTCAACTGTAACTGATTTTGCAGAACGTGTCTGATTTTGCCTCATATTTTTGCTCTGTCCCTAAAAAAAATGTTTGATTCTCTTGTAATTCACTGGGGATTAGAGTCATCAATAAAGTCAGACATTACAGTTTTACACTTCTTATTATACACATAATGATGTAAAACTTTTACTTCCTTTTTACATGAATTAGGGCCAATATTTATAAATTTAACCAAAATCAAAACTCAGTTCGTGTGAACATGATGCCCCTCTTGCAAAAAAAATAAAATAAAATTCACTACAAATGCACACGTGGTTTTCAGTGTTTGAGGGAAAACAAATGACGTCACAAAATGCTGAGAATTCACAATAATTTATTCCTCGAGTAGAATGAAAACAGTAGGTCAAACGCTTTTGCCCCATACATTCAAAAGAACTTCATCCAAATCAGAAGTGTTTGAATCAAAATGGCTTCCTTAAATAGATGCCTATATCACATGACCAATGAGATACAAATTGTCACATGACCAACCAAGTGAAAAACATTTAAAACGCCACCAAAATAAACATATTTATGAACTAGGTGGAAAAAAACAAACCAAAACAGAACAATTCAAGTAGGTACAGTAATAACTACAGCATTAAAAAGCATTGATAAAAATAAAAACAACCAAAAAATATACATTATATAACAAAAAAAAACATGAAAAAAAAACACAAGGAATAGACTATAATAAAATCCTATATAAATTAGTTGTCAAAAGCCAGAAGAAAAACAATCACAACATATGTTCATAAAATTAACTTAGAGCTTTGCTTCCCTTAACTTTAAAACTGAGCTGAGATGTGACCACTTAAAACAGGAGGGGGAGACTCATTCAGTTTTAGTTACCACATCAACTCCCTATATTCAGTCCTCATCTCACAGTGCCCCCTATTTCGTCAGGTGCCACTACTTCAACAATACCAAAGTAAACTTTTGAGAAATCAGCAAAAAACAAAGTGTGTTTATATAGGGTATTTTCGGTGGTGTTTTTCAAAGTTCAGCAATTCATTTATGAAGAGGAATTTCTGTTTTGCCAATAGAGAAAACACTGCAGCTGGAGCAGCTTGCCAGGTAAATAACACCCGTATTAGCGCAACTACCTTTAGTGATCTAGACTAGAGTAAAACAACAGTTGTCAATATCTAAATACTCTTTCTTACGAATACAGGTGCAATGGTGACAAGGAGCACATTTATAGGTCCCCCTTTGCATTTTGTGTACTGGTAAGGGTACTGTGATTATGCTCTAAAATAGCCTCAAATTTTTACCCATTTTATAAACAAAAATTGATTTCATGCCTAATATGTGGAAAATATGTTCATTACTTATAAAAATCTGTGCTTTATAAGCCACGCTGTGAGAGGAAAGTAAAACAGCAAGTTCTTACAACTCTTGCTGCAGTTACTTTGGTGAGTTGATATTTTGTTTTATGCATACTAAGCAACAAAATGACACTAAATAAGCATTAGAACATGACAGCTACTCACTTATTTTCGGTCAGTGCCTCATGACAGCTTAATATGCTGTCATGAAGCAGAGGATTCACTTCTTTTACGGGGCAATATCTGTATATTAATACTCTGATAGTGAAAGTACAGTCACGTAGGTTTACTTAGCATAAAATTACATGTTCAAATAGATTACTGTTGCAGTAGTCATAACTATATGGCAAGAAAATTACTGAAAAAAACTGATATTGCCAATACCCAGGCAGATAGGTTCAGTGCTAACTTTACCCCTACCCCCCACCCCCACCCCCTACAGGGCCCATATCTATACAGGAAGAATACAGAGCACCTGTAATCAAAACTATGTAGGTAAAAGATGCACTCTCTAAAGCCAAAAACACAACATCCATGGGACCAGACAACATCCCAGGCTACATTTTACATGAACTTCAGAATGAACTGGCTCCCCATCTAAGCACCATGTTCAATAATAGCCTCGCATCAGGTTTGTGCCCACTGAATGGCGCACAGCAACAGTTATCCCACTCCACAAAGGGGGAGCCACCACTGATCCCGGGAACTACTGCCCTATTAGCCTGACGAGCCTGGTCTGCAAGGCCATGGAACGATTCATCATGGAACTCATAAACAAAGACATTGGTAACCTCCAAACTCTGGATCCCACCCAGTTCAGGTTTCTGAAAGGCAGATCATGCCTCCTGAACCAGATTGCCTCAGTCACCAAAGCCGTAGATGAGGGTAAGGTGGTTCAAACAGACTATCTTGACCTCGCCAAGGCTTTTGACACAATCCCTCATTCTGGAATTATAGCTAAACTCACTAAACTAAGCATAAATCCCTACATCACAAGATGGGTTGCCAACTGGCTCACTGACAGAACCCACACTGTAAAAGTTGCAGACTCCAAATCTGACCTGAAACCAGTGACAAGTGGAGTACCACAGGGTTCAGTCCTGGGACCTCTCCTGTTTGGTATTTATTTCTCTGAAGTACAGGCTAACACAGAAGGCCTCTGGCTAACGAAGTTTGCAGATGACTGCAAATTAGGAGCCATAGTCAAGTACCCAAATGATGTGGACATCCTACAGAAGGGCCTCGCTGAGACAGATGCCTGGTGTCAGAGCCATGGCCTCAAGCTCAATGCCAAAAAGTGCAGTGTCATCCCCTTTGGTAAAAACTCTCTACCCGTGAACTACCACCTAGGCAGCAATCTACTTAACACCGAATGTGTGATAAGAGACCTTGGGACCCAGGTGGACAGCAGTCTCTCCTTTGATAGTCATATCGCCACAGGAGTCAGGAAGTCCTTCTACGTGGCACACCATCATAAAAGGGTTCTCATCCAAGAAAAAAGAGGTCATTGTTCCCCTCTACTCGACACTCATTAGACCCATTACAGAGTACAACGCCCCTTTTGGAATGTACCTCAAGACATCTGCAACAGCTGGAAAGGCCACAGAAGTACCTCACAAAGAGGATTACTGGCCTCAAACAAATGCCCTACACTGACCGTCTCAAAAAACTCCAGCTGCCTAACATATAAAGCTATGTCAAACCCAGAGCTGTTGGACATGCTACACCTAAAGAAATCTCAATCCCTCCGAGCTACACACTCTAGGGACCTAAACCTTGTCACCACAATAAACAGGACATGCTGGAGGGATAGATTCCTGTCCCAGGGACTTCCCATACTCTGGAACAGGCTACCCATCTTTGTCAAGCAAAGTTCTTCATTAGCACTCTTCAAGAAAAATCTTGATGAGTGGATGGGAAATAGGAAATACACCCCGGGGATCACTTCTGTGTCTCTGCTCAACAGTGGCACAGGAAAATAACTTTCTTGGGTGGTGTAAGCCAGTGATCCTTCTTGACTAGGCTTACATAGGCCCTTGGGCCAATAACCTAGTACCTACCTATGAACCTATATCCTGCCAGTCTGTAAAGATTTGAGCTCATTCCGAGTGCACTATACATCTATTCCTAGCATGGGAGTACATGCTGGTAGAAGAAGAATGTAGGGGCACATGAAAAATCAGAGTGCTCTGGTCCAAGGTGGAGGCTGAAGCCTGACGCTTGGCAACAATTTAGTCAAAAATCAGTAGAGACTGTCCTGTTGGGAGGGCAAAAGTACAGTAGGGTACCCCACCTCAGTCTGGGAAGAGCAGGAAAGAAAGATAAGGGGTAAGACGGGAGGGTGCTAATACTGCAAAAGTGATGTATTCAAACATTTACTGTTATGGTAATTTAACTTACACAAATTTGCTATGTTCGTTAGATCACTGTTGTAGTAGCTATAACCAAATGGGACAATTGCTAAAGCTTACGAACAATGTGTGGATGGAGAATGTCTAGTGCCTAGACCCCACACCAACTCGGAACACTCAGTCCAGCTTGTAGTGCCTCATAAATGTGTGCCCAAAGGACCAGATAGTTGTCACTAGGCTAGACCTAGAATTTACCCCATTCTAGAAAGCCTCAGAAGTGGCCACAGCACTGGTAGAGTGAGCTTTGACTTTCTGGGAATAACTTTTAACATGGTGAGAGTAGAACAAAAGGGATTCAGCCACCTGCAAATGCCTTGCTTAGATACTGACTGGCCTTAATTTTTCCCCATCAAAAAACAAAACGTTGGTTATACCTCCTAAAATTTATAAAACCTGAACCCAAAAGCAGAGGCGAAGAAATCCTGCATGCTTTGGATGTCTAGAGA
>NC_056735.1:1797503834-1797591334 GCF_019279795.1 Protopterus annectens
GATAAAGGCAGATAAAGCAGACACAGCTGATAAGTGGGCCTTAACAGAATAGACCAAACCAGTATTGAGCAACTCAAACAGCAACAGAGAACCAAAGGAACATCCACAGTAAGTGGGTCCAAGTTAAGAAAGACACACCAAAACAGAAAAACCTCTTCCAAATGAATAAGTAGAATTTCTTAGTAGTAGGTTTCCTGACCTCCTGCTGGACCTTCAGCATGTCCTCAGAAAAAAGTTGTCTATGAGGAATCAAAATCCTACCACCCACAGTGTCAGCTGAAGTGTGGACAGGTGGGGATGGATGAAAGATCCCTTATCCTGTGTGAGTAGATCCACCCTGTGAGGTAACTTGTGTTGATTGCCCTTGGCTAGATGCAGCAGTGGGAACCAATGCTGTCACGGCCAAAAGGGAGTCACCAACTAGATTTTGGGAGCATCCTGTTGAATCTTGAACAGGACTTTTGGAATGAGAAGAAGGGGAGAAAATGCATAAAGAAGCATTCCCTTCCAAGAAAAAGAGAGGGTGTCCATCTTCCAAACCAGAGGACCTGGGACTCTAACAAAAAAATAAAAGAAGTTGTCTGTTCGGAGGGGAGGCAAACAGATCTACTTGAGGAGTACTCCACTGGTGGACAATGTCCAAAAACACATCCCCGTGAAGCATCCATTCATGGGGTTAAGTTAATGACCTGCTCACAGCGTCTGTCACAATGTTCCAGTCTGAAGTGACAAACTGCCTGAAGAATCACTTGATACTTAACAAGATCCCATACCAGAAGTGCCAACCGGCAAAAATAATAAGAACTTGTTTCTCCCTGTTTGTTTATATACCACATCACTGTGGTATTGTTCAGTGAATACCTTGTGTGGCCCTGGACAGTAAAGAGTATGAAAGGACTGAAGAGCCAGCATAAAAGTTATCATCTCTTTGACATTGAAGTGCTCCTTCTAATGAAGGGGTGACCTCACCCTCTGTACCTTCAGGGAGCCAAAAGCTGCTCCCCATCTCACATTTGAAGCATCTGTAAACAGTTCCTGAGAGCGAAGAGGGGAACGTAAAGGAAGCCCTGCATTTAGAGACAGCTGCTGAATCCACCAGTGAAGCTCCTTCTTGAGACAAGGAAGAAGAACAACTACAAAGTCCAGGGGATGTGCATGTTGAAGCCACACTGGCTTCAGAAACCAATGAAACTTTCTCATGTGGAGTTTGGCCACAGGGAACACCAAAGTTTTAAGAAACTCACTGGCTGCAATAGAGGCTTGAGGAAGAAGGAAGAAGACTTTGAAAGAAGGAAGTAAGAGTTAATGCCTTTGGAGGAGGGATGCCAGCATAGGCACTGTCTGAATCCTGCCACCCAGAAAGACATGATCCTGAGAGGCAGTCAGAGAGAACTTTTTGAAGTTTACTGTGATCCCTAGACTCTGAAGAAGGGAAATGGCAAAATGAAGATTTTGCAACAGGACCTCTGCAGAAGAAGCCTAAATCAGCAGATCATCCAAGTAAAGAAAAATATGGATCCTTTGACGCTTGCAAAAAGAAATCACAGGAACAAAGCATTTGGTGAATACCCTTGGGGGAGTAGAAAGGCCAAAGGGCAAAGCAGATAACTGAAAATGCAAGGAAGCAACAGAGAGGTGCAAAAACTTTCTAAAAATGATGGATCGAAATATGGAGACAAGCATGCTTGAGATGCAGAGACACCATATAGGCCTGGAGAATCAAGAGTGCCTGAAGGGATAAACATGCAAAAGGAAGGCACCTTCAGAAAAACGTTTAGATGAGAGACTTCTAGAAGTGGTCTCCAAGCACCCTATTTTCTGGGCACTAGAAATATTCTTAAAGAAATACCCTTCCCTCTTTGGGACACAGGCACCTCCTGAATAGCGCACAGAGTCAGAAGATCTCAAAGCACCTCTGGGGAAAAAAGGAGTCATTCCCAAGGAGGCTGATGAATGCCCATAAAAGGGTGACTGGATTTCCACGCCATGAAGTATCCCTGGCAAATAATGGATAGAACTCAAGAATCATGAGTAATTTGAAGCCAAACAGGATGAGAAAGGGAAAGGTGAAGAGAAAAGGGAATGCAGGTGGGAAAAGACAGAGTCATATAGCACCTGGTTTATCAGGAAAGGAAGGCTTCTGAATCCCTGAAGTCTGAGTGGCCTTATCAGGAGGAGCCTGCTTGCCACTCTTTTTACCTTTAGTAGGAGGGCGAGATTGACTGCGAACAAACGCTGGCTTATTAGGTAGCTTCTCTGATATTTAGATACAGGAAAAACAAACATGTTTAAGCTCTTGTAAGGCCTTCCCCTTATCCTGAAGGGACTTATACCAGCAGCTACTTCCCCAAACAGAAGTCTATTATCCAGAGGAGCACCTATCACCTTAGCCTTAATATCATCAGGTAAAGGCTGAAGCCTAAGCCAAGAATACCTTATTATCACTGAACTAAAAAGAGAAGCCCTAGACAAGGCATCTGCTGCATCATAACTACACTTGATAGAATTACGAACTGCCTGAGAGGAAGTTCCTTACAAAGAAAGAGCAGAAAATGGACATAGGCAAACATAATGACTATCAGAGGAAGCTTTTGGCCTGGCGGCAAAGAAGTTCTAAGGCTGGTACAACTGAACATCATCTCTACACTATGTGAGAAGCATATGGGTGACGTTCGGCGTACCTTAAAGCAACAGTAGGCTTTGGTATACTGGCCAGACGTCAGGCCTCCACGACGGGGAATCCCATTTGTAAGGAATACTGCAGCACTGAATGTAAGGACATCTATTATTGCAGTAAGCTACCATTCTAAAATGATAAACTGTTATAGCAACACTAAAATACCCAATAAAAACATCTATGTATAATTATATGGTGGGGGGGGGGGCTTAGTGTCAAAGCAGCCACTCCTCCAAAGACATTCTTATGGAAAATACACTTGGACACAACTATACTACCTTCAAGGAGGGTGACTTAACAGTAAGTAACATCTTGGAAGACTGTCAATCAGCACTCCAACTCAGTGGAAGTAGACAACTACAAGATTCAATGTAACCCGGCAAAGGCTATAGACTGCATCTAATTTGTAGGTATCAGTGAAGGTGTTATCTGCAAGCCACGTTGCAACTTGCAAATAGCAATTTTGAAATACCAGTGGCCTCTTTTCTTGACAAAGATCCAAGGTAGTATTCATATGGACTAGGAGAAATTTGGCCATCACAGAGACCTTCTCGTAATTCTTTTGCTTTCTAGTGTATAGAGTAATGGAAAGGTGGTGAAGGCTGCGAGTAGTTTTGTGCTGCATACTGAAGATGTGGAGTTTGTTTCATTTATTACTGTTGAAAGAAAAGGAGAAAGACAAGAAAATAAAGCTGGTAACGTGAATGAGTCACAAAATAATGAGATTATCACAGCTGTGCAGTTGACTAGCTTGCCTGATTAACATTTCCAGCAACTTATACAACTTGAGTTGGCAGAGGAGTTTGCACTTTTATCTTGAGATATGTTGCACAGCTCAAAGTAATATGTAGGGCTGTATGCTTTACTTGAAACTGCATGACTTACATTGGCTAAAGGAGATTCAAGGATTTCTGAATATGAGACATAGGTACAGCATTCCCACAGTTCCTCCATGCTTATATGCATTAGCAGTACTGTAGAAAGAAAAAAAGGTTGAGAAGAAATGGGGGAAAAAACCCAAAAAACAAAAGGTAAAGTAAATGGTAAGAATAAAATCAAAAATGGACAGTATATTAGACAGATATGACATATGGGAAAATGCTGTACTACCACTAGGTTTAAAAGCACCTTTTGTAAGGGTGATTATTTTTTTTTTTGGGGGGGTCCTTTTCATGATAAATATTTCACATTTATGACACTAGAAACATTTATTAAAGTACGTGAAGAAAGGGCAAATATTTATATATGGAATAAATATCTGTTCCAGGCACACAGCTTGCAAATGAAAAAGAAAGTGTCAGTTCAGTTGTATGGCAGAACTGGTGGAAGATGATGTGACCAATTTATTTGAAGTCCATTTGTAATATGGCCACAAAACTGAATAAAAGAAAACCATCATGTGGACTGGGCGATTGGGCCTGCTTTATGAATTTATAATTGAGACTGGAAAAATAAAGCACATCCTAGGTGTTACAAATATTTGTCAGACAAAAGGAAAAGTTAATTATTGGGATCAGCCAAAAATTTGTTTCTTTTGTGGTTCTGAGTATCATTTAGTAATGGACTGTACAGATCAAACATGTGGGCTTTGGGGGTGCATTTAATAAAAAATGCATTGCAAAATGTTACAAATGCCACAAAACTGGACATTTTTGGATAGAATGTGAAGAAAAGAATAATAAAATGAAAAAGAGACTATTAAAATGCCTGTAATAATGAAAATGTTTGTTTAGAAGATGACAATACTGCTATTCAAAATAATGACAGAGTAATTCTGATGGGTAAGGACATAGAAAGACATAGATCAAGATCCACATACAAATACAAAAAAATGCAAAGAGAAAATTTGCAAAATGAATATAAAGTTCTATAGACAGAGGAAAGTGCAATGGGAAATGATTTTGTGAATGGAAAAAAAGCAAGATTTTAAATGTAAAAGTTAAAAAATGAACATACATATTACCTCATTAAATGTGAACAGCGTCATAAATGATATTAGGATGTACATTTATCAATGGCATGAAAAACTAAAAACAGATAAACATGTTTACTGGACATTCATTTTTTTTTTCATACATAAAACAAGAACAGATTAGATTGCTTTGGGAAAGAAATGTATGGAATGTATGAGATTTTGAAGTACAGCTGCATTCAGTAATTGCTGTATTGTTTAAGCATAAATAAATTACTGTATTGTATCATACTATAGTAAAGGCAGGTTGCTATAATTATCTTAACATGGATAAAAATTATGTATATTTTATAATATACAATCTTTGTGTATATTTTTATCAGGACTGCATACATTTTATATTCTAGATGCAAGGAATAGAGGTACACCTATGAGAATAACTATTAGAAATGCATAAACAGATATTTAAAAAGGCAAGAAGAATTATTTGAGTAATTAAATTCTTATGCTTTTGATAATATGGATTTAATTATTACACAGGCCTTGAATGGTAACATTAGGTCTAACAAAAAAAGGATAATGGATTTGCTAAAAATTAAAGAAATATTTACAGCTGGTCAGTTAACAGTAGGAAGAAATCATTTTATCTGCGTTGCTTAAATTTAAGAAGTTATATTGATTTTATAACACATTCAGAATCATTAACAGAAATTCAAGGTGGACTTTATTAACTGCTGATTTTATTGACAATACTTGGTGTTTGGGCAAAATCTAATACTAATACAGATAGCATAAAACTGGAAAGGGTATAAAGAAAATGAATGGTAACACAAAAAAATAAAAATTTAAAACTTTACGGGAAAATATGTTTTCAAATAAAAATATAAGGCATGTTGATAGTTGAAAGAGAAACTTGCATAGGGAAAAAAGATGGTATGGAAACATGGCAAAGGAAAGGATACATTTGTTGGAACAAAAATGATGTGCATTTATTCAGAGAGAGAGGCAAGAAGAGAATATTAAACTCATTAGTGAGACAACAACTGCTAATACAAGGAAAGGAAGAGGAACTTTCTCGATTTTTAGGGGAAAATGTTAAGACAAGACATGTTTTTAGATGAAAAAATGCACGAAGATGGATATGTCACAAAAAAGTCAGGAAGGCATAATGAGGGAAGTGGAAAATATATCTAAGCAATACATAGTTATAAAATCAAAGGAGATATAGAATAGCAAGTGAAGAAAAGAAAAATCAAAAATGAATGATACTTCAATAAAACAGAGTTAACAAAATGGTCAAGAAAAAACAGCACAAGGAGTGAATGCGACTGATTATATGTTTTAAAAGAAATGCAAAAACGGAACAGAAGATGGTATTTCTTGGAGATCATTAATGAATGAAAAATAAAGACTTCACATATGAAATTTGGGAAGAGCGTATCAAATATCTACGGAAAAAATAGATATATTTAAGAAACTTGAGGCCTATTACACCTAATGATATGCATTATAAAATTATAAGAAAAATAATGCAGATGAGTTTTGAGAAAGTGTTTCAAAAGATATGGAAAGAATGAATTTATAGAACAAAGAAAAACATGTAAAGAAAATGATTATGGTAATTACAGATGATAAACTGCATTTTATATGAAGGTCAAGATGTAAAGCTTGGTGGGTTGCAATGAAGGTAAAGCATTCGACAAGGTGATGCAATCATACAAGCAAAATATTAGAATTATACAAAATTAATCTATACATGCAAAATATTAGAATTATACAGAATTAATCTAGACATTATCCATTTTTTGCAAAATGTTTATAACAATGGTACTGTTAAAGCTATATTAAATGGTTGAAAAAGTATGAAAATACACACACACACACACACACACACACACAAAAACACAGGAGGAAGAGTTACACAAGGCTGTTTTGGGGGAAGCATGTCCTATACATTTGCAATGAAAGCAGCATTGGAAAATACACTTAAATTCAAGCATGAACAATTTGTCAAAACAATGTCAGAATACCTCTGATGGTAGCATAGAATATTAGATAGTAGAATTAGGGGCAGTACTGGGAAAAACATTTAGGTGTTCAAGGTTTGAAAATAAAAAAAGCAATGTATTTGAGAAATAACAAGGAACACTAATATTTACTTTAGGCAAACAGAAAAAAATGGGAAAATTTATTTTGGGGAAAATAATGCAGAAGTATAAAGAAAACATGATTAACTTTAACAATTGGCTAAACACTTGGTGTCATTTTAGGGAGATCCCATGCATTTCAGACAGTGAAAGACTGCACAGTTCTTTCTAAGGTTTCCACACACTGGCAAAAAATTTTACAACTCACGCTGTGCCTTCTTTAGGCAAGGCCAAGCTGATGAACCTCTCAACCAAAATCAATACCTTGACTAGGAGCCAAAACACATCGATATCTTAATTAGGAACCAAAACCCTATTACCTTCACCACTTTTACCTACCAACTAACCTAATAGCTAGGCTAGGTTAGAATATTGACTGCATATGATTAACTTAGTGCTCAAGACATCAAATAAATATTTATTAAACTATTTTTCTTGAACAGATACTTTAACCTAGGAACCAAAACATTATACTCTCTTATTCTTCCCTTCTTTAGGCAAGATCTAGCTGATGGACCTAACTATCAAAAATTAGGAGCCAAAAACAAACTGATGCCTTAATCAGGAGCCAAAACACTATTATCTTCACCAGTTTTGCCTACCTACTGACCTTATAGCTAGGCTACATTAAAATATTGACTGCATATGGCCAACTTAGTGCTCAAGACATCAATTAAATATTTATTCAAATATGTTTCTTGAAGAGATACTTTAACCTATGAACCAAGGCATTATGTTCTCTTATTATTTCCATACATATCTCACACCCTTGGTAACAGATGGTAAGCAAACCATTCGGCCCTCTGTTGCCAGCCTCACAGTGCTTGGTACACTCAGGGGCAATTTAAGAATTGCCTGATGCTCAACTTGCCATTGTTTGTTTGTGAAAGATTTAAGCACCTAGACAAATTTGAAGTCATATTCCCATAATCAAATCCATCCCAAGAACATCACTCACCTACATCACAATACACATTCAAAATTATTGCACCAAAATGCATTAGAAATCCTTATCCAAGCTGCAAAGGACTAGTAGGTGCAAATTGCAGCATAAACTAAGCACTGTAAATAGGTTCCTATGTTCATAGATTCATACACCAATTAGTTATCACACAGCCATGAGTCACCATGAAACTGCACATCCTAGCCCAATTACATGTAAGCAGACTGCAAATACAAATAGAAATGTACTAGTGACTCCATACTTACACAAATTCTGTACTTGTAAGGCTGGACAAAAGTTGGCAGTGAGCTGTCTCTCAGGAGTCAACTATAGATGTTACAAGAGCCATCAGGACCTGGACAGACAAATATGAGTATGACAAGGTGGAGCCGCAAGTTAGGGTAAGCAACATGGTGCACAGAATCCTAAAGAATATGAAGAAAGACATGACAGTATATCACAAATGTAGAAAACATCTTACTACCGAGTTGAATCCTAACATCACCAAAATGAAGCAGAGGTATAAAGAAAGGAGGATTGGCTTTATCAATTGGCAAAACACTTGATGTCATTTTTAGGGATATCCAGTATGCGTCAGCATGGAATGTGATGCTATAACAGTTCTTTCTAAGGCTTCCATGTACTGGCAAAAACTTTCACAGACCACACTGGAACTTTTTAGGCAAGGTTCAGCTGATGAACCTTCCAAACAAACTTACAAAATAAATCAACAACTGGACCATATCAAGTCCATGCCACATAATGCTACAAGTGTAAACCACAAAAGTGCCAGACAGTGAGGCAATCCTGCATTTGGAGCACATTCATGTAAAACTGCGGTGGTGGTGCTGCAGCAGCGTTGTCGCCTTACAGTAAGACGTTGCCCTGTTCGATACTCAGTTAGAGCGTCTTCTGTGTGGCGACATGCATGAATGGGGGTTCCTTCGTTGAAGGTTGTGCGTCAGGCCCGGTAAGTCAGCATGTAAATATCTACTGCCAATCATTAGCGGACCGGAGTTCCGCTGTGGCGACCCCTAACCGGGAAAAGCTGTAAGACACAACAAGACACAACATGTATGTGATTTAAGTGCCCGGAACCATACCTCCCAACCGTGCCGAATTGCTTGGTTTTTGCCGAGTTTCGGGGTTCAAATGAAGGGGTGCTACGATTCCAGAGTGACACCCCTCATTTCAGATTTTTTTCTTTTGTTTTTTAATTTTCGCGCTGTTAGAGCTGAAGTCATCACGTGCGCGATGACGTCAGCTCCATCAAGGCTACCAGACTGTTTGAATTGAGTACAAGGAGCTCACGCATTTCCAGCTGGCCTGGCTGCTCAAATGTGAGCAGGAACGGCAACAAATGGTTGCTGTTACAGCACTATGAAGACTCCAAGTAAGGAATGTCGAGTGGGAATGGCATTGCGGACTAACTCTGCAGCAGAATGAAGGCTCCAAGTAGGAAAATAACTTAACTTGGAATACTCCAAGTAAGAGTGTGTGTGTGTGTGTGTGTGTGTGTGTGTGTGTGTGTGTGTGTGTGTGTGTGTGTATGTCTGAATGGCGCCCATTTAATACATCTGGTGGCTAGAGGTGCTCAGGCTCAAACTCTCTACCTTGGGTACAGGGTAAAAATAGCCTAAAGTCCCTAGCCACCACAAATTGTGAGCTTTGTCCAGGTTTTTTGTGCTAAGAGTTGAGACCTATGGTGAGAAGTGAGAACTGAATTTGTATCCCCCCATTATTGGCTCTGTTTGTCCAGTTTATTTGTGCTAAGAGGTTGACACTAGAGCTGTGGTGAGAACGGAGAAGTGAATTCATCAAATGATAGCCATTAAGTTTCAGTCTTCCTATTTTTCAGGAAGCTGCTGATTTGGCATAGTGGTATGTTGCTCTGACTGTAGTGCATAGGGTCCTGGGTTCAAGATTTGCTAGTGAAATGCATGGTGGTAACGCAACATTTTATTCTAGCAACTTTACAAAATTATACAAACAATGTTTAAAATGTGTCCCTTGTTTTTGACCTTTTGTCCCCCCAAAAAAAAAATGAAATTAAAAAAAAGTGCAAGAAGCTGTGCAAGATGCCTATGGTTTATACTACTGTCATTCTATTTATAGTGTGGGTGTGGAAGTAGACTTTTATGATGGAAATGTTCTGAATTTGGCAGTTTTGTCATTATTAGTTCATGCATTTTGTTTCACTGCCTACAGTACAGCCTACTGGAAAAATGTTCAAACAATTTAAAATGCGTTAAGTGTGCTGCACTATACAAGGAATATAATTTAATAAAGTCAGGAAGGTGTATCAAAGAAAAGAACACATGTATGTTTCTTGTTTTGTGTGCAAGGGGCCAATGATTTGAAAACAGCCCAAAGGTAATCTTTATCCACCATGGGCCAGATGCATTTTCTTTGGATGTGGTGTGAGTTTCAATGTTATTTCAATGAATGTGAGTTTCAAGGGCATAGAAGTTTTAATGCCAAGTCTATTTTCATTGTGAGACAGTATTGCTTTGTTTACAGATGTCTATTAGTGTTTGTGCATTGTTGTGCTGTAAAATGTAAAAATAAAATCCAAATAATCATTGTAGAAGTAAAGCACTATGCACACATTAGTGTTTATGGTAAATGGGGCGAAGTAGCCAGGTAATGGAGACATTGTAATGGCTGCAGGGGGACTCTGGTGCCATATTTTGGTTGTCTGTTCTTCGGTTTGCGTTTGAAAGTTGGTATCCCACAATTCCCTTGGAGTGGGTAGGGTTACGTAATTATGTATGCAAACTAGATGTTAATCAGCATACAGATTTGTACCTATTTTTCATGGGCCTTGTCCAGATTTTTGATGTTTCCAGGTTGAGAGGTATGTCCAGAAAGGAAAGGAGGGAACTGTATTGGCAATTATTTTTTGATGCCACTAGTTGGTCTGGTTTGAATGAAAGTATTGCCATTAGTTCCCTTTTAAGAATTAGAGCCCTAATGACATAATATTTTACATGATTTACACCTATATAAATTAACAGAAGTACTGTCACACAGTTGTGAATATATATTTTTTACCTATATATATGACTTGATTTAATTATAGACTTGCATATGTGTGCTTTTTTACATATTATATATTTTATATTTGTATATATTATATATTTAGAGTATTTAATCATATTTATTATTTTAATGTACAAGAATAATTTATTCTAGGTTTTAAATTGCACATACATACATGAGTACATTGGATTCATATATATATATATATATATATATATATATATATATATATATATATATATATATACACACATAATTTTTGGTGGCTGCTATTAAGTTATGTGTTGACAGTGTCTACATTAATTTTTTTTACACTAATAGGAATATTCCTTAAACTCTAACTAGAACTACATTTTTAATTAATTAGAGTATAAAAAGATGTATTGATGTCATTTGTCTGATGAAGTTCTGTGGTTTAGGACGAAAGCGCTTACCAGCTTTCTGTTTGTGAAAATACATTTTGTTTTTTAACCAGTGGATTATCGGCTCGTTTCTTTGGTATGAAAGTACAATTTGCAACAGTTACGAAAGTACTACTGAGTTTCTGGACACCTTGGCGGCCTGTCTGTGTTTTTTTGCAACAGTTTTTTTCTGTGTTTTGGGCAGGTATGCCCAGAACACAATCCCTCAATATCCGGGTTTTTTGTTTATCACTTGTTTAGACCTGATGGCAACTGTGGTGGTAGACCCATATTAGTCAGAGACCATCTTACCATGAAACAGACACTCACATAGCCAAAACTGAGGCTTATAGAGACGCAAACCATGACAAATAAGATCAGCTGTCAGGTCATAGCAAAAAAGAATCACCTCCATGTCTCCAGAGAATCACACAGCATTCCTAAACAGTCTGGATGAACTCCTCTTTAGAAGGAATGCTGTTATCCTATGTGATTTTAAATACGTAATGATTAATTAAGGGACCTATACCAACCAACAAAGGATATGTTGAAAACTGACGCCTTGGACCAGACTGCTAAAGAACCTATTAGAGAACAGTATATATTGTACCTGGTGTTAAACTTATCATCCTTATATACCATCTTCGAGGTATTCCCGTCACCATTCAAGTCAGATGACAAACTCACAACTTTCTCCACCAGACTCTCCAAATCATGAGAAAGAAATATCACAGAATTCAAGGACTGCAAATGCACACATCTCCAGCAATTATATGATGAAGTCTCTAAATTTGAGTATAATGGCATTACCCATAATGTTGATAACGCAAAGAGTTGTACATAAAAATTCTACTTGCACCTAGACAAATGTTTAAAATTAGTAGTCTCAACTAGATCCAAAAAAAATGGGGAGGTCTAAAAGCAAACCAGTGTGATAGTATTCAAACATTAATAAACTGTGTAATAAAAGAAACAAACTCCTAAACCTATTTAGCAAAACAAATTACCCCCAAATTAAACAGCTAGATAAGAAACTGAAAAAAGGACGCAAGAAAAACAAAAGCATTGCATGAACAGACTAGTCATAGAAGCCAAAAATCAGAAATACACATCCTCCTTTACTTACATCAGAAATAAGAACAGACAACACTACTTCAAGCTCATTCATAAGGGTACTAACTACTCCAATCCAAAGGATATTGCCAACATACTGGCTAATAAATTCAGTGCAGACATCCCAGAGCTACCTATTCCAAAACTGCTTATCCCTGAAGTAATCGTCACCAACTATCCCAACAGTGCATGTAATGAAGGTACTCTCCAAACAAAGAATACTTAATTCAAAAGGCCTGACAGCATACCTGCTTGTCAAATTAATAGTACTAAGCAAGCATTAGTGGACCTGCTCCTCAACCTCTTCCACCCTGGTTTCATCAAATGGGAGTTTATGAACAGCTGTTGCGATACCACTCCACAAGGGTGGCTCCACTGTGGACACAAGGAATTACAGACCCATCAGTCTAACGAGTCTTATATGCAAATCCATGGAATGTATCGTACCTGACCTAATAAATTATATAATCAAAAATCTTATCAGACTCAACCTCAAGCTGTTTGGCTTTGTCAAGGAATAATCCTGTCTAATGAATCTTGGAAATATCTTTAAGGACTTCTGGGGAAAAAATATTGCGGCTTTTTGCAAAGAGAAGTTGTTGGGTGTCCGAATGGTCTGAAAATGGTGAGCAGAATACGATAACCTCAGTCAACAGGTGTCAATAATATTATTATTTTATAATTCAACACGTCCGTCATGTGTTGTTGACGATCTTAACTGGGGCTTATTTTTGGGGTAGGGCTTATATCATAACCACCCTAGAAAACCATGTTAAGCCTTATTCTCTGGTTAGGTCTTATTTAAGGAGAAATACGGTAGCTACTCCACAATTTGCACTGCTGAAAAAAGCCAAATGCACCTTTGGAGCAGAGGGCAGAAACTTGATACGACATCCCCACTCTGGGCCAGTAATCAAGGAGCCTGAATGCTCACCACTGACACTGGAAAGGGAAGTTCACTTGGAACAAAAATAGATATACACAGTATTTCCCGAGGCAGCTCTCTGCATCAAGCGCAATTTCCCTTAAGAGCATACAAGACTCTCTCGGTCTTCCTCCAGGTCCCCACTGAGACTCCCTACTGACACAGCTATTGAGCTGAGTCCTCAACTGAGTGTCCAAGGCAAGTCCTCCAGCACCCCCCTCTGTAAAACCAGTGCTTCGTGTCCCTGCTCCAATCTGCTGACGCACACACTCTGAGATTTAATTTTCCCACAAACACAGACACACACACACACACACACACACACACACACACACACACACACACACACACACACACACACACACACCTGGGAAAGGCTGGCACAGATTTACTAGCTATGCCCCCTTCTGCCCAGACTATAAGGTAGTTACTGCCACCAGACATTCCAAAGCCAGCTATTCTAAGGCTCGGGTACCTAATTATACTGAGTGAAATTAATATCAATACCAATGGTAGTGTTTGGCCAATGCAGTAAGGCTTTCAGGAGTGGCCACAGAGTCACCAAATAGATACAAGTACTCTCAAAGGTTAAAATATTCTCTAAAGGACCAGTCCACAATGAGAAGTTTAAATATATTGAATAAAAAAAATAAAAGAACATGAACATATTAAATCTGTACTTACAATACACAGAGTTTCAATCACAGGAAATATTAAAATAACACAGGTGAAGTGATTCACACAGATACAGAAAAACAATACTTAACTAATCTCACTACATTTTCCTATCTAAAAATTACTGTTCCCTGGTCATTTACTAGAGCAAGGGAAGATGAAGCAGGTGAGGGGTCCTTCTTTATCAGCTTTCAAAAACAGAGTGCTTTGAGACTTCTCTTTCATCTGGCATTAAAACATCAATTTTGTCCTAGATTACAGAATGACATTGCATACATCAGGTATCTAACTTCTGGTTCCCATGCTACCCCCACTGCTAGAAACCGAACCAGAACTTAGCAAATGTGTGTTACCATACACACAGAGCTTTGCTGAGATGTGTTATAGCATCTGGAAGCTATAAAACCACAAAACACTTCCATTCTTCCTACAGGAGTTAATAAACCATTCTCTAGCAAAGACATTTAGTCGCTGGTTGCAATCAGAACTATAAGATACAATCTTTATGGCCTAAATTAAGTAATTTAATTTCTTACTATTTTTCAAAATTGTCTGGACTGAGATCACTTCTCCTTCAGTATCCTCTGGATATAAATGTACATTTCTTTTCTGTCTAGCAGGACACACCGTTGGTTCATATTTAACACAGCAGCTTTACAAATCAGCTTGATATACAAATGACAAAATTCTTTACAAAATTCCAGCTAGCTGTGCTACCATATGCTACACATCCACTGCTCTACTCCTGGCATAGCTGGCAATACCTTACATAGTCACACTCTTATTTGTCACAGTAAAATTTAATGCAATCTGTCAGCCATTTAGTCAGTTACCCTAGACAGTTTACAAATTTCTTACCAGACTGAAAAATAAAAACCTAAGACTCCTTTCTGACAGATTTTTTTATCCATACAATCTAAACTGTCTGTGTGCACATCCATACAATGGAGACAGCATTCACCTTTGTCAGAGTAATTGGGAAGAAACCTGCTAGATTACTGAACTAATTAAATTAGAGGTTTGTGTCACAGGATGTGAAAATAAGAAGTTATGTTCTTACCATAACGTTCCATCTGTGTTGTAGATCTTCATTTATCCTTGAACTCTGGGACTCTGTTCCGAATCTTGGAACTGGCTCAGCCATTATAGCAGCTTGTGCAAGCCGAAAACTCCAGTCTGAAGTCTCTACCCAGAACACCCCCCCCCCCCTCCAGATTACCTCAGGGCGAGTTTGCAGTTTCACAGGAAGACAGAAGAATAGCTACATAGAATTGATGAGGCTATGTCCAAGGTCATACCTGATAAAATAACCAGGACAAGCGTCTGATCTTCTAAAGAGTCTGTAGGAGGGGGAAGGAGGGTGGGGTATCAAGGATAAATGAAGAATGACAACACAGTTGGAACGTTATGGTAAGAACATAAATTCTTAACCTGATGTTGTCAATCTTCACTTATCCTTGAACTCTGGGATAAAGTCCTCGGCTACTTAGATCTTGGAAGGCCTTATGGAAGGAAATTCCTGAGATCCATATAGCCAAATGACGCTCTTACCCTGGAAACCAGATCCAATTCATAATGGGTGATACAGGTATGCGGGGTAGCCCAGGTTGTTGCTGTGCATATTTCATACATGGACGCCTTAAACTGGAAAAAGTACATTTGTGTACACTTAGCATAAATGTAGACGTTCGTGTGTCTTCACTGTTGCAGTCATCACATTTAGGTTATTCCTGCTGGGGTAACCCTTGACCGGCCTGAATACCAGGCACTTAGGAAGGCAACCGATGCCATTACATTAGTTTTTCTTGCCCTAACCGGTCAGGAGCCCCCAAAGTAGGGAGGTCAGGCTCTGGTGGCAGGACTCCACCAGTGGAAAAAAATACCAAAATGTCCCTTCAAGGAAAGGAGAACAACAAGTAAGAAAGGTAACACAAAGGAAAAAGGGGGAAGGAGGGAGGGAAACACGACTGCAACAGTGCAGACACTCGAACATCTACATTTACGGTAAATGTACACAACTGTACTATGTTTTTCGTGTTTCACTGTTGCAGTCATCACATTTGGGTAGATTCCCAAAGCTGAGAAAATGGGTGGAGGCAGTCAAGGAAGCTAGGGGCTGGAGAGCATGCTCTGCAAGACTGCAGAGGCAAAACCTGCCCTGGATTTAGAAAACAGAATCAGGTGGTAATGTTTGGTAAAGGTGTGAACAGATGTCCAGGTGGCAGCCTCCAGGATGTGCCCGGTAGGGACTCCTCTGAGGAATGCTGCACAGGTGGAGGCTGCTCTGGTGGAGTGGGTCCTGATCCCCTAGGGGGGAGGCTTGCCATGCTGCTTGTAGCAAAAATGGATGCAGTGTGCTATCCATTTGGAAATGGTTTGCTTGGAGATGGCTTTGCCCTCTGCCCCTGAAGCAAAGCTAACCAGCAGTTGATCAGATTTTCTGAAGAGTTTAGTCCTGTCCAGATAGTATCTGAGCTGTCTGTGCACATCTAGAGAGTGCAGAATCCTTTCCCTTGTTTTAAGGGTTAGGAAAGAAGGTGGGCAAATGGATGGATTGGTTAAAAGGCACACTGGATACCACCTTTGGCATGAAGGATGGATTATTTCTGAGGGATACCCTGTCTGCATGGAAGATGATGCAGGGTTTCACTGCCATGAGTGCTTGCAGCTCAGAGACTCTTCTGGCTGAAGTGATGGCCAGGAGGAAGGTCATCTTCCAGGAGAGAAATTTTAGCTCTGCAGAAGAAGCTGGTATGAATGGAGGCAGGGTGAGCTTTTCCAAGACAAAGTTAAGGTCCCAAGCTGGTGTTGATGCCCTTTGGGGGGGGGGGGAGGGGCTCAAGCTGTTAGCCCCCCAGAGGAACTGCTTGATCAGAGGGTGTGAAAAAAAGAGGCTGCTCAGTTTGAAAATGAGTGGAAATAGTAGAGGCATGAATTTTTTTATAGAGGAGAAAAAGAGAGACCACTGTGTAGTAGGTCAGCTAAGTAATCCAGGATGAGAGGGATGGAGGGTTGTGCTGTATTGGCTCCCTTAGCCGGGATCCAGGTGCATAAACTTTTCCATTCATCTGCATAAGACTTTCTGGTGCTAGGGCGTCTGGTCTCTCGGATAACATCCAGGACCTGTTTACTGAGGGGTCAGGTTATTAGCCAAGCTGCCAAATTGTCTGCAATTGGGGGTGCATGAATTCCCCTGCCCTCTGGGTTAGGGGGTTGGGAATCTGAGGAAGATTCCATGGGGGCAGTGGGGACAGGCTGCGCAGCAAGGGGTACCAGTGCTGTCTGGGCCAGTCTGGAGCTATGAAAATGGTCCTTGGTTTTTCCTCCCTTATTTTGATCAGTACCTTGGGAATGAGAGGTGTGTGTGTGTGGGGGGGGGGGCATAGACCGAGAGGTTTTCCCAAGGGAAGGACAGGGCCATCTACTTTCCATGCCATGCAGTGATGCTCTCTGGTGCAGAATTTGCTGAGCTGATGGTTGGTGTGGGAGGCAAAGAGGTCGATCTCCAGGGTTCCCCATTTCTGAGTTATTAGTAAGAAGGTGTTTCTGTTGAGCTGCCACTAGTGGGGGTTCAACAGTTTTCTGCTTAATTGTTCTGCCAGGGAGTTGAGAGAGCTTGGCAGGTATTGTGCTACGAGGTGTAGATGCAGGTAAAAGGCTGTGAACCAAAGGGTCATGGCCAGCCTGCACAGCAGGTAGGAGTGAGTCCCTGTCTTCTTGTTGATGTACCACATCACTGTGATGTTGTATGTTTTGATCAGGAGAACACCTGGAGAGAGAAGGGGTTTGAAAGCTATCAAGACCTGCGGCACAGCCATCATCTCTTTCAGACTGATGTGCAGGGGGAGTTGCTGGGGTTCCATTGGCCCTGTATGCACCTGCTTTCCAGATGTGCACCCCAAGCATAGGTTGATGCGTCTATGGTGAAGGTCTGGGTGGCGGGGTGTGGGGAGAAGGGCAGTCCCTTGTTGTGGGAGCTGGCTGTTGCCCACCAAAGAAATTCCTTCCTCAGGCATGGAATAAATAGGTAAAAGAGTTTTCATATACTGTGAGTGTTGACACCAAAGGCTCTTTAGGTACCACTGAAGTTTCCTCATATGCAGTCTGGCATATGGAATAAGGAGTATGCAAGATGCCATGAACTCAGGGCTTGCAGGATTTCCCTTGCAGACAGCTAGGGCCTGGTGGCCAGTTGGGAGAAGTAAGCTGATAGGAAACTTTGTTTCTCTGGTGTTAGGCATGCCATCCAGGATGCTGTGTTCAGACTTGCTTACAGGAAGATTATCCTTTTGGTGGGTACCTGTTTGGATTTCTATTCGTTGATTGTGTACCCTAAGGAGGTTAAGTATGTCCTTTACAAAGGCCAGGTCTTTGAGAAGCTTATCTTGGCTATCTGCCTGAATAAGGCAGTCATCTAAGTAGGGATAAATTTGTATATTTCTTTGTCTGCAAAAAGCAATGGCCGGAGCCAGGCATTTTGTGAAAACTCTGGGAGCAGTAGATGGGTCTATATCATATGAGCGAATCGCACAAATCGCAAACGCTCATAATATCGAATGTACCAGACTTCAAAGTGCTTTTTCTGAGATTGCGCTACAGCAAAGAATGGGATATTTGCCCTTTCCTCACTGTAGTGCGATCTCGGAGTTGGAATATATATTTAGTGGGGGATGTGGGGGGCACAGCCCCCCCCCCACAATAGGAAGTTCGAGGTCCGGTACGTTCGATATTATGAGCGTTCGCAATTTGTGTGATTCGCTCATATGATACAGACCCGCAGTAGATAAGTCAAAGGGAAGTGCAGAGAACTGAAAGTGTAGAGATCCTGCACTAAAGCGAAGATATTTTCTGCAGGACTCCCTGATGGGAATGTGGAGGTAGGCCTCTTTTTGGTCCAGGGTGACTAGCCAAGCGTCCTTGGACAGCATGGGAAGCAGTTACTGGAGGGTGAGCATTTTGAATTTTGGGATCACCAGGAAGGTGTTTAGAATGGACAGATCGAGGATGGGGCACCAGCTGCCCTCTTTTCTGGGTACCAGAAAAAGTCTGGAGTAGAAGCCTCGGCCTAGGTGCTCTGCAGGAACGTATTCTACTGCTCCCAAGGAGAGCAGCGTATGGATTTGCTTTTGAGCCTCTGCCCACTGATTTGGTGGTAGATCTGGGAACCCTTTGGGGGTTGGAAGGGTGAGGAAGGAGAATTTGTACCCGAGACATAATGTTCAGAACCCAGTGGTCCTTAGTAATGGTGGCCCAGGTGCTTGAGTGAAGGGATAGTTTTCCTCCTAGGGGTATGTGATGGTGGGCAGAGGTGAGGTAGGGTGTAGTTATTGTGATTTTTTGCCATAAGGGGGTGGCTTAGAACTCCCTGGTTTTGAAGTGGAGGCAGTCCACTGCTTAGTTCTCTGCAACCCATGGGACTGCTGTCTTGGAGGTCTGTTTCCATGGGGCCCAGGCTGGCCCTGTTTACTAGGTGCAGGAAAGGTCCCATTTTTCGAAGGGAAGGAAAATGCCTGCTGAACCTAGGGGGCTGTACCTGTAAGAAATCTTCAACAGTCTGCATAGATTTTGCTTTTTCTTCCATCTTTTTTAAACACCTTTTCTGCTTTAGTACCAAATAAGTTATCTCTGTGCAAGGGCGTATCCAACAATTTTGATTTGACATGGTCTGGCAGGGGTTGTTCCTTAAGCCATGCATGTCTTCTAATGACAGATCCAGTGACTGCTACCCTGCAAGAAGCTTCTAGGGCGAAAAAACACAGTGCAAAGTGTGTTTAGTTACTTGACCAGCAGAGTGCATTAATTCCTGTAAATCTTTAGATTCTCCCCATGCAAGGAGGACATTTTTTTGTTTAAGGAGTTCCAAGGTATGTTGCTGATATTTAAGCATATGGAACTGACAATTGAGTGCCGGGATAGCAAGAGTAGCTGAGGTGTATACATTTTTTACCCCATCTGTCCAGTGTTCTGGAATCCCTGAGGGGGTGGGATTCTGCTGAAGTAGCTTTAACCCCTTTTGGGCCCTGAGTAATGATCTCAGGGTCTGCTGTTGGGTTTTTAGAGAGATATTTGTGAGAGTCAGGTACTCTGTAGTACCTGTCTGGCTTTCTGGGAGCAGGAGGGAGGGCATCTGGAGTCAAGCTGGATTCAAGGAAGACATCATCTACCACATCTAGGAATGGGGGGATGGCTAAGGACCTGTGCTGTGGAAGGTCCACTCTCTGAGTCTCTTTTTAGACTGTGGGTAGTCTTGACTCTCCCATTTGAAATGCTCCCTTAAAGTATGCAGGGTTTCCCCAAAGGAAAAATCCTCTGGAGGGGAGGCTGAAGGAACAGATTTTTTTGCATCAGAATCCTCATATGTAGAGAGGGGCTGCATGTCTTCATAATGACATGCATCAGATTCATATGACTCTTGCTCAGACAAAACTTCTGGAGACAGATCTCTCTCTCTTTTTGAGGGAACGGCTTGGCTTCCCCTAATCAGCATGATAAGATCCTCTGTCATTCTAAGCATTTGTGACAGAGGCAAGGGAGCAGGCGCCAAAGAATGTCTGGAAGTCAGTTTCTTGGGAGTGGTTCCACCCCTGGGCCTAAAAAACTTGATTGGTTTAGAAAAAACGGTACCCATGAAAGAAGGTGTTGGTTTATTGTCTGGATTCGGTGTTGCGAAGGACTTCCTCAGAAGATGGTGCCTGCACAGCGGCTCCAGACCCATCTAAGGTAGAGACGACCACAGGATCCTTAGATGAGTTCTGTGGCATACTGGACTCCGAAAGGGTCTCGGTAGAGGCCTGCAACTTAACTGAAGTGGGCATCAAGGGCTGCGAAAGTGCCTCACTGACTTCCAAAGGACTGACGACCAGCTTGGTGGTAGCATTGTCAGAAGGTTTAGTCCTGTGCGGTCTGTCTCTGTCTTTATCTTTACGTTTTTTTTTTAAGGGTCTGCTGTCGGATGCCTTATGGAAGCCATATTAGAACTTGAGGACTGTAAACGAAAATATCTGGCTACAATAAGGACTCGGCGACGAATAGTTCTGGCATTAAAGCAGAGAACCGACAACGAGGGACGTCGTGGTCTGGGCCTAGACAAATGATGGAGTAGGAGTGGAAGTCCCGGTGTTGTATTTACTTTCCACAGGCGAGACAATTATTAACTTTTTCTGACATCGGTTAGTGCAAGAAAAAAGGATCCCCAATGGGGTACTTAGCTTTTGAAGACTTCAACTTTAATTTGGAAACGAAACTCGGGTAGGGGCCGACCAGCACTCGTGCGAACTGGTTCTACTTCAGGCTCCACAGCAAGAAATACTGATGTAATGGCATCGGCTACCTTCCTTTATACCCCTGATTACTTGACGTCAGTTTTCAATCGACAGCAAGTGACGCAGAAATACTAAGTTTCTGGTATTCAGGCCGGCCGAGGGCTACCCCAGTAGAGATGACCCAAATGTGATGACTGCAACAGTGAAACATGAAACACGAAGAACATCAGTAGGAGTGGCTTTTTCCCTAGTAGAATGTGCTCTCACTGGTACTGGTAATTGGAAATTCTTTTTATTGTAGATGAAAGTAATGTAGTCTCTCTAAACCACCTTGACAAGGTGACTTTCACAACAGATTTCCCAGAGAGACAGACAAATAATTGGTCCGATTTTCTAAATTCTTTATTTCTGCTGAGGTAGAAACATAATTGCATGTTAACAGCCAGCAAATGCAAGCAATGTTCACCTTTGTTGGAAAAATTGGGGAAGAAAAAGATAAGTCAATGGATTTATTAATATTAGTTTCTGAGACCACCTTTGGGAGAAATGATGGTTGGTTTTTAGTGAAAGCCTATTCTCATGAAAATTAAATATGGAGGTTTTGAAGATAGTGCTTGTATGTCAGAAATTCTTCTGGCAGAGGTAATGGTTATCCGAAAAATGGTCTTCCATCAAAGAAACTAAGTGACAGGTAGCTGCTGGTTCAGAGGGGGAAAGGAACAAAGACTGCAGAACCACAGTAAAATCCCAAGGAGCTACAGGATCCTTATAAGGTGGTTTCAACCACAAGGTTCCTTTCATAAACACTTTACACAATCTATGGGATATTACAGGATGATCTTCAAAGCCACTGTGGAAATTGGAAGTAGCAGCTAGTTGGACCTTAACAGTAGAAGCAGGGGCCCCTTGTTCGAAAAGCATGGCTAAAAATTCTAATACCTTTTCAACTGATGCAGAGAAAGTATTAAGACCATTAGTGTGCGCCCAGATAGAAAATCTTTTCCACTTGCTGTGGTACAGTTTCCTGGTGGAAGGTTTATGAAGAGCCAATAAAATGTTTTGGACTGGAGATAAATTTTTCTGCCTGGCTATTAATGGAATTGGAGGAACTAAGCTTTAAGCTTGAGGTTCTGAAGACTGGGTTTACCGGCCCCTGTAGGTGAGACAGAAGATATGGAACTGGTTTCAGAGTCCATGGATGGTAAATTACATGAGGCCACATAAAGGGGAACCAGACTTGATGAAGCCAAAAGGGGGCAATGAGGATCACCTTGCTCTTCAACCTGATGGATTTCTTTAAGAACAGAGGAATCAGTGGAAAGGGGGGAAGGCACAGAGTAGTCTCAAGGGCCAATTGTGAAGGAGAGCATCTCTCGGGGACTCCCCCTGAGGGGGAATTAGGGCAAACTAGCTGCTACATTGGTTGGTCAAGGGTGATGCAAATGGGTCGCAGTAAGGCTGGCCCCAGCAACAGAAAATCTCCTTTACCGCTCTGGGATTGAGACCACTCACGAGGCAGGAGGATGCATCTGCTCATTTTGTCCACTTTCACGTTCGAGCTCCCCGGGATGCGTATTGCTGTCAGAAAGCGGTTGGAGGATATCACCCATTGCCACACTTTGAGACCTTCTCAACACAGGGGGTAAGACTTGTTTCCACCCTGTTTGTCCATGTACCAGACTACTGACATATTGTCTAATTGAATTGCAATGGTTACTAGAGGGAGGACAGCTTGGAAGGCTTGCAATGCTAAGAGAATTTTCCTCATTTGCAGAACACTGATATGCAGATTGGCCTCTATTGGAGACCAAGTGCCTTGGACTGTTCTACCCAGATAATGCCCCCCAGCCCATCTGGGAAGCTTCTGTGGTCACTATAGCTGTGGGCTGAGGTGGAAAAAAGGGACAGCCTAAGAGAATTTCCTTGTATTCCATCCACCAGGATATGTCCTTCTTGCAACGAGTGGTGATTAAAATGGGATGTGTCACTGGATGGGTCAGGATGGACCACTGGGATGCCAAAACTAACCGTAGTAGTCGCATGTGAAATCTTGCTAGTGAAACTAAGGTGATGGCTGCTGCCATTAACCCTAAAGCTTGGAGGATTAGTAGCTTGTCATTGGAGAGAATGGTTTGCACTTAAGATTTTAGCTTCTGTAGCATGTGTGGAGGAAGGGAATCTGTACAAATGGTAGTATTTAGATGAGCTCCTATGAACTCTAAATCTGGAGATGGGCTTAGTTGGGATTTTGACTGATTTACTGTAATGCCCAGATGAGCAAATAGGCATAGAACGAAATCTGTTGCTTGAAGCAGTAAATGTCTGCTGGGAGTGGTGAAGAGCCAGTCTAGATAAGGAAACACCCAGAATCCGTGCAGTCTCAAATGAACTGTCACTGGTGCCAAACACTTGGTGAACACCCTGAGGGCTGTGGAGAGGCCAAAGGGCAGCACTCTAAACTGAAAATGACTGGCTCTTAGCCGAAAGCAGAGGAACCTTCTGGAGCACTTGCCCATTTTTATGTGGTAATGTGTGTCTTGAAGATCTGTAAAGCACATCCAATTGTCTTCCTCTAAGAAGGACAGGATAGACTGAACCGTGACCATCCGGAATTTTGCCTGTTGAACAAACTTGTTCAGATGGCTGAGATCTGAAATTGGTCTCAAGTCCCCTGTCTTTTCTGGCACCAAAAAGAATCTCGAGTAAAATCCGGTAAAGTCATATCTGGTTTGGTGGGACTTCTTGGATGACTTTTTTCTAGCAGCTTTTGAATGTCCAGAGCTGACTGATCTCTCTGATTGACAGGAACATCAGAGAGTCGCCTTCTTGATCTTGGAATGAGAATGGAGGGGATGAAGTAACCTCTGGCAATGATCCTTTGCATCCAAGTATTTAAAGTTATTTGCCGCCAGGCTCTCGAGTGCAAAGAGAACCTTCCCCCAACTGCATGCAGGGGTAAGCAATTGAGCCCCCTTTTGGGAGTGCCAGTAGGGTTTCCCACAGAAAGATTCTCTGGAACCCTGATTTTGAGGGCCACTTCTGCCCCAGGGTTGACATCTTCCATTGGAGCTCACCCTTGCTTCAAGGGGAGCCACTGCAATGCGCGTCTTGAAAAGCCCCTTGGGAATTTTTGAACCACATCTTCCCACTCCTCTGGTTCCTACAGTAAGACCATTGGGGGGCAGAAAAACGTATGCCCACTGCAGATAGGGTCTTTCCATCTTTCTTGTACCTGGCTAATGTTTCTTTGACTTTGGGGCCAAACAGGGAAGAGCTGTCAAAGGGAGCACTGATGAAAGAAGAGTTAAATGGCTCCACAAACTCACATAAGTGCATCCAGGTGTGTCGTCATATGGCAATAGCAGAATCTGCTGCCCTAGCTGTCCCTTCAGCTGCATGAGCAATGAGCCTCATGGACGAGTTGGAAAAAGACTCCAGGGTAGCCAGTTGAGAAGCAACTTTATCTTGAATCTCCTCAGACACAGCTCCTGCAAGGGTATCTGACAACTCCTTGATCAGATGCATCTGGAGCCTAGTAAAGTGAGCCATAAAATTCAAGGATCTTAAAGCGAAGGTCGATGATGCATACACTCACTTCTCAAATCTGTCCATTGTCCTGGACTCTCAATTAGGGGGATGAACAGTGGAAATTTCGTCTGCAAGTTACTTCTTGGTGGCCGCCACAACCACCATGGCATCTACTGTTAACCTCTTAGCCAAACGCTGGTGGTCCTCTGGTGCTGTAAGGATTTTGTCTGGTCTCCTTGGGCTTGGCTCTACAGAGTCAAGGCCTTCCAAGCCCACCATGCAATCAATTTAATAAGACCGTCAGCAGGAGGGGTCACCCAAGACGTAGATGGGTGACCACCAAAAGTTTGCAGGTACACTGACTGCTCAGAGGTAGGGTCTTTGTGCTTCCAGTTACCCCTCTATTTCAGAATTTCTAGAATGTCTCCAAAGGTGAGGTCTTCTGGAGGAGACCGAGGGGAACTTTCCCCATTATCGAAGTCTGTCTTCTGTGACAGATTCTTCTGGAGAATCTAAGTGCTTCCTCTTGCACATCTTTTTCCGGGGTGTCTCCCCAGTGGGGATTTCTGTGGAGGACTGTGAAGAAGTGAGGCCCTGTGCAGGGGTATCCTGTAGCTTTGGTGCTTGATGCCTGAGCATGGAGGCTGGTGGCAGCTCTGGGCAAGAGGGTGTCAGGGATAATACTCCAATAGGGGAGGGGCCAGCTGAGAACCTTCAGAGGCCAATGCCCTCTCCATAACATGAAAGGCAAGTGCCTCCAAGAGGGATGGGAGCCCAGAAGGTCAACCTCGAACCATGGTTCCACCCTGTTCTGAGGAACCCACCCCTGAAGCAGGAGCAGAGGAAAAGCCCACCAGCCGAGGCTCCAAGAATCAAGGACTGTGCCAAACAAAAAACTGGAGATGATCAGAGTCTCTTGGATCTGGCAGCTGAGCTACGCCCTGGGAGCCCATCGGTTCCAATGGAACAGAGGAGCTCCAGGCAGACTCTGAAACTGAAGGAGTAAAGGCTATCGGCAGCAGAGCAGCTGGAACTGGAGATATCCAAGTCGTAATCTCTAAGCCCTCAGAGGAGGCCAGAGGAGGAAAGTTTGGTGGACTCCTCAGACAGAAAGCCCCAACTCCACAAGGGAGTGGGCCTGGGAAGATACTGAAATACCCCTAGTCATTAGGAGCTGATCCACCAGCCTCATGACGTCAACTTCAGTCAGACTCCTGGAACGGGCTGAGGGAGATTCCAATCTGTCTAGAAATGGGCTTGGGAGCTATCCCACAAAAGGGTCAACTGAGGGGGAATATCTTGTCCTGGGAGGACTGATGAAACTCAATTGTGGCAGTGAGGGGGAGCTATTGGTTCCAAAATTCGGGATAGTGCCACAGGAGAAGCCGGTACTGAAGTGGAAGCTTGAATTATCAGTATTGAGGTGGCCAACACCAAGACCTGTGGTGCAGAGGCAGTTACCACAGATGGTGCCAAAGAAGTCTGTTCCATAGATTTCTTGACTAAGCTTTAGATCCGCAGGAGGTGTGAGAGCTGAAGATTTGTATTACTTTGCTGCTGAAGGGGATGCCAGCACCGAGCGACTCCTCTTCTGTCCATGTTCCAATTTACAAGAAGAGGGGGAGGAAGGTGAGGATATGTCAGACTTGGACATAGCCTTCTCAAAAGGAGACTTAATCAGGCATTTTAAGATCAACCTATTTTTCCGTTCTATGAGGGCATGGTGACTGAACACTTGACAAATTGTGCAATCTTATTGTAGATATACCAGACCCAAACAGTACACACAAGAAGAATGCCCTTCAGAGTTGGGCATCTTCCTACCACAATCTTAACATTGTTAAAATCCAGTAGTACCCTTAGAGTTGTCTGCCATGTTAATTATGGAAAGCAACCAACAGACAGCACTCACATGCACTAAGAAGAAGCACACACAGTAAGGAAGGGAATGGCTACCAACTGTAGGCCAGAACTACCAAAAAATAGGTAAGGAAAATGGAAAGCACTACCAACGATGTTAGAAAAGGTTACCACTAGATAGAAACAGCACACTCACTCAAGGAAAGGAAAGAGAGATAGAAAAAGCATCAACAGAAAGGGGAAAAAAACTACCAATGATGTTAGGGGAGAACACTGAAATGTTGAGAGAGGAATAATGAAAAACAAGTAAGGCAAAGTGGGTAGAACAATATTTAACTACAGCTATATAAAGAGATATATATGTATACATAAGAACAGGAAAATTTTTGAAAGCAAACTATAAAAACTATGAAAAACTTCATTTAGCTGAATAAAGAATCTGGTTAACTCGTCTTGCAACAACAGCAGCAAACAAGATCTAAGGTAATCTGGAAAGGGGTGTTCTGGGTAGAGACTCAGCTTGAGAGTTTTTGGTTTGTACGAACTGTTACAACAGCTGAGCCAGTTCCGAGAATCGGAACGAAGTCCCAAAGGTCAAGGATAAACAAAGATTGACATCAGAACCTAAACTAACAAATGATAATTATTTTTTTCAAACTGTTAATTTGTGAAGCATCCCTTTTAGCCAGTGGGAATAAAATGATGCAGTCATGTCTCCTTTGTTGTGCACAAATGGGTATTAGAGCACTGTTATCTGATATCATTAACTTAACTGTTGATGAAAGGGCTCCTTTTAGTCCAAAAGCTTATATAACTGTAAAGGCTATATTGGTCCAATTGCAGACATCACAATGCTTCTGTGTTCCACATTGCCTAAAATTAGTCTAACTAGCTACCTAAGGCATTAAAGGAGGAGTTGTGTAGGGAGCAGTCTTTGAAAGTTAGATAATCCACTCATGTGCAATCTTGGGATTCGTGGAAACTGATTGCAATTTGGAAATTCTTTTAGCTGAGGGGTAAACTTCCCACGCAAATGTGAAAATCCCATGATGAAATAAAATCTAACAGGTTTTGCAGACATTCAAATAAGCTAAAGAATTTGCTTGAAATGGCCACTAAATGTAGCTCACATAAAAAGTAATCAAGTCCACAATCAAAGATTTGAAAGATACTCCAACACTAAAACTACTGGAATTGTGAAAAAGTTCAAGGGCATTCAAGGAAACTCGTATGGGAAAACATGTCCACTGACACTCCCATCCTGCTGATAAGCCTCACATGGATCTCTAAATTGTCTAAATTGTGGTTTCTCAACTTCGACTGATAATCAGTAGCCCTGCTTTTCCATACATTGGAATTTAAATAATAAATGGAAAAAACAAGCCAAATTAGATGCAAGAAAAAATCTTTTCAACAAGTAGTAAAGCAGCTTTTAGCCTTATTTGTTGAGATAAAAAAATGTGTTATGTTTAAACAGGAGGGTTACTGCCAGTCATGAGCGAACAGATGATCCGCTGTGGCGACCCCTAACCGGGAAAAGCAGAAAGAAGAAGAAGAAAGAATAAATGTGGCATAAAATGTTGCCATTCAGTACTTTAATCATGAAGTTGCAAAACTGCTCTATCTGACCTGTTTTAAGTGCCACATGCTTGTGTAAGACAAGGCAGTCCACAGAACCAGCAGCAAATTGTGAGATCAGTCCTGTGGGTGAGAATGAATTAGATAGCTCCATACAAAAATATGAAAAAAAGCTGGAAAAATCATCAGCTATTCTTAACAGTTGAACAATTAGAGAGAAATTGCAAAGAAACACCACAACAGTAAGCTTACAAAACTGGATGAAAATCTCCACAAAGAAGAAAGGGGAACCTGGTGAATACAACAATAGGAAGCAGAAGGAAAAAAAGAGAGAGTTATGTAGTCACCATAACAGTCCATCTGTGTTGTCCATTTTCATTCTTCCTCAGCAAGTGGGTTCAGATCAGATGCATCTGCTTTTCACAGCTCACAGATACTGGAAAGGTCTCAAGCTCCTCCTTTACCTATAATGCTCCAAGTCCCCTACCAGATCTCAGATCTTGTTTGCCAATCTTTTTAGCATTTTAGAAACTTAGAAACAGTTGTAATATGAGAAACCAATACCTGGAGCTCAAAGGCAGGAACATTGGTTCTCTTAGTATCTTCTCATTCTTTCAGAAGTCACAAACAAAATGGTAGGGGGTTGGAGGAAGGGGAGTTGTGGATGGATGAAAATGGACAAAACAGATGGAATATTATTGAGAGTACATAACCTGATCTGACGATGTCGGTTTTTATTCATTCCTCGACAAGTGGGACAGAGTGTCCAGCTACTTGAATCCCAGGACGACACAAAGGAAGGACACTGTTGAGTCAAAGGTTGCTTTTCACCTCAAGACCAGATCCAGTTTGTAACGAGTAATAAAGGTCTGAGGATTACCCAAGTTGCAGCTGCACACATAATGCCCAAGGAAGACCTGGATATAAATACTGAAGAAGTTGCCATGGAACTGGTTGAATGGGCTCTTAAAGGTTTTGACAAAGACAATGCCAATTTGTTGTAGACAAAGGAGATGAAATCAATTAACCATTTGGCTAAAGTTACTTTGGTAACCGGTTTATCCAGTACTTGGGTAACCGGTTTACCCAATTTTGATTCCGTAAAAGAAAAAAAATCTGTTTTTCTCAGTTTTGTTCTATGCAAACAGAAACGTAACTGTCAGCGAACGTCCAACAAATGCAACATGTATTCACCTTTATTTGTGAAATTTGGAAAGAAAATTGGAAGATTAATAGACTGATTTTGGATTTTGATACCACCTTAAGGAAGGATGGGTTGATTTTTAATGCTACCCTGCCTTTGTGGAAAATTAAATAAGGAGGCTTAGAAGACGGGGCTTGAAATTCAGGCAGTCTTCGAGAAGAGGTTACAGCTACTAAAACAATTGTTTTCCAGGTTAAACATTTTAGTTCAAACTTTGCTGATGGTTCAAATGGAGATAAAGTTAAGGCTTGCAATACTAAATTCAAATCCCATGGCGGAGTTGGATCTTTAAAAAGGGGTCTAAGAAGAAAAGTTCCCCTTATAAAGGCCTTATAAAGTTTTGAAGAAGCTAAGGAGGAATTATGTACTCTTAAATGGAAATTAGAAATGGCAGTAGTTGTGCTTTAACAATCAAAGAGATAGCCCCTCACTAAAATATGCAACCACAAACTCAAGAATTTTAGGTACTGGTGCTAAAAAGGGATCAATGTTTCTTTGTTGTGCTGAAAAAGCAAATCTTTGCCATTTAAAAAATAAATCCAAGGTGGAAAACCAAACCAAGACAGACTGCTGCTCAGAAAGTCTAATTCTTTAATACGAAACCATGAAAAACAATGAAAACCACAAGCGCATTTGCTCGGTCTGTGCCAAGCTTTATCAAGTGAACATCCAGTGCTGCAAGGCTTTATATACACTGAAGTTAATTATTAATTAATCAATTAAAAAATTAAAGCTTAAAAATGCTGGAGTTGATAAATTGTTAAAAATGCTTCTTTGTTAAAAGTTAAACCTGGTTCATTATAATAAATGTATACAGTAAATATTAAAACTGAAATGTAAAATAAATCGAAAGAAACTGTAGGCAGTGCATTTAGCAATAAATAGTGCATTTAGCAATAAATTAAAATAAATCATTTATCATATTTCACTTGAAGATTTTTTATCAGCAATGAATGAGCTTCTCATAAATCGAGCCTTTCTTAGCTTGAGGACACTGTTTATGTTGATGTTGTCATTTAATCCAGGGTGTCTGCCTGCATCTAGTTTAAGTTGCCATATAAGTTCCTTATATTCAAGGGTCGTCTCCCAGTCACCTCCCCTAGCATCCAGGGTAACTTGCTCCAACACTATGAATTTAAGATCTATCCCAGGGCAAGTGAGTGAATGCTTATAGAATGTGTTAGACTCCCTTTGTTTACTTAGATCGTAAAAATGTTCATAGAGTCTTTTCCTAAGTGGCCTCTCAGTTTTGCCAACATAGAAGCTTGAGCAGGTGGTGCAAAAACCTAGGTAGACAACCCCTTTACTCCCACAGGTGTAGTGATGATATGATTTGATGTTAAAATTCCTGGAGGGAATGTAAAGTGGTGGAGCATTAATAATGGCATGGCATTGATTACAGGACCCACATTTGAAAGTGCCTAGTCGTGTGTTAGAGTTATTAGCCTGGAAATTAGGTTTTCTTTCAAATAGTCCCTTGAAATTAATGTCCCTCTTTCTTACAAATTTAGGGTGTGGTGGGAGGGCATCTTTGAATTCTTCGTGAAAGGTCAGTACAGGTCAGTGCCTCCTGATGATCTCCTCAATATCAGCGGAGTTGCCGGAATAGGTATAGATAAAACTATTCCGGAAGGTGTCAGATATCGCTGTTGTGTTAGTTGTGACAGAAGGTTGCCCTGTACCAAGAAGTGGTGGAAATGTTGTTTCTCTGTTATCAATCACCTCCTTAGCTAAGGAGGTGATAAGGGAGAGAGGGTATCCCCGTCTACAAACATGGACTGCAAAAAATGTATTTCATCCAAAAAATCAGTGGAGCTGCACATCCTAGAGGCTCTAATGAACTGGCCCTTAATGCCTTTTTTCTGATAAAATGGGTGTGCACTTTGAAAATGCAGAAAAGAATTAGAAAAAGTAGGTTTCCTGTAAAGTTTAGAAAGGAATGTTGAATTGTTATAATCTTTATATAAAGTCACGTCAAGATAGTGAAGTTCGTGCTTGTTAATGTTGTGAGTGAACACCAAGAAGGGGGTAGTGGAATTGATATAACTAAAAAAATCCTCAAACTGATTGAGGGTCCCATGCCATAAAATACAGATGTCGTCTAGGTATCTATAATGAGTTAAATATTGAACCCAAGTAGAAGAAAAAACTGAACATACGTTCCCATCTGTGCAAAACAGCGTTGGCATAAAAAGAAGCGCATGAGGCACCCATGGCCACTCCTTTCCTTTGTCTAAAAAGCTCACCATTAAAGAATATAAAATTTTTCTGTAATAAAATTTCCATAAACTCCACTAGAAGGCCAGTCACCTTATTGTTGAGATTAGTTTCAGTGGTTAAGAAATTGTTAAACCAATCGAGCCCTGCTGGGTGGGGTATACTAGGAAACAGGTCTTTGATGTCTATAGTTATCATAAGGAGTTCAGATGAGAAAAAGGAAGGTTGAATGTCTCTGAGAAAATCCCAGGAGTCTTTGCAGACGTGATCTAAAAGTGGGATGAGTTGCTTAGTAACATGGTCAATGAATTTACCTAAGGGTTCAGTGATGCTTCCTGCCCCTGAAACAATAGGCCTAAATCTCAAGGGGTCCAAGCCTTTGTGAATTTTCGGAATCCCAAAAATTACTGGTATTTTGGGTTTCTCAACATGCAGATAGTTGAACAATTTTTCATTTATAGCTCCTTGGAGCAAATGGTCAGTAAGCATATATTTGATTTTGGAAAAGGCTATGTTAACTTCATTTCTAGATACAATTTCGTATTGTTCACTGTCCTGTAACATGTCATGGATGTAAATGTCATAGCTGGAATTATACATCAGGACAACCCCACCGCCCTTGTCTGGTTTCATGACCCTAATGTTTTCTTTTTTCAAATGGTTAATAAACCAGATTTCATATTCATTTAAGTTAACTAACTGTGGTTGTATTCTTTGCCATTTACTTCTGTAAATTTTCCTAGTGGAAGCTTTAAGGGAAGACAAAAGAATGCGATGTACAGGGAAGGAGAAGGATAGCCTTGGTTGTCTGGCTATCAACTTGAAGTGGAGAAACTATGCAGTCAACTTTAGGTCTGAAATGTCTGGATGAATCATGCCTGTAGGGTGAGACAGAAGGTCTGAAATTGGATTCAGAATTCATGGTGGGTGAACTACATGAGGCCAGAGAAAGGGGAACCAAATCTGACAAGGCCAATAAGGTGCAATGAGGATGACTGCGCTCTTAATGGAGAAGCTTTCTGGAGATACTTGGGGACTGGAGGAGTTTGGGGGCACATGTAAAGGAGACTTGGGGGGCCAACTGCGGAGGAGACCGCCTCTTGGTAATTCCCCCAGTAGGGGGGATCAGGGCAAAGAACCTGCTGCATGTGTTGTTGACAGGAGATGCAAAGAAATCTCAGCAAGTTTGGCCCCACTGGTGGAATATTTTTCCGCAATTTTCGTGTTGACTGGCCATTTGTGAGGCAATAAAATGGACCTGCTCAACTTCTCTGCTTTCACAATTTCCCCCCCCAAAATGTGCATTTCCTTCATAAACTGAATGGATGAGATCACCCTCGGTCACACACTCAGAGCTTCTCAACAGAAGGGGTAAGATATGGTTCCTCTTTGCTTGTTGATGTACCATACCACTGACATATTGTCTATCTGAATTGCAATAGTCCCAGAAGGGAGTGTGTCTTGAAAGGTCTGCAATGTTAGAAGTACTGTTCTGATTTCCAGGACACTGATATGCGTGTTGGCTTCTTTGGGTGACCAGGTGCCTTGGACTTTCTTTCCCAAGAAATTTCCCCCCCACCCAATTTGGGAAGCATATGTGGTCATTATGGCATTGGGCTGAGGAAGAATGAAGGGGCGGCCTTGTAAAATCTGATCTGAGCAAATCCAGCACAAGAGGTACTTTTGGCGTGCCAGAGTTATTCTGATGTGGGTGGACACAGGCTGGTGCTGAACAGACCACCGAGTTGCTAGGGTCCATTGAAGAATTCTCTTATGGTATCTTGCTAATGGAACCAGAACTTTTGCAGTGGACACTGATCCCAAGGCTTGTAGAATCAATCAAGTTGATAGAGAAGAATTCTGGATTATCTTTTTGACTTGAAACTGAATAGTTCGTATCCCTGGTAAGGGAAGGAAGGCTGTCACTGATATCATATTGAACAAGGCCCCTATGAACTCAAAACACTTGAGATAGTTCTAGCTGAGCTTTGTTGAGATTGACAGCAATTCCTAGATAAGAGCAAAGCTGGAATACATAGTTTTATGCTTTTATCAAAAGATGCCTGGTTGGAACAGTTATAAGCCAATCATCCAAGTATGGAAACACTCAATCCCTGCAGTCTCAAGTGAGCTGCTACTACTACTGCCATGCATTCAGTGAATTCAGTGAACACCATGGGGGATGTTGTGAGAACAAGGGGAAGAGCTCTGAAATGGTAATGACTGGCTCCCAGCTGGAAGCGTAGGTATCTTCTGGATCATCTCTTCATCTTCATGTGATAGTATGCATCCTGAAGATCTACTGAGGACATCCAGTTGTCCTTGTGCAGGAAAGACAAAAAGGACTGAACCATGACCATCCAGAACTTTGTGTACTGAAATGATTTGTTCAGAATACCGACATCCAGAATTGGTCTCCTACCCGTTTTCTTTGACACTAAAAAAAAATCTTGAGTAAGTTTCAGACTCATTGTGATCTGGGGGGACTTCTTGGATGACTCTTTTTCTAACAGCTTTCTTATTTCTAGTGCTGCTGTTTTCCCTGGGCTGGGTGGAACATCCGGAATTTTATTTACTGTTAAACTGGAGGGGAGGGGTAGAAGGAAAAAAAGGAGTATTATATAATCTCTGGAAATAATCCTCTGCACTCATGTATATTTTATAATGATTGGCCAGGCTCTCTGGAGCAGGGATAGCTGAATCCTAAAGCTGCCTCCGGAGGTGGACAATCGAGCCTTATTTCAGGAGCACTGGTAGGATCTGTCAGAGAAAGTATCCCCAGATTCTTGGCTCTGCGGACCTCCTCTGCCACATGGGTGGTTTCTTATGTTACAGTTCCCTCCTCTGCCCCTGGGGGAACTATTGCCACATGTACCATGGAAAGGACAGTGGAATTTTCTGAACTACATTTTTTGACCACTTTAATTCCTACAGAAGGTACTTTGAGGGGTTGAAAAATATATGCCCACTGAAGACAGGCTCTTACCACACTGCTCACACCTGGACAGTATGTCTAACTTTGGGGACAAACAAAGAACTTTTGTCTAAGGGAGCACTGCTGGAGGACTTGAAGGCCTCCAAGAAATCACACAGTCGCATCTAAGCATGTCTCCTAATGGAAATGCCTGAACCCACCACCCTTTAAGGTACCTTCAAGCTGCATGTGAAATGAGCCTCTTGGATGAATGTGAAATGGACTGTAGGGTAGCCACCTGTTAGGCAATAGAGGTCTCTGCCTCAGAAGTAATGGTCCCAGAGAGAGATTTGGGAAATTCTTTAATCAAATCCCACTGAAGTCTAGTGGTGTGTGCCAAATAATACAGCGACCTAAGTGTAAAAGTTGCTGAAGCATAAACACACTTACCAAATATGTCAAACACCCTAGACTCTCTTTTAGGAGGATGGACAGATGAACTCTGTGCTGTAAGGTCATTCTTTGCAGCCATCATGATGATCATGGCATCTGTTGGTACCCCCTTACTCTAAAATTCTCCTCCCTTCCGTAGTGCTAGGATCTTGTCTGGTCTCTTGGGGATCGGCTCAACAGGGACGGGTTCCTTCCACTCCCACCAAGAGATCAAATCAATGAGCTCATCAGCAGGCACACTCACCCAGGAAGTAGATGGGCCAGACACAAAGGCTTCCAGGAATACCGATTCCTCTTGGGAAGGTTATCAGTAGACCAGACACCCCATTACTTGAGGTTCTCCAGAATGTCTCCAAGGAAACATCATCAGGTGGTGATCTTGGGGACCCTCCCTCCCTCATCAAAATCAGTATCTTCCATGACTGACTCTTCAGGAGAGTCTAAGTGCCTACTCTTGCACTTTCTATTCCTAGGGACATCTTTGGCAGAATGTTACAGAGAAGTGTCAGAAGATATGAATATGTCCTCCTGGGTAGTCTGGAGACTTTGGGTTGGCTGTCCCTGTGGAGTACAGTGTTGAGGCTCATGGCACAAAGACATACGAGACTAGGCAGATGGATCGGGGTGGGGGGAGACTGTCCTTACTCTAGAAGTAGAGAACACTCTCTCCACTACCTCAAAGACAGAATGTCCTGGGGAGGAGGAGGCTGACAGTACTAAGACATTCTTCTGGACCATCGTCTCCCTCTGACCCAAAGGCAGTTCATCCGAGTCAGAGGTCGGAGCACAGCTGTATAAAGCCGAGGCTCCAAGGTGCAAGGATGGCTACAACAACTTCAGAGTTGACTCCAACACCTCCGATTCAGGAGTGGCACTACAGCTCTGAGAGTCACTCGGCTCTGACACACTTGGAGCTGGTCCACTCAGAGAAGATACCGATGTAGAAGATATGACAATCTTCGGATCCAACAATAATGGTTCTGAAGTCTCAGATCCAAGAGATCTGAAGCCAAAGAGAAGACCAGAGAAGGAACCCTAACAGGTGGAGCAGTACTGGTAAAGGTATCTGGAGCCGATGGGGTAGGAGCCGGGAGAACTCCCATCTGAATTTGTGCAGAGAGAAATATCAAAATTCTACCCTCATCTGCTTCTGATAGACTCCTGGAAGAATAAGAGTTGACTGAGGAGTTCCTAGAATGATGGCAATTCTCTAGGAAGAGCAATGGAAGATGGGAAGGAACAGGATCTAGAAATGACATACATCAGGTCCTAGCAAGCTTCTTTAGCTCAGAGTGTGAAGGATCTGATGGTGTAGATCAGTTATCAGAAGCTGTCGGATCAGAGGATTTAGTCTTTGGATCCCACAAAATCAGATCCGATCGTTTAGATACCTTGAGAGATGGTTCAACAGCAGGATCTGACCTAGCTGTCGGATCAGAGGATTTAGTCTTTGGATCCCACAAAATCAGATCCGATCGTTTAGATACCTTGAGAGATGGTTCAACAGCAGGATCTGACCTAGGAGTAGAGGATCCAGAAGGGTTCAACGGATGCTTTCTGGACTCCTTTTTCTCTAATTTCTTGCAGGTTTCAGCTCCAGATAAAGACTCAGAAAAGGAAGTCAGCAATAAACCTTGCAAAATAAGTTTATTTTTGTGGTCTACTGAGCTCCATGGATTAAAGGCCTTATAAATGTTGCAACACTGTTTTAAATGAGCTGGGCCTAAACAGTACACACACAAGACTCGTGTGCATCTAAAAATGGATTTTATGCCCACAAACTTTACATTTTTTTAAATCCTGAAGGTTTTTTAGCCATACTGGTGAAAGTTACAGCTCTAATAAACAGAAATATTTTTTTAAAGAGGTAAGAAAGAAAGAAAGAATAAAGTGAAAAGATTACCAACAATGGTAACTGAAGAAGTAACCACAATGGTAAAGTTTAAGACCAAAGGAAAGAAAAGATTACCAACAATGCTAAGTTAAAATACATTGATAAGTGTAGGAAGGATATGGGAAGACTATATTACAGAAAATAACCAGAAAGGGTAATACAATGTAAATATCCTACTTTACACATAAAGAACAACACTAAGGCTTGACAGCTAACAGCAGTCACATCCATACGTGAAAACGGCAAATGAAATCTGAAGTATGGAAGGGTCCTAGAGCACTATGAGTAAGAGAGGAGCTGGAGAGCTTTCCAGTATACAGTAAGAAGTGGCAGAGTCAGATCTGAGGGTTGGATCTAAACCCATTTGTTAAGGAATGAATAAAAATTGACAACATCAAATATACAGCTTTGCAGAAACTCTTTCAATTAGATTATGAACTAACCTGAGGCCATTACACTTATGCATATTACTAATACGGTAACCCTTCTAGTCTGATGGAACATCTCAGATTGCTATTTTAGCTAGAAGCTCGAGTCACTCTCACCTTGCTGCAATGTTTTGCAAAAGTGGAATGTTGGGCAAGGGTAAGGACTGGGGATGGGGGATGTGAAAGAGAACTGTATACCCTATGGATATTTATGGCCTTACTCACATTTCCTTCATTGTGGCTTGCCTTGCATGAATGTGGATGGACAGGTGGCTCCTGACTGCCTCCCTCCAGAGTTGGACAGCACAGCAAGGCCTCAAGGAGTTTGCTGCTGACTACCAGAAGGTAAACCATAATCACCTGCTGTTGCCAAGCACCTCTTCCTCTTTTTTATTTGGGGGGGGGGTGCTTTCAGAATTTCTTGTCTTTTCCAGATTGCTTGTGCTCTTGCTGTTGTCCATTCTGAAATCACAATGATGCAAACTCCACTGTGTCATCTTATGTGTGAAAGTTGTGGTGCAGGAATACAGCTCTAGAAAATACTTCATGGTGCACTGTGGGATAAGATAAGTGGAGATACCTAGTGGCCTAGAAAAACTGCCCCCCCCCCTCGCAAGCATTAGTCCTCTTGTTAATGAGGAAAGGCCTTCACATACATATTTCAGATGTCAATTCATAAGGATCAATTAATTTTAAATGACTCAACTAGCACCTAGTGCTGCTCATCAGTCTGGTTCCCCTCAAATCTAACTGAAGCAAAAAAAAAAAAAAAGTCACCTCCTCCAAACTAGCACTGTTGGTGCTCAGCAATATCAGTATCTGAAATAATGTCCATACTGGCACTACAGAAATAAATGCAGATTACTGTATTACCAGCCAATCAGCATCTGCAGATTGTGTCCCTAACACTTTGCACACTGGGCGCTGACCTTTTCACCCCACCCTAACTATGCTTCTGGAAGGCATTAAAATATAATTTACTTCCAAAAATGAGATTTCCAATTAAACATATGCAGCTGTTATAACTGAAAAAAACAAACTAGATATGTATGCGGGACTACTTTTTACAAAGGATCTGCACATGACATAAATGGAAGTTACATAATGAAGAGTTAAAGGGTTACTGCACAATGCATGCTATAAGCAACTTATTTTAAAAATCCAAATAGTAAAAAATGCAAAAAAGTAGCTAGACCACTTACCATCATCACCAAGGTTTCTGAACAAAGTGGTGCCTGGTTTTACCTTAGAAGATTTGGCCAGTATTGCATTAACCTCCTGCAGAATGAAGAATAAACACATTTCAAGTAATTACAATTGCTGATATCAGAGCAAACGTAGGAAAATGAAATGTTTCTTTTTGCACATTTGAAGGCTTACCTTTTTTGTTAAAGTCTTTACTTTCTTTATATCTCCTGAAAAGAAAAAAAAATAGTGTTTCTTTACAAAATGCTTGCAGATTATATTCTGTACTAAACAGTGGCGGCTGGTGACTTCAAATTAAAGGGGGGCTGCAGGCGACAGCTGAAAGGGTGGGGCCAACCAGAAAAGGGTGGGGCTATGCTCAAAACCACAACAACTGGAACTTTAACTAAATACGCTGCCCTGGGTGCCAAACTGTCATTACAAAAGTCCAATCAAGACAAAATGAAGTGTAGAAGAAAAAATCTTTCAATGCATTGGCTACATGACAGCTTACTTAATATCTAGATGGAAACACAAAGGTTGTGAGGCATGAAAAAATAAATTAATTTTTAAATACATTACTGGAATTCCAGTCAAAATCAAGTATAAAAAAAACAAGCAGCACTCATCTCAAACCACTTCGCCTTGCAGTGCAGTTCTAATTATAATTTATATTCAGCTTTATAAAATGACCAAGTAACATGCTGAAAGTAGCAATCTCTGCAATACCCCCACTTGTAAAAATGTTTCTTATCCAAAAAAAGACCTGCTGCCTGACAACTATCTACTTGTTTCAAGGGGAAGACATGATCAAAGTAAAAAATGAACAGCAAACAAGAAAAAAGCTCAAGATAAATTGCTTAAAGGATTACTGCACATGTTATGGAGCACACATGATAGATTGGCATTGTTTAGTTTACGGGTAAAGCCTGCAAAGATGACGGCAAGTCTCCAACAAATGTAATGAGCTTCTGAAAATACTATAATCCTGTCCTTCATTACAAATACTGTCATATGCATTTCAATACCTAATGCTTATACGGTATCTAGTTATGTAAATATTCTCTGCATGGCAACAACAAAAAGGATTTCAATGTTGGTAATTCTTTAACAGTATGCTTATTAAAGCTTACTTGCATCTTACAATCTCCAACAAGCTTTCCTGATGGTCATTAAAGCATTGCTACTTAAACACACAGCAACAGGGCACTGCGACAGCATGCATTTTCTGAATAATAAGCATAAATCAACAGTATAAAAATATGACAGAAAACCAAAACATTCTGTAAAATCAAGGACAGATAGAAAGCCACTGTCATACTTGTGTCTGGGGGAATACTCTGCACACTTACACTGCATAACTGCTCCTTGCCTTGCCTGGACACATCCAGAGTCACTACATGGGGGAGTAGGGTGCAACAAGTATTTCACAATTTGAAATGTCTCTGGCTGACTGTGATGGCTCTGACACACATACCTCTCAACCTCAGATCAAGAAATCTGGACAAAGCCATACACAGAAGTGGGACACAGGCCCAAATATAAGGACAATTTTTAAATATTGCTCTTATAAACTTAGAAAGATAATATAATAGTAGTAGGTCTTGCATTAGTATGAATTTTCTGAAGGGTATGAAATCAAACTCAAATGTCTGCCATTATTTTTTAACTTAGATCTTTAATGATTTGCCACTAATTTTCCAGAAAACCACAATTTTATGAAAAATGGACCAAAAATGTGATGCAAAAATATAAAGTTGCCACACAATGCAGCTGGGAACCTGTCAAAGAAGGGATACCTTTTTAATATTAGTACTGTTAACTTGAGCAACTGACAAAATAAGAGAATCTACATATATTTCTGAAATAAAAATAATCTATAACTCTGATCATTACAATTATTTATAATTGTAAACTCTCCACTTTTTCTTCCAAAATTGCCATAGGGGGAGAGCAACATTTTGAGCCAAAATTGGGGACAGTTGAGAGGTATGGATATTCCTAATTCTATAAAGTGATTTATTTGCACATACCTTTCAACCTCTTAATGCAGGAAATCTGGACAAGGCCAGATATTTTGGGGGAACATACAAACACTACTAAAAATTGCTCTTGTATAAACTTAAGGCAGTTGATAGAATAACAGGTCTTGCTTTAGCATGCATTTTTCTGAAGGTTATGACATCTGAAACTCAATGTCTGTCATTATTTAGTGACTTCATTCCTAAATGATTTGCCATAAAACCACAAATTTTATGAGGAACAAACCAAAAATAAGAAGCAAAAATCTATTCATTCTGCAAAAATCTGGACAACTGAGAGGTATAGTTCAGCTGGGGCTGTCTGAGTTTGCTGCCCTTCCCCCCCTCACAAAATCATGGTCAAATGGAGCCTCCCCCTACAGCCATTCCAATGTCCCATTCCTTGGTTATTTCACCCCATTTACCATAAACATTGTAATGTGTGTACTGCTTTACTTCTGCGATGATTTGGATTTCATTCAAAAGTTTATTTTGCATTTTACAGCACAAACACGAATAGATATCTGCTAAACAAAGCAATGGAGTCTCACAATGAAAATAGACTTAGCATTAAAATGTCTCTGCCTTTGAAACTTACATTCCTTGAAACAGCATTGAAATCCACATTCAAAGAAAATACATTTTGCCAGTGGCAGATAAAGATTAACTTTGGGCTGTTTTCAAATCATAGGCCGCTTGCACACGAAACATACATGTGCTCACTGATGCACCTTCCTGACTGTATTAAATTATATTGTTTTGAACATTTTTCCAGTAAACAATGAAACTAAATGCATGCACCAATAATGACAAAACTGCCCAATTCGGAACATTTCCATCATAAAAGTCTATTCAAACTTCTACAGTCCACCAGTATCAGTAAATATGTACAATCTCTGAAGTAGTAAAAGTCATTAAATAATTCCACATTAAAGAAATATGTAACTAATGAAGAGGTTGCTGCTAGCAAATAACTTTATATTTCATTGTTCCATCTACAAATAAAGTGTATGTTGCCCTTGAGGAATAAATTGCCTATGAAGCATTAAAAATGATAAGCTAGTAATATTGCAATAGGGAATGGATGGCAAACTGATAACAGTTTCATAGTTACTAGGTATCTTCACCAAAAAGGACTGCAGCATACACCCCCTTTATAACACAGTGCAGTATCAGCAATGCATCACAATACAGTGGGAGTAGAACCCACAGCCTTCTGCATCAAAAGCCAGTACACTACCAGTTGTGCTATTAACATTGCAAGCAGAGTCAGCATAAGCAGCACTAAAATTTTGTTCCCCTGCAGCTCTCAGCTCCTTGTAAAATCTATTTGTCACTCAGCTGTATCTCTGAACTTTGCAGCACAAGAAATCTGGAAAAAGCCAAAATTTATTCGGGGGTACAAAAGCCCAAAAACCAGGGACACATTTTAAACATTGCTTTTATAATGTTGGAAAGTTGCTAGAATAAAACTTAAATGGCTACCATTTAGTGAATTCAGTTCTCACCATAGCTGTCAACCTCTTAGCAAAAACACCTGAACAAAGCCAATAATAGGGGAATACAGCCTCAGACTTATTCAGTAAATTCAGTTCTCACCATAGCTCTCAACCTTAGCACAAAAAACCTGGACGAAGCCAATAATGGGGGAATACAGTCCCAAAAATAGGGACACATTTCAAAAGGATGGGGTTCATGAACTGCTTAAAAAGGAATTTTCCAGGTTGACATGCTTGAGTGACACACATTTAAAAGTATTACTGCTGTGAATTTGAATAGTTTATACCTTGTTATTTTTGTGAATCAAGCAACACAAAGTTCATCCAAGTTCACTAAAGTTTACTTCTGTGAACATGTCAAACGTAAATGTGATTCTATGAATAATTTCTTATTTTTTTTATGTTTGTTATTTTGTTCTGTATAGAAATGTAGTCTTTAAAGACCTGCTGACTTTATATGATTTGATAAAAGTCTATTTTTCTATGATTATAACACTGTTATGAGAATTTTTGATACATTTATGAGAAACTATAATGCAAAACATTCTTAATGCATTTTCAGGTATAATCAAATAATATATACACAGAATGTGAAAAGGAAAACTAGAGAGACCGGAAGATAAATATGATTTGGTCGTTTGCTTCCAGAATGACAAGTAGTTTGGCCTGACCACATCTGTCATATTACATTTACTGGCACTGTATGGAATCTCAGCACAGACACACTTACCTCCAAAAAAATCAAGAAATGATGAGCGATTGAGTCTGAGACTGTGTGTGTCTGTTTCTGTCATTCATTACGAATAGACTTTTTTAAAGTAGCTGCTGGCTGCTAGTGCTTGTCAAGGAGGACTCAGCAATTCACTCTACTGTAGAATCTTTCCTCTCTGAACTTGTATTGCAAGCAAGCAAAGCACCCAACCCAAAGAAAATCAGATAGATTAGCCATGGATTAGGATATAAATAATATTATTTAGCAAGGCTAGGCAGCAATCAGTGGCTCTAGTTTACCCGCATGTACGTACTGTAGATACAGCAAAAGGCAAAAGTACCTATCTCGCCTTGTACTGCTTGATAATATTGATTGTTTCTCGCTCTCTTTTTCAGAAAGAGAGCGAGAACCAATCAGTAGTCACCCTGCCATTCACATCACATGCGTGACTGCGGACATGGCAGTCCGCCCCCTTCCACTTTACTGTGCGGTTACCTCACAGACTTCTGGGCATCACACACTGATGCAGAACTCCCCATAGTCTGGACTGCCTTTACAGCAGTCAGAGACAGTCCAGCAGGCAGGGAAAAAACAAACAAAAAAAAAACCCCGGAACTCACCGAGCAATGAGCATGCGCAGTTCGAGTTCTGGGACTTTGTGATTCAGTCGGACTCGTTTTTATAGTAAGCCAGCCATTCTTCTTAATTTAAAAAATATTTTGTTTTACAAGTTGTGCTTTTCTTTTTTCTTCACACAGCTGGGGGGGGGCTGCAGTCCCGCAGTCCGATGCCATGAGCCACCACTGGTACTAAACCATCTGTACACAACTTATTGCAAGATTTTCATGAACACGTATTTTCTTCCAAAGACAAAGACCAGACAGATGGAAACTTAAAGGAACAGGCACAAACAGTAAAACCAGCATTGCACAAAACTGTCAAATTACAACTTACTTAATCAAAAACATAGGTTTTGTTAAGAACCAACTTGATGTCAACTGACATTACTTCTTATATGTGGCGTAACACTAAAAGGAGCATAACATATTCATTCCATTCAAAAATATAAAACAAAACTTAAAAAAAAAATCAGATGATTTGCCAAGACTGAAATAAGGCAACCCTACTTTTATGAAGTGAAAAGAAATTTGAGACTTCATATTAAGTGAAATCGGAGTTTAGTATAAGGCTATCTTAATTCAATAAAGATGTTTCTTGTTAAAAGAAAAGTTATCACTTATGACATGGGCAATCATACATTTATATAAATGAAAAATCATATTGACATATTTTCAGTTGCAAACATTATATATCACTTATGATCTTCTGTACATTCACTATCAAACATTACCTAGCTTATTTAATTCCTATCTTCCCTTAAACATTATTCCCCCTCCAAAACATTAATAAGCATACAAAGTTAAGGAAAGGAAGCTCATTAAAGTACAACAATTAGGTAAACTAAAATACAACTTTTTGAGTTAGACTTGAATTACTCAGTTCTAACATCCATTATAAATCAATAGCTGATCAACCCATTTTTTCCCATCCATTTTTGGTGTCTCCCACTGTGTGCCATCTGCTGCATTCTAGTGTCCCTCTTCAACTTGATTCTGCACAGTGAAGTGAAGAAGATAGAGGAACATCCATATGGTGCCATTCTGATGGTATGGGAGGTACTTCCTCCTCTGACCTACCCTTAAACCCTGAAATGGTGCAGGGCTGCTATAGTGATCAAGATTCTTACCTCATAAATACAAGGTACAGGGTTTGATTCTTAATACTGGTTATTAGCTAGGCTTGTAATAGTCTGCAGACTGATAGCCTAGTATTTGTCTATGAACCCTGACTTCCTGTAAGCAAGTGAACAGGGTTGGACTCCTACCCTCCATTTTCTATTGTGTGACTTTCAGTGAGTCACTTAACCAAACCGTGTTCATGGGTTTCCCCTGAAAAGGATGTATGTGCAGTGACCTTACCTGGTTAGCAAATTAATAAAAATTGTGACACCCCACCACTGGCCCAGTAATCAGGGAGCCTCAATCCTCACCACTGGCAGCAGTGGGGAATGTACATTGGGAGCATGACAAGTTACACATAGTATTCCTAGATGCAGCTCTGTGCATCAAGTGCAATTTCCCTTAAGAGCACACAGAGACCACAGTCAGTCTGGGGCTGATTTCAACCTCCTTCTCAGGATCCCTGACAAGATTCCCCACTGGCTCAGCCACAGAGTTGAGAATTCATCTGTCAAAGTCAAGACCTCCTGCACCCTCTCTGTCCAACCAGTGCTGTGTGTCCCTGCCCAAGTAGCTGACACACACACCTAAGACAGGCTTGCACAGGTTTACTAGTTAGGCCCCTTTCTGCCCAAACTATAAGGTAGTTATTACTGCCACTAGCCAACTCTTTATTAGCTACTTTAAGGCCCTTAAGAAAGGGTGTCCAAACTTACTGTGTAATGTGACTATTAATCCAAATGGTAGTTTGACCAAGAGCAAGGCTATTAGGAGTGGCCTACACAGTTTCACCAAATAAATATGCAAGTGCTCCCAGAATTTAAATATCTCTTACAATGATCAGCCACAATGAAAGGTTTAAATATATTTAGTAATACATAATAAAAGAACAAGAAAATACTCTATATATATTTACAGTGATATCAGAGTTCAAAATCACAGGAAATATTTAAAACAACATTGCAGGACAGTCTCAAATAAAGAAAAACATCTAAATTACGCTTTGCTACATTCCTGACTGTATCTAAGAGAATTATACTATACCCTAATAACTTAATTAGAGCAGCAAGGCAGATGTGGCGAGTGGATCTTGATGTTGTCAGGTCAAAGACAAAATAGATAATGCAGTCTCTCACTAAGAGATTCCCCAAATTAATCTCTCAAATATTACTGCTGAGATAGCTTGCAGAATGACATAATTTCTTGTCATCTGACTCTATCCCAGGTGAAAATCAACCATTGATGCAGTTGGTAGGATTTAGCATCTACCTGTGAAAATACATAGACAATGGCTTTTCCTAGATCTATGGCAGATCCTGGAAGTCATAAAACAGAAAATACACGTCTGGGATTCCACCTGTGTCCCTGCTGGTCAGTGGCATTGAGTTCTGATGTGTTGGAACATGAGCTAAATTCCTGGCTAGGCTTGTAAGGGCCTCAGCGCCAATAGCTTAGTAACTTGCGATGATCCAATGAAGACAATACAGAAAACTTCTCAGCACAGACATTGTGTCTGTTGCTGCACTGAAACTGAAAGATAACATCTTTTTATTGCGTGGCCATAAAGTAATTCAATTTCAGCTATTTTTCCAAGGTTAACCTCCTGTATTCCAGTTTCTATTATTAAAATATATACATCTAAACAGTTACAATAGTGCAGGTACATTTCTGTTCAATTCCAGTAAGGCATGCTGTGGTTACATTTTAGCTCAGTACTTTACAAAATATCTCTTCAGCACACGTCTGTACAAACCATCTTATATGACATACAGTTGTTTTACCATCATATAATCGAATCCGCGTTATACAAATGGCATATTTACTGAAAAGTAAAGCTAAATTAGAGTTAATCGTCATTTAAAAATGTCGAATCGGATATTTGCAGAATGCCGAATTCGGTATTCACCATTTGGTAGAATGGGGAAGGTAATTCACATTCCTGCCACTACGGAACTTTTGTATTCACTATTTTGAACTCATGCTGCACTCCTTTCGCAACTTTACCATCGGTAAACTGCAGTTCGAAGAAATGATAGTAAACCCATACAGTTCTAATACATTTGTAACACAAGCATATAAATCATGTTGATATTCACAAATGACACGTAATTACTGATAAACTTCCAGTTAGCTGTACTGTCAGTATCTCCTTTTGTCACAAAAACAATAAAAAAATAAACAGCTCGCTTTGTCTGACATGCAATGACTATCTTTTTTGTAAAAAGAAAAGAATCCTTGTTATTAATATATGTGACCTTGTTATACCACTAAATCTCATCCATGAGAATAAGGTTCCTGCCTCTAGTCATCTGAGATTCCACAATGAGTAACACTTCAGGTGAGCAGGAAATAATGGACCAAGGTCAAGCATCTCCTCTTGCAGTCTAGATGCTGTTGCTTGTAGCATACCTTATGCCCTCCTGAAAATGAGCTTTCAAATTTTCTGAGAGATGACTAGCTGATGTCTTTACTAAGCAGATATTTCATGAAAAGACAGATGACCAGCAATGAAAAACAATTTCAGATGGCTGCATCAGCACATAAATTACAGACATGAGACATTTTCAGTTGCATTAGCTGTTTTTTTTTCCACAATTTTTCCACAAAGCAGTCAAAAATATATCCATTACCTTGTCCCAAAGCTGTAGAGAAGTAGTGCTAGCACAAGGAAGTGACTTGGAAAAGTTTGCTACTGTGACCATCCCTTTAATGCACAAACAAAATATCTTGCCTGCAAGAAAGTCAGAGTTCTGTTTAACTCATGCATAGCCTCAGATGAAATCATGTTTTAGCCTGTAAAAGCATTACATTGCACAAACAATAATTTTCAAGTTGCAAATACAAAAACAGTAATATGACAAAAAATGGCAGTACCAGAGGACATTGGGTCAGGATTCAAAACAGTAAACGCCATTAATCCAAAGACTTTATACAGTGTGTGTGCTAGGGCATGGGGTATTTCTCAAACCCTACATCTCCAGTTCACATTTCTTTCCTTCCTGTAGCATTCTTTCCAATGGCACAGTTACTACTTGTTATAAATAATATATTTGCCTAAGATAAGAGAAGCAGATAAACATTCTGATGAGAGGTAAGGACTGCCTTGGCCCAGCTAGTCTCTCTTTTTGGACAGGCTTATTACAGGATTTATTTTTTTGTGAATCATCCCTCCCTTAAGAATTGCCTATTGTCTGTGCCACATGGTTTTGAGTATCATTAGCAATTCTGCCTGTACTATTATTATATTTAGGCTATTTTAGTCATCTATAACTTTATCTGTAAAGCAGACCTTCTCTCTGCTCTCTCGAGCCTGAGATTATACATATCCGTTCACCATCACCCCTTTTTTGTAGCCACTTCCAGTTGGAATAGGCCAGTAGCATTTACATTTGCTATTAATTTGCCTTTCCTGTTTAGTTCATTAAATGATAAGCTTTTGTAATCTTCTTTTAAATAACTTCTGATGCAGACCTCAAACCATTTTGGTTGCCCTTTACCAATCTACCTCATTATAATATAATTTTTTTAAATTATAAGGTGTCCTGGATGGCAAACTGCAGAAAGAGAGACCTTGTTTTCTGATGAAGATCTCTCTTCACAGATTATGTAATATTCCACTGGCTATCTTTGCTGGACTTTATGATTACTTACTAACATTCAGGTCATCAAATATGACTACTCTTGCATCCAGTTTCTTGCTGTTGCTTCTAAGACTTTCCCTGTAAATGCACACACTTTTTCTGGGGTTTTGCTTCCCGTATGCGTTTTTATTTAATTTGGACAGTACAGTGGTACTGCGGTGGTACAGCGGTAGCGTTGTTGCCTCACAGCAAGAGGTTCTCCCGTTCGATTCTTGGCTGAAGTGCGAGGAGTGCCTTCTGTGTGGAGTCTGCATGTCCTCCTCGCGGTTGGATGGGCGTTCGAAAGACATGCGTAAATGGGCGTGCCTTCGTTGAAGGTTGGACGTACAGCTGGCACCTCGGCTTTCGTGAAAATCTACTGCCAATCATTAGCGGACCAGAGTTCCGCTGTGGCGACCCCTAACCGGGAAAAGCCAAAAGATAAACAACAACAACTAACATTCAGGTCATCATATATGACTACTCTTGCATCCAGTTTCATGCTGTTGCTTCTACGACTTTCCCTGTAAATGCATAGTCTTTTTCTGGGGTTTTGCTTCCCATATGCATTTTTATTTAATTTGGACAGTACAGTGGTACAGCAACTAGTGCAGGTGCCTCGCATTGCTTGGTTTACAGGTTTATTTTCTGGCTGGGGTGACTTCTTTTACGGCGTTGGCATGTTTGCTCTGTGTCCACAAGGGTTTTGCTAGCAGGTCTGGTTTCTTCAGATCTATAAAAAATCAGACTGTTCCTAGGTATTGTGCGCATATATACTCTGCAATATGCATGAACTTATCTGTTCATCTTTGATGGCTTGCTACACTGTCCATACCTGCTTATTGCCTTATGCCTCCTGCTTGTGAGGACCCTGAAATTGTTAAACAAAATAAAGAAATAGGCTGGATGAATATAATTTAAAATGTACTGTTTTACAACACTCCTCTGATCATATGATGTATGTGTCTTAATTCATGTTATTAAAAAAATGTTAAATTACTGATTTAATGGTTCATTTGTGATTACAAAAGTCTACTTAAGTGATCCAGGGATGGCAACTATATGCTGCCTGCTTTAAATATCACACATGTAAAAAGGCAGAACCATTAAACTACAAGCTTTCATAAATCACTTCAATCTTTTAGCAACTTTATTTGTATAGTGCCTATTTTGTAAGTGCAGTAAATATCCTCTCTAGGTGGGTACTGATGTTCTATAGGAACTCTGCCAAATGAAAAGACCTAACTGCAGCACTGTACTTCATCAATGTTTTTTGGTAGATAAGGTATGGAATTTGCAAACCACTGTGCAGGATGTTATTACTAGTTCTAAAATGGACTAAACACAAACGCTAATTGGCTGCCAACACTATAAAACAAAAATGTTTCGTATACTGTAGGTGGCAAGTATAGTTTTGTTTCCTTGTGTCCGCGGCTTGTCAGGATAGTGTCCAGTTCTCTGTGACCCCACTACTGATTAAAGTAGATAATGGAACTGGATAGATCCAATTCAAGCTGCTGTTCCAAATGCTTCCAAGTAATCGGCCATCATATTTTCCTCTCTTAAATTATGATTCTATCCCACTCCTCACCGGAATAATAAAATGAAATGTATAAACATATTATTTATGTCAGAATTTAACCGTACTCTTCTCAGTGCATTTTATAAAACTTATTTAAAATACCAAGTTCGGTGACACTGGTTTTCCACCACAAAATGTTGATCACAAAAGTAATGCCACATTTACTTTATCTAGTCTTGAAGCTTTCATCTTTCCTTGAGGGTCCCTGATTTTCACCAATAGTTATTTTTCAAACTCCACAAAATTGAAATTTTACAACACAGGACTGCAGTCAGAAAAATGACTTAGAATCAAGTGCATACAATATCTAGCAGACCAGCAGATGTCTTTTCAGCAATTTAAATGTGTGATAATACTGTAATTCCTTCTACCTAATATGGTATCTGAATTTATAACAAACAACTACTGGTTCCATGGTAGTGAATAAGCAACAATCACAAATACTAGAATGTTGCCTAGCATTTATGTTGTACTCTATCTCAACGATATCTCAGTGCATGGAGTGAAAAAAATGCTAACTTGATGACTGACAAACACCTGCATAGAAATAAATGAATTAATGACTGGCTGCACATACAAGCTTGGGCAATGCTATTAGACCCGAGCTGACTCATTCCAGTTCTGAACTTTAAACTCAGAATGAAAATTAAGTTGCTTTGCTGGAAGTGTGTGTGTGTCTGTCTATCTATATTTATCTATCTAAATATATATATATATATATATATATATATATATATATATATATTTATATATGTGTATGTGTGTGTGTTATATATATATATATATATATATATATATATATACACACACACACACACACACACATATACACACATACACACACTTCTTCAAACTAGAAACAACCAAATGGGAAACAGAGAAGCATCTGCCTTTTATAAAAGTTTCTCCATCTATCACATTTAGACTAAAGCGTTAAAGCCCTAACTAATGGAAAACAAGTGGGTGTGAGGTGTTAGCCCTCTGTTCTCATGAAGATATAACACACTTTAGACAACTTTAGCATAAATAACATTTACACAGTTTTTTCTTTAAGGTTGGTAAGAATGATTGTATAAGTAAATTTACCATAACAGTAGATGTTTGAATGATCATTGCTACAGTTGCCTTACCTAAATAGATTATATCCTGCACAGGATATACCAGCCAGCTTCCAAAGTTTCAAAAACACCTTCTATGCCTCCAAACTATTATTCAGCTTGAGCCGAGATGAAGAATAAGAGAGGCTTGTGCATCAAACCCTTCAGAGCTTTCATACTAATCGATATAGTGAGGATAAAGCTTTGAAAAGGTCAATGCTAGGAAACTAAAATTAGAAATTCTTACCCTGGCAATAAAAACTTAAGTGGAATGGAGGGAGGGAGTTCTAAAGCAGCATTGATCATTTGAACATCTACTATTATGGGAAGTTTAGTTACACAACTGTACTATTGCTCATCATATTGATCAGTGGTACCGTGATCAATATGATGAACACAGTACATTGTATTGATCATATTGATCACTGCTGCAGTAGCCTTAGTTAAATATCATAGATTAGGCTAAAAGGAAGGAAGGAAGAAAGATGAGGGTCCAGTTGTCCCCAGAGAATGATGATTGCAAAGCCTGCTCTATACCTGGAAAAGGAATCTAGTTTGCATTGGTTTGTAAAGGTATGCAGAAAGAACCAAATTGCTGCTACTATTATCCTTCGAGAATCCAACCCTTTCCAAAAAGCCGCAGATGAAGCCAAAGCATATTGCTGAATAATCCTTGAGCCTTCCTGGAATTGCCTTGTTGTGGTGGGTATAACAACAGGTAATAGCATGAGAAAAACATTTTGAAATTGTCTACTTTGACACAGGTACTTATTTTCTTTTCCCAGTAGGAAATGAACACGTAATCAGAGTTCCTAAAAGATTTTGTTCTGTCAAGATAGTACCTGAGCTGTCTGTGGACATACAGGGCATGTATTTCCCTCTCTACCTCATTTTTAGGTTCTGCAAGGAATACAGGGATTCTGAATGAAGGCTTGGCTCAAAGTAAACTTGCATACCACTTTAACTATAAATGAAGGATTAGCCCCATCTTTGTGGAAAATGAGAGTGTTGACCTGCCATAACAGCTTCCTAATCAGGTACTTTTCTTGCAGAGATCAAAGCAATCAGTAATATTGTTATCTTATGTTAAGAACCTCAAATCAGGCTGAAGAGTTTGTTCAAATGGAACAAGAGTTAGTTTTTCCAAAATAAAATTAAGGTAAAAAAGAAAAGCCATCTGTTTCCTAGGAGGCTTGGTATGCATCACTCTTTCAAAAACATTTTTGCATGAGATTGCACTGAAAGAGGAGGATCCACAGGCAGACATGGTGAGGTGGTTGATAAATAAACCTTGACAGATGAGTAAGACAGGCCAAAGAATAGTAACTAACACAAATTATCTAGAGCCAGACAGTCACTAGCCCTGAAAGGGTGCTGGTTCTTGCCTTGGCATCAAATAGAAAACCTTTTTCCATTTACTAATATAAAATTTTAGTAGCAGGCTTTCTTCCCTCCTTCAATATCTCCTGCACATTCTCAGAAAACAAGTGCCTATAAGGTGTTAAGACCATCATCTAGGCAGTCAGTTGCAGATGTTTTCAGGTGAGGATGCATCAAATTGCCCTTGCTGTGTGTGAGTAAGTTAAGTCTGTGAGGAAGCTTGAAATAATTGCCCTTGGTCATTTCCAGCAAAATGGAAAATCACTGTTGCCTAGGCCAGAAGGGAATCACCACAATGATCTTTGAAAGTCCTTATGAGTTTATGGAATGACCCTGGATATTAGTGGAAAGGGTGGGAAAGCATAGAGGAACATTCCTGTCCAAGGAAAAGAAAATGCATCTGTTTTCCAGACATTCTTGGATGGATTCTGGGGCAGAATTTTGCCAACTGATTGTTGGTGTTCCTCACAGCTGGATCAATTCCTGAAAGACCCTCTATTCAGTTTCCATTCATGAGGGTCTGTCTTGGTGCCGCTCAGCTTCTCTGCCACAACATTTTGCTCTGATTGTATGTAAAAGCAATGTAGAGAGAGAATATGCTAAACAGGCTACCACGGGTAGTCCACACAGAGGATAAGCTCTGGATCCCACAGTTTATCTACCACTTCAGTGTAGTGTTATCTGTAAACACTTGTGATTGCACTGGTGACCCATAGATGACTGAGAATGTTTAGTGTATTTAAAAGTGCCAACACGCATTTTGCACTTACATATTTTAGTCTATTTTCTTCTGCACCAAAGATTCTGCATTTTTATCCCCATAGACACTGCTCCCCAAGCAAAATGTGAGGCATCTACTGTTACAGGCTGTGTTGGAGCTGGAAGGGAAAATGGAAGATCTAGATTCTGATAAAATGTGTCTCTCAGCCAAAGAATCATCCTTTTCATAAACCCCAAAACTAGAATCCGGAAAGTCACGGAGTGTTTATGTTGGGATCATACAGACTTCATGTATCACTGAATTTTTCAAGTGAAAATCACACGAATCCCAGAAGCTAGGAAATCCAAAATTCCTGAGAAATTCCCACGATGAGACAGACGTCTGAGTGGAAAAACACATGAATAGCTCTAGATAGAGATCTATTATTTCATTTGGAAGCAAAGCTCTTTGAACTGATTATATAGAAGACATGGAAGGAAAATAATCCTGTGAGGAGGAGTCTTGGAACCCAATCTGTTTAGATCTCTCACTCAAATGAGTTAATCCTGACACTTTTAAAAAGACTATGCAAAGATAAGCAAGTCATAAAAATAAGAAAAATGCTAACACTTTCCAGTCTACAGCATGGTATCACTGGAACTAGATACTTTATGAATACCCTTGGAGCGGTGGATACAGCAAAAGATAAAGAACTGATTGCATGATCCAGACACACAAAACCTTAAGAAAGGTTTGAAATCTGGATCTAAATGAATATGATAAGGCTCTTTAAATCTATGGTCACCAGAAAACTCAAATGGGGAATGAGGGGTAGCAACTTGTAAAAGGATCACATTTTGAATTGGGCACGATAACAAAACTGGTTTGGAAAGGAAAAATCCAGAAATGGTCTCCAAGGATCTTCTGTCTTTGGGACCAGAAACATTCTTGAATAAAACCCTTCTGCTAGTTGAGGGGAAGGATCACTTCTAGCATTCTCTGAGTCAGTAGGTGATGAATGACAGAAAGGAGAAGAGTTTGATCTGGTGAATGACAGGTAATCCATTGAAAAGGACAGTGATCCTCAGTACCATCTATAACTGTGATGGAGTATTTTCAGAACCCACCTGTTTGAAACTATCTGCTGCCAAAGAGAGGAATGGTGGTTCACACGTTTTGAACAGGTTATGGGTTTGCTAGGGTATGAAGGGGTAGAAGGAGACAGTCATCCAGACAGACTGCACTTACTTATTGGAGGGTTCCTCCTTTCTTTTTTGGAACCTTCCTAGCACTGATTTTTAAATGTTTGCTCACCATCATTTTGGTATGTTGGCCCATTTTACTTTTTGACAAAGGTTGTAGAAGTAACATTAAAACTCTTGACAAATATGGGGAAGGAATGTTGAAAAATCTAAGACATTTCATGAATCACCTTACCTCTCATATCACAGTTTTTATGGAGCTCTACAACAGATGGTTAAAACATAAGTATAAGGTGAATTTAAAATGTCAGCTTTTACATCATCAGAAAGGTTTTGAGAATGCAATCAAGCAAACTCTGTCTCATGACAGTTCTAGTGGTAGCAGCCCTGGAAATGGAATCAGCAGAATCATAGGCATATTTTAAACACTGGGTAATCTATTTGCGAGACAGAAGCAATCAGGTTACATAAAGATGTTTTTTCCTCAAAAGAAACATGCCATCATATTCCTTATGTCCTCAAAAGAGGCATAAACTAACGTGAGCTTGACAAGTGAGAATGTTGCAGAAAAATACTTTTTTTTCTCAAATCCATCAAAAGCTTCCCCATTCTCATCGGAAGGGGAGGAATTAATATTAACCAGATATTTAGTAGCAGCTGGATGACCAGAGAAGTAACAACTGGGTCGGATCTGGGCTTAGAAGATCAAAAGACTAAGGAAATTTTTACAATCTATCTGCTTTCGTGGGAGCAGTAGGCTGTCAGACAAAATTGCAGGCTGTCACAAACGCATCCTTCAGTGCTGAAAACATGAAGAATAGGTGTAGGCTCATGAAAATTCAGTTGTAGTAAGTTATAATACGTCTTCTGAAACAGCAGCATGTCATTATGTTTCCACTGAAATAAGCGATTCGTTCTGGCAATGGTTTCAGAAAAAGTGAATCTTTCAAAGGGACTAGCAGAAGCCACATTTTACTTAAAATCAGAAACCTGAGGAGAAAGCACAGAAGTTACCTCTGCACAACCAATTTGTGGTTCAAAATCTTGAACACCTTCAGAAAATGAAGAATCCCTTTTACTCTTGTTAGAAACAGTTGAACTGGAAGGATCAAGACGTGAGCTATGCCCAATAAATCACTCCTGTCCAAAGTAACTGAGGCAGAAGAAGGTATATGTATTAAGCTTTTGATTCTTTTTGACAGGATTTTCAAAACAGGCAGACCCATTTTTGCCAGGCAAATACCCCCTAGGGTCAGGTAATCCACTCTGACTAGACAGAGCTGAATTTGCTGCTCCTTCTTTCCAGGACCAACAAGAGTGTTTCTCCTTTGCCCACCAATGACAATTCAACAGCTGCAGAGGACATGTCTTACTCCCAAGACTATGGTGGCTGCAGGGACTAAACCAGAGAGTGCCAAAGGAAAAGATGAATGATCTGATGAACCATAAACTGCCACACTGGAGTCACCCATCTGTGTCTGAGGCACTTTAGCAGCTTGCTCTGGTAGCAAAAGCGGTTTATTAATTTTCTTCTTTTTTTTGACTGGTAGAAGGTAGAACCAAGAAACCAGTACTCTGACCCAATGTAAAACCAAAAAAATGCCAGTTTCCCATGGAAGCTTGGCAGCAGTAGTCAGTAAAATAAATAAGTAGTCAGTCACCTTTTCCACCAACAAACACAATGAAAAGCATTTTAAACACTTACCATAGCTCTCAAACATAAAATAATAAAAGTTTTACCAAGGAAAACGTAGATCTAAAATAGTTTTAAATCAGTTTTTAGCAATTTTTCCACAAAGTAAAAAGTAATGCTCCTGTTTAAAATTTGGTAAAAGTCACTTTACAGTCAATAAAAATACTTCTTATCTAGCTTAAAATTTATAATTTCAAAGAAGTTCACTTTGTCATAAAAGTAAAATGTGAATGTGTTTCTCCCCCACAGAGAACGTACCTGCTAGCAATGGAAAGTGTTGGGCAACCATCAATCCTTGAAAGCCGCAAGAGGAGTGCTCCTCAGCAGCTAGAAAGCTCTGAAAGGCTTGGCATCCAAATTACTTGTTTTCTTCTGCTTAGATCTAGTGTTTAACAGTTTGGGTAAATGGAAGGTGCCCTTCAAGCTTTAGAAGCTGTATAGCTTTTATATCCTGTGCAAGATATAAACCGTACAGCTCAGGATACTACAGCAGTGATCAATAGGATGAACATCTGTACTTCCTTATATCATTATTTACTATAGAGGTAATATGCTTTAAAAAAAAGACAGCAACTATTTATTTTACCTCTGTATTTACTGCATAGGTAATAAATATTGAAGACAGCTGTAAAATGGATTGAAAAAAAACAATTTTATTGACACAACATTCATGGATGCATTGAATGTCCATTTTATATGGCTAGCTTCTTAAAAAAACTCCCACTATCCACAGAGTTATCTGCATATTCCAACAGCATTGCAAAAATCTGGTCAGTATAAAAAGACTACGGTATTCTACAGTAGCTGCAAGGATAAGGTTTATAGCTTCAATACAAAAAGCTATTACACATTTACAGAACCATGATTACATAAAAGCAGTGCACTATCTGATTTCTGCCACAGTTAGTATTAAGGTCAGGGTTTTAAGGTTTTGTTATAGTTCTAGAGTTATGGACAGGAATATGATTAGGCTTTGAACTCTTATGTTGTTCAGTAAGCACTTCTACTATACAAAAGTTTAGGAATATATTTCATATTTCATTGAGTGGGCAGGAGTTAATTCATTTCCATCATTATGAAAAAAAATAGAGAGTTAATTAAACCTAGCCAGCAGTAGTAACCAAAACCAGTTTCTATGACATTACAATATTTTTCTGCCATTTGGCAAGAATACTATTTTACATAATTCTCTTAAAAGGGTGAACACCCTACAATCAATTTTCCCCTATGTGGGTTTTTCCCCTAAAGAATACCTGGAGATATTTTATGATAGCGAACAGTCTCTGCAGTATCCTAACCCTGTGGTGGGTGACCCAGCGTGAACACCCTACAATCAATTTTCCCCTAAAGAATACCTGGAGATATTTTATGTATGTGTAGCCAAGTGAAATATATATTGTATTTAATACCTGTTCTGCTACTTCCTGTCCTGGCTGTAAGCTAGCACCTTCTCTGGACTGCTCCTTGGTGTCTGCCTCTTTTCACTATTATCCCTCTCTCTCTCTCTCTCTCTCCCTGAATCAATCAACCAGCCCTCTCTAGCCCTCTGACAACAGTGTCTTTCCTCTACACATATCTTTGGTCCCCCCTCCCTTCATCTGCACTCCCTTACTTTGGGTGCCTGGCTCCTGGTTTGGTACTCTAAACTTCTGCTGTACAATACTACTGACCTATCCTGTCTGTTTCTCCCTGCACCTCTGCCTTCCTGCCTTCTTTTACTCTTACTTTGTCCAACTTCCCTGGCTTTCCTGATTGTTTCTAGTAGCTTAGCTTTCTAGAGGTGCATGCCCCGCTCCATTCGCCCTCGCTACCCTCGGGCTCTCTTCGCTCCCCAACCCTACCCCAATTCCCACCCACCCCTACATCAACTACACTTATACTCTCCATTCCCTCCCCTTCCTGCCTGCTCAGCCTCTCACGACACACTTCCTACCAGTACTCCTCCCCCATTCACCTCACTTCCAATCCTCCCCTTCCTGCCAGCCCAGCCTCTCACAACACCACCTCTTGCCAGAACTCCTCCCCAACTCACTTCACTTCCTTCCTCCACTTCAGTTTTAGTCCCCATACTAACTCTCTTATCCCCCAACAATGCAACTCTTCCTTTCTTTTGCCGTTCCACTACTCTTTTACCTATCAGCCTTAACCTCATTTCACTCATACCTCCCAAACCCACTTAAAGGTTCTCCCACCTCTATATCCCACACTAACCTCTTCATTACTACCTACTCAGCTATCTCCCCCATCACTTTTTAGTATCTCCTCTTCTACGTTTCAGAAATTTAACCTCCTTTCCAATCATACAAATACCCTCAAACCTAAACCTAAACTCATATTTCTGCACTTAGCTTATACTCCACTCACCCACCTTACAAATAAACTTCTACTCTCTGGTGACATCCACCCTAACCCAGGCCATCAGTCACTTCATCATTCCTCCAATCCCATCCCTTCTGCTCTCACCCCTAACCATACCCATACTGACTTGCAACAAATACCTGCACATAAACATCTGTCCATATATTCTATAAATATTCAAAGTCTAACAAACAAGATCTCAGAATTACATTTCTGGATAGCCCATACAAGCCCTAACATCCTTGCCTTGTCCAAAACTTGGCTCAAGTCCCACATCACTAACAGTGAAATATTGCCAACAGGTTTCAACATCTATCGTGTTGATAGAACCCCTAAAAAAAGGTGGCGGTGTAGCCATACTCTACTCATACAGCCTAAACCTGTCTCCTATCACTATCCCCATCCCCAGTTTCTATCCTGCTGAACTTCTCATCCTAAACCGTCATCTCAACCCTCGCAAGAAATTTGCTGTCACTTCTATCTACATCCCCCCTGGGAATAATATACCCACCCTAGAAAATATCCTATCCTGGTTTAGTCACAGCTTAGACTATGAAACACTCATTCTTGGTGATGTCAATATAGACTGGTCCAAACTTACTACTGACTCACCACAATCCAGCATCAACTTACATGGTTTCCATCAACTAATTACATCCCCCACCCGTCTCAATAAAGACTTATCTTCCAGCTCCACAATTGACTGGATACTCACCAACTCTCCTCACCTCTACCACAGCCCATGTACCCTACCTGACTCCTTAAGTGATCACCTCCCCACCTCTATCCTTAGACACACCTCCCAGACACACAAACCAATCCTATTTAGAGATTGCTGTAAGCTCTCTAACATCAATAACACCCAGTTTAATTCCATGCTATGCAGTATTGATTGGTCCATCCTTAAACATATCCCTCTTGATGATGCTGTCATGAAATTCAACAACATTTTCCTAGATACCCTTAATTCCCTTGCTCCCTCCAGGAAAATCAGAATTAAATCAAACCATGCTCCATGGCTCTCTAAAGATACTAGAGCACTAATGCATACCAGGGATAGCACCTGGAAATTATGGCTCAAAACCAGGCATACTCCCCATCTACTTAAATACAAAACATTACGTAACCTAGTTAAGAAATTGGTCACCAAAGACAAGACCTCTTACTATGACTCTCCTCAACTGGACAACAGGTCCAACCCGCACAACTTCTGGACTACTCTTAACAAAATACTTTACTCTGGCAAGCCTTCTTGCCCCTCACCCTACCCCAACAAATCTCCTCCTGAAATTGCTACCCTACTCAACAAACACTTCATTGACACTATCCAAACCTTACACCGTCAAATACTAATGCTGAAATTATCAATACTACCAACAACCCTCATAGCCAGAATCTCTTCTCATTTAAACCTGTGTCAGCTTCTTACATCAAATCCCTTCTTCTTAAGCTTAAACCATGCTCTCCTTCTACCGATAACCTACCTCCTACATTTCTCAAACTCGCTGCTGAATCTATGGCCTATCCTATATCCATTCTTATTAACAGATCTATACAAGAGGCTACAGTTCCTACTATCTGGAAATCCTTCTATATTATTCCACTGCATAAAGGTGGCAACTCCACTGATCCATCTAACTATCATCCCATTGCTATTCTTTTTCCCATTTCCAAGTTGCTCGAAAAATGCATACATTCACAACTTCTCAACCATCTCCTCCAACACAACCTTCTCACTACTCAGCATGGTTTCTATCCCCACCACAGCACATCTACCGCCCTCCTCTCTTACACTCATACCACAGCCAATGCCCTTGATAACAATCAGCTAATATCCTGCCTTTTCCTTGACCTTTCCAAAGCCTTTGACACAGTCTCTCACCCTATACTACTTTCTAAATTATCTAACCTCAACCTGTCTTCTTCCCCCCTTGCTTGCTTCTCCAGCTCTCTCTCAGGTAGGCAGCAATCTTTCAAATGGCTCTCCTCCTGCTCTCCCTTTACATCTGTTCCAACAGGTGTTCCTCAAGGCTCTATCTTGGGTCCCCTCTTATTTAATATCTTTACAAACAAACTATTCATCTCTTGTAGACAATCTTCTCTTATACAATATGCAGATGACTCTACACTCATCTCAATCTCCAGTAGTATCACAGACCTTCTCACCCTTACTCAAACCTCCTTTCTATCAACAAAGAAATAGCTGACAATCTGCTTATCCTTAACCCTAAGAAGACCAAGCTCCTGCTCTTTCTCCCACACTCCTTTTCCAATCACAAATCTACATTTACCATAACATCCTCTAACACAATCATAAAACCTGAACCACGCACTAAACTGTTAGGCGTCATTATAGACGACGAGCTCAAATTTAACTTACACTTACTGGAAGGAATAAAAAAACACATCAGAAACTTGGTTTGCTCTATCGTAACAAAATATTTCTTACTCCAAAATGCTAGACTCTCCCTAGCCCAGTCCTTTCCTCCTGCCCACACTTCTCTACGCAGCCCCAATACTAACCAATATACAAGCTACTACCATGCACAAACTGCAGCAAACTTACCATAAAATTGCAAGATTCATTACTAACTCCCCCTACAACTCCCATCACTGCCTTGCCTTGAACTCATTACAATGGTTCGAATTCCCTCAACTACTGCTACTTTCTCAATTTCAAGTTATTCACTCCATTCTATACAGGCCTTCATCCTGTCCAGCTCTCACTACTCTTGTATCTACCTATACCCCTTCTAGAACCCTGCACCTCTAACCAACAACTTCTGAATGTAGACCATCCAAAGAAGAACACAGGCAAACTGCAATATAACTGCTCTATAGCCCACACTTGGAATAAACTTCCTCTGAACATCTGCTCCATCATACACCCTGCACACTTTAAAAAGGAACTCAAACATTATATTCTCAACACTAAATCATGTCTCTGCTTAGAACCTACCTGATATGACCCCTTTATACAAATGGTGCTCCTTTCCCTCTGAACTCCTGAAAGCACCTACACCTTCCTACAAAGCCAATGCAATAAATTCTGATTCACTTATATATCTCTTATTTGATCACTTGCATATAACTTGTTTTTTGTACATAAAAAAAAAAAAAAAAAAAAACACATTAGGGGTTCATATACTCATTTCTTTGAGAAAACACTCGCTGTAATTTGAATATGTTTGAGTAATAATTTGTATTAATATGTTGTTGTTGTTGTGTCTTTCAGCTTTTCCCGGTTAGGGGTCGCCACAGCGGAACTCTGGTCCGCTCATGATTGGCAGTCAATTTTTACGTGCCGAGTTGCCAGCCCTGACGCACAACCTTCAACGAAGGTACGCCCATTCACGCACGTCTCTACACAGAAGGCGATCTAGCTGAGAATTGAACAGGACAACGTCTTGCTGTGAGGCGACAATGCTACCGCAGCACCACCACCGCAGTTCAATTTGTATTTGGAGTTATAATTGGTTATGGTACTTTCTATGCTTTGTTATCTATGTTATCCTAATTGTTTTTGTAATTGGAGCTTTTCTCCTCAGGTCTCCACTGAAAATGGGTTCATGCCCAGCTGGACCAACCCGGTTAACAAATGTCAAATAAATAAATAAATAATGTACATAAAAAAGCAGCCCTCGTTATAATGGTTAAAAAGGGCTCTGGTACATTGACACTGCAGATATAATCACACTCCCAAGAACTTATAAGGTACTCAATGCTCACAAGTGTTACTGTGTTAACATACTTATAATGCACCTTGCTTCATGCCTTATTGTTTTTTACAAAATCTTGAGAGAATATTAGTTAAATTACTAAACTTCTGTTTCATCCAAATACTGAATTTTATTTTAATTAGCATAATCTTTCTCTGTTCCTTGTAACATATGTACAACATTTTTTTTGATTTCTAAAATGCATTGTAATAAAGTACTATAACAAAAGTTGAGCTGAGAAAACTGTGGAAGAAAAACATTTTGAATTATAAATTAAGTTACAGCAGGATATAGGAAAATTCTAAGTTATTTCTCCAGACACTCTCAGTTCCCATCCTAGAAAAAGATACATTTTTTCATTTACAAAAAGTTAAGACATCAGTGCAGTCAGCATTGACGATGCTTTCTGAAGTTTAGGTTTATGACTTGGCCATGAATGTGTGTGTATACATATTGTAAATTTGCCTTCCCCCCCACAAATAAACTGCACAACAGTTGCAAAAATACTAAGCATCTTATATACATTCAGCAGTGGTCAGAAATCCATATTATACAAACTAATGAATAATCAAACTGGGTTTATTTTAAATAGAGAAGTACAGGATAATATAATAAGAATACATATATTAATAGACTATGCAAATAAAAAAAATTTGTATCATCACTCTTGATTTAGATACGGCTTTTGACTCAGTTAATTGGTTTTATCTGTTTAAAATACTTTAAGTGTAAAATTTCTCACCTGAGCTACTTGCATTAATTTCTAAGTTATACAATAACTGTTATGCTCAAGTTAAATTGGTTATTTTCTAATTCATTTAAATTACAAAAAGGCACAAAACAATGCTGTCCATTATCACCTTTACTTTTTGCATTAGCTATAGACATAAGAACATTAATGGTATCAAAATAAAAAGATTTTGAAATAGATTTGACTCTGCTGATATTTTACTAACAGGAGATACAGAAAATTCATTAGAGCATACAATGAGTTCTGAGTCAGTTTAAAGAAATCTCAACTTTCAGATTTAATCATAATAAAACAAGTACATTAATAAAGCAAATTTAAAATTTCATATAAAAATACTCTACCTTTAACTGAAATAGCAATCAAATGAAATACCTTGGTATAATCATCATGTCTAAGAGTAAAGAAACGATGCAAACCAACTTTCAACAGAATGCAGATAAAATTTTAAGTTTAGTCACAAATTATAACAAATTCTTCTTTACCATGGAAAAATTAACATTTAATAAAATGGTAATTCTCTCTAAAATATTATTTGTCTTACAATCTTTAGTACTATTTCCACCAGAAAAAAATGGATGAAGAAGACAAATAAAATTCTACTTAAATTTTTTTGGCATCCTAATAAACAAACGGCTTCTTTTGATTGGCACAGAAAGCGTTGGGATAATGGTGGAATAGGATTCCCTGTTGTTCAATTGTATGCTACTTCAATTGTAAAAGTTACAGCATTGCGGATAAATTCATCTTATGATTCAAAATGGAAACAAATGCATCAAGAAATATTATTAGTAAATAATAAAATATATCATAACCAGTCATAAACAAATACAACTTAAGGGTACACTTTCATGGCAAAAGTAATGACACTGAAAATAAGCCTATTGATGAAACTATAAAAAGGCCTAGCAGCTATTGTCCACCACCACATCAAACACTAGCTGTTTTCGAAGTGAAATGTGAGATGGATATCAGGAAACTACTTAAAAAACCTCCTGAGAAAAAACTTTATAACTTAACACAGGGAGAAAGAAAAACATTGCTTGAGCTAGGCAATGATAAATCCAGGCGTGTAATGAAGGCAGACAAGGGAGGAGGTATACGTGTGACTGATACCACTAGCTACAACCAAAAGATAGAGAACATGCTGGAGGATAACAGATTTTCTGAGTTATTTACCATGGATGACATAAAAAGAGCATATGATTTATGGAACACTAATCTCACCACATTATGGGAAGAAAATCTTATCACTGAAAATCTTTATAACTATTTATGGAGCCCATGCCCACGTTTACCTTACTTTTTTGGAATACCAAAGCCACACAAGAACAGAGAAGACCCACCTTATAGACAGGTGGTAGCAAGTAGAGGTTCCCTTACTGAAGCCACAGCCATTTACCTTGATTACTTGCTGAAACCTCTAGCAGAAAAGAATAAGTCATACATGAGAGATTCAATGGATTTTTTTAAGAAAATAAAAAACATTACAGTGGAAGCTGACAGTATTTTGGTAACTATTGATGTGGAGTCCTTGTACACAGTGCTCCCTCACAATTACTGTATAACAGCAGCTATGGAGTCTTTTAAGAAACATAATCATGGTATACAGGCACAACTGCAAAAGTTAAGCAAGCTCATTAATCTTGTACTGGACTTCAATTTCTTTACTTTCAATGGCAAACAATACAAACAAAAAACTGGTATAGCAATGGGGGCTGCCATGGCTCCCAGCATAGCTAACAAAGCCCTGGGCAAATGGGAGGAGGACTTTGTGTTAAACAACACAGATTACATGCAGCGTATCACATGCTATTTACGTTTTACTGATGATGTCTTTATTGTGTGGGAAGGTGACACCTTGCAGCTTGGAGATTTTATCACTTAGCTCAAACAACCTCCTTCCTGAAGTTTACCTCTTCCCATAGCTGTACTTCAACCACTTTCTTAGATATGTAGATTTCCAAGGACACCAACAATAACAGAATCACCACTAATCTATTCAGAAAACCAACGAGGGTTAATTTATTACTCCACAGTAAAAGTCAGCATCCTACAAAAAACAAGTATAATGTAGTGAAGTCCCAAGGCTACAGATTAGCTCGAATTACCACAGAGATGGAACCATTTTTGGGGAACCTGAACAACTTAGAGAATGATTTTCTAGTGAGAGGCTATGAAAGTCAGACATTAAATAAAATCCTGGAACCCATTATAGAACTGAAAAGGACTGAAGCACTTTCACTCAATTGCCCCAGTAGAAAAATGTTAAGTAATTCCATAGAGAATAACAAATGCAAAAATAGCTGCATCCTGACATACACTTTGGATTATCACAGTATCAAAAATATTACTTGAAGAAAACTGGGACATTGTCACAGGAAACCCTTTTCTGATTAACATCTTAGGTGAAGCCCCATCATTTGTTTATAGGAAGGCCAGGAACATTAGAAGTTTTTTGGAATTTAAACCTAGACCATGTGAGAAAAGTACTAAAAGATGTGAAAGTAACTGTATATTTTGTATATTTATACAGCAAGGTGATAGTTTTTATTGCCCTTATTTAAAGAAGATCATTAAAACCAGTGCAGGGGGTGACTGTAACACTAAAAAAGTAATTTACAGGGCACAGTGCAATGAATGTGATGCATTCTATGTGGGCAAGACTGTAAATAAACTCAAGCGTAGGATTTCATGTCATCTGTCAGAAATCCACTCTGCATGTAAAAATAATGCAATAGCCAAACACCTTTCTCTTCATAAAAGACACACAGGTTAAGTTCCAGATCCTGGATTGCATAGACATGGGTGATCTTGAAGGAGACATCCCGAATATTCTGGAGAAACATGAACTCGTGGCAATTAAAGCTGAACTCTTTTAGGAAGCCTGGACTAAACTACCACTGTTCAATTAAAAGTCCACTGGAACTTAGAAAATTGCCACATTGTTTACATGACTAATTGTATTTTATTTTATTCTACAAATTGGTTTTAAATACCATTTTAAATCAGTTGAAATTTAAGTGTATATTTTGTTTCCATCATCATACATATATTTTTTATTTTTATTTTTTTCTGGTTCTTTTTTCCACTTTATTCAAAATTATATGTAATAACAATACTAACTCTTCCGTGGTGGTGCAGCGGTAGCGTTGTTGCCTCACAGCAAGAGGTTCTCCCGTTCGATTCTCGGCTTGGGTTGGGAGTGCCTTCTGTGTGCAGTCTGCATGTCCTCCCCGCGGTCGAGTGGGCGTTTGAAAGACATGCGTTAAATGGGCGTGCCTTCGTTGAAGGTTGGGCATCGGGCTGGCAACTCAACACTATAAAAAACAACTGCCAATCATTAGAGGACCGGAGTTCCGCTGTGGTGACCCCTAACCAGGAAAAGCCGAAAGACAAAGAACAACAACAACAATACTAACTAATTATACAATTATATAGGTTTTTAGGGTTCTTGCACACAGACCTGAAGAAATCTAGGACGACGAAAGCGATCTTTGCAAACAACAGGTTATGAAAATAGAAACTGATTTTTACATGCAAAATGTATATGTATATATTTATATATATTTTTTGATTGCCAAATGAACTAAGGTTGATATATTAACAGCCATGTAGTATATTGTCTTGGACAAAATCACAGACTTAATAATCTACTTAATAATTTGGTTAAATAAGAGGTACCACATCATTATATAATTTTATTTAACGTACATAAGGGTTATATATTATTATGACAGCTACTAAGTAGGGCAGGACCAGCTCGAATGTCACACTGATGGGGGAAGGGGTGTGAATTTAACATGTGTACCAATAACACTGTTTTACAGCACAATAAACCACTCCCATGCCTGATAAAAAGTATATATATATTTAGAAAGCTTGTGAGGAAATTATTACTCTATTTTTGTTTTACTTGGATTGCTTGTCTGTGTACTTAAAGGATTTTCGACTGGAAACAGACTGCCTGCCTTGCTTGGATTACTTTCGAATACTTAGTAATGCTGTACAATTATATATTTTCTATTATTACTTTTTGTTTTGTCTTGACTTAAGACGGGTTTACGTTCGCTACTTCTACTACTATTGTCTGATCTGATTAATATACAGTGATTAACTAGAAATATATGGACTGAAAATCTTCCACACAGAGAAGTTTCTTACACTGTTTTATTACTGTATTTTGGGAACATCCTCCAGAGGTGAGGATAAGGAAAAATACTTTGCTGCATTTTACACTGGTTTAGGAAGCAGAAATGTCACAGTAAGGTTTCCCCAGTGATGGAAAAGCTTCCACAGTATTAAATGACTAACAAACCATTCGTGGCATCACAGGACATCAACTGTGTGAATCTGAGAGCTGGCTTCTACTGGGATTTGACTTTCTACCAGAAATCAGACTGTAGAAAATGCCCAATACCCTCACTTGTATGAATTTGCTACACAGAGGACAGAAGTGTATCCGATGATGCATGTTCAAGTACCAAAGTATAGCCATGTTTTTGGTGAGACTGGTTATCACATCATGAAGAAAGGAGCCCTGAAAGGTCTGCATGTGAAGTGGACCGTTCTCATTTCTACATTTGTGTGAAGCAGACTGGTCTCTGCATATGACTATATGTCTTAGACTGGTCTGTCTGCCAATAAAAATGCTCCCTCTATCATAGGGGACAGGCATCCATGGTGACAATCAATGCCGGGGGAGATGGCTAGGAAAGGTCTGCCCAGAAAAAGTTTGGATTCATGGTGCCCCTAAATCAAGTGAATCTGGCATCTCAAGTATCCTGTCTGGAAATGTCATGCATGTGTTCCTAAAGTTGCGATCTGAAGGTTCACTGTAATATTCTTATATGAAACATAGTGTTCAGAACTTTGTGAATTGTGGATGCATCAGACTCAATTTCTTAAGACAAAGGGAAGATGCAATGGACTTTCTTTATGACACGATTCACAACGATCACAGTGGACAAAATTCTATCTGACGTTAGAATAGGAGTATATGGTATAATTAATAAATGTCAGAATCTGAATGTGCATCAGCTGTGACTTCACCCTGTTCTCTGGAAAGAACTGGAAAAATATTGGCATAGACTTTCCGGGCATGATTATTTTCTCCAATTTTGGGCAGCTAAGAGCCAGTCATCTGGATACAGAAAAATCCCTGGCACCCTGAGCCTCTGGTTCATCACAATAGACATGTATTTGGTGAACCAACATAGGGGTACAACTGAACCCAAATAGCAGCATCTGAAACAGAAAGTGAATGAAACTCTTGGACTATTTTTGCTCAGCCTGATGAGCAGGTAGGCATCTTGAATGTCCAAAAAGCACATCCAATCTCCTTTGACTGACAAGAAAGGATCAACTGCAGTGGTAAGATGCAAAAGGACTCCTTTGGAATGAACTAGTTTAGGCCATACAGAGAATTGGGCTGTCGTCCTTTTTTTTTTTTTTTCCTCTCCAGAATTAAAGAGAACCTTGAACAACATCAGAAACCCCACTGATCCTGTATAATGTGGGTTCACTTCTTAACACCTTTTTTTTTTGTCACACACTTTTAATTCTGTAGGTTGTCTGGGATGGGCAGTCTTGTGTGGTTGTGAAGAGAGGAAACGAAATAGTAAAGCTTACTTTACAACTCCTCCAAAACAAAGACTACTTTAGAATTAATCACAAACTTTCTAAAATCCCTAACTCACTGCTATTTCTTAATCAGCAATCCACCTACAGAAAATGTTTCCCTTTAGTGATATTTGTACATTCATGGCTGTTTTGTTGTAATGCCTTCTTCTGTGGTTTATCAATAATCATTTTATGATTTACAATAATTTTTCCCTTTTTTCTGTTATTTTTGTGTGATACTCTGCTTCCTTGTAATTCTCCATGGAATGCCCTCTGACCTTTAATGTCAAGTTAAGCATTCCACTAAAGCTGTCAGTTCAGTTCATGAAAGCATTTCTGAAGAATGGGGTGTTCTTTAACTTCTGATGTTGGAATTCAAAATCTTTATAAGGATTACCCTTATTTGAGTTCAGCAGGAAGCTCAGATAACAGCAATGTTGACGCTGATGAGGACCCATGTGGTGATGAAATCCTGTTCTAAAATAACTACTTGGCAACATACACTGTGCCATATTCTCCTCAACTTTATAATGTTATGAAAGCTCACGTTACCACTGTCCTATTATAAAATACTATGGGTCTAAAGTTTTAGTGTAAACACCCATTCTGATCTACCTTTGAATGATTTTTCATAACACTGTATTGCCTGTATTAAGATTAAAATTTTTTGTGTACTGAGTATTCATACGTATCTTGTCAGTGTTTTTGTTTTCTCACTATTGTATGTTCAGTCATTGTTTTTTTTTCTCATTATTGTTTGTCCTCCACCCAGTCGGACTTTCCTACTCAACAAAAGTAATCAATAAATAATGTAAAATGTGTGAAATTATGAATATTATGGGTTCTGCTATGATTTAATGAATTTCTCTTCCTGCTGATTAATAAATAAAAATACACATACATTCTAAACTAGTTACTGTATTATTTTTATTTTGTGGTTGCACGCACTTATCAACTGTTGGTTCATACAATGGTATACTTCAGTAAGTGCATCAGTAATGTGTTTTTGTTAGGAATATAGGGGAGGAAGTTAGTGAAAAGTATGGATCTGTTTAAAAAATAGCTATGAATATGAAATTAGGAATGAGCACTGTAATGATCCTCACTGTGTCACACTGTTACATACACACACACGGTTGCTCTTGGGCAAAGGAATGAAATGTGGTGCATCGTTTCAGTTCTTCTATATGTAATGTGAATTTTCATTTTTTCGGAAGAAATTCTAGTACAAATATGCAGAACAGGTACATGTAGGGAACATCATGAGGGAACAAAGGCTTATTCCTGAAATTATTTGGAGGATGACAGACACAGGATGAAATGATGATAATGCTAGGAGTAAATCATGGGGACAGACTGTGATATACATATGGAGTCATGTATGAAGTATTCAACACAATGTGTACACCTGTGTGAGTCTGTATCTCATTCTACAATATTCTTGTCAACTGAGAGGTATGTACAGCACAACTATCAGCATATCTCAGCTTAGATGTCTGAAAACAATGCATAAATGAGCATCCATTTCCATAGAAAGAAAACACACTGCACAAACCATTTTAAGAATGGACTCCAACAGGCATGAGACTGCCAGCAGTACACTACACAGATACATTCTATTTCCCCACTCCACAAACTTAACTAACTCCTTGTAAAGTAGTGCTATATTTAACATGTATGACGACTGATTAGATTACAAAAGCTGAATATCAGTGCATTTACATTGTTTTGATCCTGTCATAGAGGAAGCCCTGGAAGAAATAAGAAATGAATGCTCAGACTATTATCACTGTAAAGAATATTTCTTACTGATCATGTTGCTGCTTGTATAGTTTTACTACCTTTCATTTTTGCAAAATATTTATATTTGTTTATCTAATGCTTTTAAGTTTATTTTTTAGAAAATGCTCTGGAATGCAAGATGGGTGTATACTGCAAGGTGCGACATTCAAAACAGAAAAAAATGGAGGTCCAAGCGTCTCAAACGTAAAATCACTTTAATGTATTAAAGTGATTTTACATAAGAGAAGTTTGGACCTCCGTTTTTTTTTTTCTAATTTTTAACCTTCGTTGTTCCATTTAGCTGCCTTGTTGAATTCTGTTTTCATTTCAGGTGCGACATTAATGAGTTAAGAAGCAGGCAAAAGAACTGCCTTCTTTCAGGACTCAAAACCTAATTCCAACCACCTCCATGTCAATTTCATCTGAACTTTATATTTACTATCTACTCTCTAAGCTCCATGTTACTCACCTTACACAGCTGAACCTCATAACTGCAATTGTGAACATACTTTTTTTATATACTGTACATTGTGGACACTGAATATTGCTTCCTGAATCCTTTGTTTTTCCAATACCTCCACTGGCTGAGACTAAAACTTGTCTAGAGTGATCGAAGTTCTACCCCAGTTAAATTCAAATAAAATACCATTTGAATATACTAGGGAAGAGGTCATAAGGGTGGAAGTAGGAGTTTTTTAATGTAGCACTCCCTTAATCCTGAGGGTGGCCATACTCAGATTTAGTATATATACAGTTTTTTTTTTTTTTTTGTGTGTGTGTGTGTGTGTGTGTGTGTGTGTGTGTGTTTGGGTAGGGTGGGGGACTGCAAAAAATACTACATTTTTTAACAATTATTTTTACAATTTTGTACAGGCAGTTTAGTCTTGATTTTTTGCACTTCAATAAGCATATCAGAAGAGTTTCTGTACACCTTACTCACTCCAAGTACTGCTTCACTCATAACCATATTAATCCATCTTTCCATCACCTCATAATCTTCTTCATTCGATGAAGTAACTATATTGACATCATTCTGCATTCTCTCCTTAAAAGCATGCACCAAATGCTTCTGTGACACTTACAGCAAACCGCATATTTACCTTATTCCAATTACTCTCTTCCCCAAGTACTTAGCCTGTTGTCTTGGGCCACTGCCTGATTTTCCTAACTTGACCTTCACACATCAATTAATGTACTTTGTAATGCTCCACACAATACTAACACTCATTTTCTGATACTTTGTATATTCATTATTCACAAATTTAAGTAACTACTTTTTAAATAATGCGTGTTATCAATGAATCAAACTACTTTTTAAATAATGAGTGTGTTACGAATGAATCAAAACATACTTTTAAGGTTACAAGAACTTTATCATACTTTAAATCTTTTCATAAATTTGCTGCATTTGTAACAGAACCTAAGTAAATGCCTACTCCATTTCAAACCCCACAATTCACTATCACTGCATGGCCTGTAAAGGATTTTCATTTAACTCCAACAGATTTTCTCCCTAATTTTTCACAACACATACAACCATCTAATACCATTCTAGTACCAGACAAATTCTGAGTGAACTCAAATTTTCCATCTCAGAATTTTTTACATCACTATTTTGCACCGTTATATACAAATCTCAAAACTATTCTACTTGCACAAGTTTTTGTATTTACAACCCACAGCTTTCTTTCTTGTGCAAAGTCAAGGACTAACCTCATAAACCTCAAATTTCCCACTTTTCAATTCCGACTAAAATTATTCCTCTATGCAGTCCCCATATACCTTCCACCATCTTTATTCATGTGCAATAAAACTACCATCACCCTTCCCTTAATGATTAACAGGCCAATATGATTTACAAAGGTGCATATTCATACAAACCCTTTCCAACAAAATTGTACTACTAAAATGCAACTACTACAGAAAAAAAGAAAACTAAGCACAATTTTCCTAAAGTTCCTCCCTTACAAGTCTGCTCAATTCTGCTTCCCAAAACTCTAACTTTAAACACAGTAGTTTTCAACATCTAAAATAAACCCGTCCGCTTACTTACGTCACTTTTAGGTTCATAGGTAGGTACTAGGCTATCGGCCCTAGGGCCTATACAAGCCCAGCCAAAAAGGTACCCTAGCTTTTGCCACCCAAGAAAATTATTTTCTTGTGCCACTGTCGAGCAGAGCCACAGAAGTGATCCCCGGGGTGAATTTCCTATTTCCCATCCAATCATCAAGATTTTTCTTGAAGAGTGCTAATGAGGAGCTTTGTTTGATATAGATAGGTAGTTTATTCCAGAGTATGGGAAGTCTCTGGGACAGGAATCTATCCCTCCGGCATGTTCTATTTATTGTGGTGACAAGGTTTAGGTCCCTAGAGCATGTAGCTCGGAGGGACTGGGATTTCTTTAAGTGGAGCATGTCCAACAGCTCTGGGTTTGACATAGCTTTGTATGTTAGGGAGAGATCACCTCTGAGTAGGCGATATGCAACGGAGTAAAGCCTGGAGTTTTTTGAGACAGTCTGCGTGGGGCATCTGTTTGAGGCCAGTAATCCTCTTTGTGAGGTATTTCTGTGGCCTTTCCAGTTTGTTGCAGATGTCTTGTGAGGTACATACCAAAAGGGGCATTGTACTCTATAATGGGTCTAATGAGTGATGAGTAGAGGGGAACAATGACCTCTTTTTTTCTGGATGAGAAACCTTTTGTGATGAGGTGTGCCACGTAGAAGGATTTCCTGACTACTGTGGCAATGTGATTATCAAAGGAGAGACTACTGTCCACCTGTGTCCCAAGGTCTCTTATCACACTTTTGGTGTTAAGTATACTACCGCCTATGTTGTCGTTCATGGGTACAGAGCTTTTACCAAAGGGAATGACAATGCACTTTTTGGCATTGAGCTTGAGGCCATGGCTTTGACACCAGGCATCTGTCTCAGTGAGGCCCTTTTGTAGGATATCCACATCGTTAGGAATTTTGATTATGGCTCCTAGTTTGCAGTCATCTGAGAACTTCATTAGCCAAAGACCTTCTGTGTTAGCCTGTACTTCAGAGAAGTAGACACCAAACAGGAGAGGACTCAGGACTGAACCCTGTGTTACTCCACTTGTCACTGGTCTGAAGTCGGATTTGGAGTCTGCTACTTTCACAGTGTGGGTTCAGTCAGTGAGCCAGTTGGCAACCCATCATTTGACATAGGGATTTATAACTAGTTTAGTAAATTTATCTATAATTCCTGAGTGGAGGATGGTGTCAAAAGCCTTGGCAAGATCTAGATAGGCTGTGTGAACCACCTTGCCCTCGTCTACGGCTTTGGTGACTGCTTCAAAGAAGTCTATCAGGTTTAGGAGACATGATTTGCCTTTTACAAACCCGAACTGGGTGGGGTCCAGAGTTTGGTGATTACCAATGTCTTTGTTTATAAGTTCCATGATGATACATTCCATGGCCTTGCAGACCAGGCTCGTTAGGCTAATGGGGCGGTAGTTCCTGGGGTCCATGGAGGCTCCCCCCTTGTGGAGTGGGATAACTGTTGCTGTGCGCCATTGAGTGGGCACAAAACCTGAGGTGAGGCTATGGTTGCACATGGTACTTAGGTGGGGTTCCAGTTCGTTCTGCAGTTCGTGTAGAACGCAGCCTGGGATGTTGTCTGGTCCCATGGATGCTGTGTTCTTGGTTTTTTAGAGTGTGGTTTTTACCTGTGCAGCCGTGATTACAGGAACTTTGCATTCTTCCGGTATAGAGATGGGCTCTTTATGGGGTGAAAGGGGGGTAAAGTTAGTACTGAACCTCTCTGCCAGGATGTTGGCAGTTATCAGTTGGGTCTGTATATATTAGTGCCATTGTGCTGCAACTCAGAGCAGACCTGAGTGTTGCCACTGAGATTCTTGACATAGCTATAGAATGCTTTGTGGTTGTCTTTAGAATCAGTGGTGATTTTGTTTTCATAACCAGCTTTGGAGGATTTTATCAGGGATCGCAGCTTCTTACTGAGGCTGACCAGGGGAGCTCCTCCACTCATGGGATTTTACTCTGTTTTGCGACAGTTTCTTCCTTCTGTTGTACAGTTTGTTTATGGCAGGGGACCACCAGATTGGCTTCCTTTTTTTGGAGGATAGCATCTTGGTTCTGTTTGGGATAGCACGATCCACGCACTCATGCAAGTGCTTATAAAGTGCAATTGTGTAGGATTCAGTAGTCGTAACTGTATTGTCCATCTGCATGGGTATCATGAAGTTCACGACTTCTGTCTTAAAAAGCATGAAGTTGGCTTTGGAGAAATTTTTACTGTGGCTTCCTTAATGGGGGGTGGGAGTAGGATGTGGATATCTAGGGTAATTAGATTATGGTCGGATCGGACCAATGTGGCTTTGGCTTCAGGTGTGGAACACCGGTCACTCACGTTGGCAATGACTACATCTAGGATATTGTTGCCCCTGGTGCGGGTGTGGATAAGATGATCTAGGGCATTGGAGTTTATGAATTCCAGAAAGCGTTGAGCAAATGAGTTGGTACATAAGTAGTTTTCCCAGTTAATGTTGGAGTAGTTGAAATCGCCCATTATTAGGGTGTTTGAACACTAACATTTTCCAGTACATCAAGAAAAAAGGAGTGGGAATCCTGGGGCATGGTGGGGGATCTGTAGCAAGTTACAATTTGGATTGCAGTTTTGCCCAGAGTTAGTTGCACTTGGATAACCTCTGCTGCATTATTCTGAGCAACTAGTCTGGAGGTGTGGATATCCTTAATGAATATGGACACACCTCCGCCTTTGGTGTTCCGATCCAGGTTACATGGCCAAAAAGTGTGGTATGAGTTATAGCCTGGTAGTGCAGGGGTGCTCTCTGGAGCCTTGAACCAGGTCTCAGTCACTGCACAGATATCAATGTTCTCCATTTTAAGAAGTGCCTCGAGTGAGTGCATTTTGAGATTTAGACTTCTAGCATTGAGCAGCATTACCCTCAGTTTTTGCTTGCCTGTTCCTGTTACGGTGGTGAATTTGTCATTTGAACCTTGCCTAGAAAAGGCACTATGGGGGCGGCAAGAACCTTAGCCAGTATCCGAAGGGTGACAGGTGCAGGCCATCTCTGGCAAAGCATCGTGATCCCTCGACCATGTCATCCCAGGCAGACAGATACTGGATCCCTTTAGAATGACACCAGAAGCTTAGCCAATTGTTGAAGTCAATCACTTTGTCCTTGTACTGCAGTATCATTCTAGGTGATGGCAGAATGCTACTCAGGGCTAGGGTCATACCTGCCTGGGCTACAAGATCGGAGAGCTCTTCCATGTCTCTTTTCATGTAGTCCAGGGAGGTACATCTCAGGTCGTTCACACCAACATTAACAATGACAGAGTCATATTTGTATTTGTTGTGGAGTGACCTGAGTGCATGGGTTATGTGGCAGATCCTGGCACCAGACAGACGGCTGACAGTAACCTTCTCCTTGTTTAGCCTGGTGAGTGGGAAATCAGTGTGCCTGACTATAGAGTCACCTATGACTAGTGTGTTGGGTACGTTGTTTTGCCTTATTGGCTGTGGTTGAGTGGCACACTGAGTCTGCGGGCTATGTGTCATTTGGGTTGTGTTGGGGGTGGAGGTTGCTTGCATTTCTGCTTTGGAGGTCTCTGTTGCTTGAGTACATTATTATTGAGAGCCTCCGTGAATGTTTTTGTGTTTCTATGTGTGGATTTTGGTGGTGTAGATTTAGTGAGACTATGTGATGAGTGTGGTGTGGTGCAAGTGTTTACCTTCTCCTCTTGACTGTCAAGTTCAGTCTTGGTTGGAGAGAGCTTTACCTACAGTTTGGCTAGATAAGTGCATCTCTCACTGGTTGTAATGTTGGGTGGTAGGAGGAGAGGGTTGTCTGTGTACATGAGGCAATTTCTACATTGCCCCAAGATGCCCAGATTCATCAGATAGACAGGAGAGAACACCGGGAGCTAACCCTTGGACATGCCCGAATAAAAAACTATTTTCCTCTAGATAATTGAGGAAAGTGAGTACAAGAGCTGTTTTTCTCTACGCAAGTGAGGAAAGTACGTACCAAAACTGTTTTCCTCTAGGTAATGAGGAAGGTTGAGTGCTGTAGTAATTAGTAGGTTATTTAGTGCTTAAAACAAGTGCTGATCACGAATAAGCAAATTCAAGTGCTAAAACTAAGAATTTGTATCTGGACTAAACTAGTTACAGGAAAGGGGGGAAACAAGTGCAATTGTAGGCTTTTAAATCAGAAAGTTGAGAGAGATGGAAAAACTGCCCAAATGGCCAGTAACTACAATTTCTGGGCCAGAACCACTCCTTATGTGGTAGATAGGTTACCTAGTGCTTACCACTCCCAATGATAGGCTAGAAGGCTTCCCTCCAACACAGAAAGCTTGGGGGGCTCAGAAACTTACATACAGTCCTGGATATAACAAATCTGAATCTGGACTACACTAGTTACAGGAAAGGTAGGAAACAGGCTTAGATTTTTATTTTTTAATACAGAAAAGTAGCTAAAGCAGCAGTGAAAACAATTCAAATGCAGTGCAAGCTAGTACACTTGAGTATGTAGCAATGTTAGACCAAACAGTTTAAAAAATGCAATTAAATTAAAAATGACTAAAAACAAGTGCAGAAGGAGTCTATTGTGTAGAATGAGGTAAAAGATGGGACTGGGGGTAGTGTCCCAGATCAAATCTACAGTGGGGGCGGGCACCTGCAAAAGCCTCCAAATTTAAACAAGACAGGAATAGGGAAGGTGGACAGGGGAAAAACAACACCTTCAGCAGAGATCTGAAAAACTATACAGTGAAGCAAAAATAACTTTTACTTTCTCTTTCCAAACATAAATTGATCTTTCCTCTCATCAATTCATCTATATTCTTTTTCATCTCTATTAAAATAGAGCTAAAAATAAGTTCACTCTCATACCAAATTTACTCTTATTTTATTTATCTTTCTCATTTCCTGTAAAGTTAACACCCTTCTCTGATTCTGTATTCCTCAGTCTCATTCTCTTTACTACTCTTCAACCAATGTATGACCTTCATTACTTGCTCTTCCTTCTGTCCCATTCACTGCATGATGTGCCACAGCCACCTCATCTGTCTTATGTCTAGACCAGTGTTTTTCTAAGACATGTTTACAATATTTTTTTTTTTCTACAAAACTCAATTTCACACTAGCGAAAATACCAACTGCCCTCAAAAAAACTGAGAGCCATACATCAGGAAACCTTTAACATGTTTCTCCCACATTCAAGGGAGGCTCCAAACATGTCTTTAATTATGACATTGCACCTTTTCTCTCCCTACAAATAAATATCTGGCACATGAACCACTTGACCAGCCATTCCTGTCAAACCAGATTCTTCAATAACTTGTTCAGGCTCATTCATACCAGCACACCTTCTGTAAAGCCAAATCATACAAAAATGTTCAGTCCTACACCCCCCTCTGAGAAATCTTCCTTTTGTGGTTAAGTAAGAATAATTCTAAACAAGGCATGCCAGTTCCTTGTTTTCCTGCATGTTCTATATTTGCCCCCCAAAAAAGTAACTGAGGGGAAAACAATTTTATTGATCACTTTCCTGTGGATGTTTATATCACTGAACTGCAAAAAACTAAAATAAAACAATAAAATTAAAATACACAAATCCTCTGGAATCAAGTCTTAACTGCACTGACTCTTGATGTAGCTTGCAATTCCAGCTTCTCTACCTTGGTTACGGTCTACAAAATTCCATGGCCCATCTCTTTTTTGCTTTGAAGAAAATATCAACTTGTTTTCTTGACCAGCTTTTTCAATACATAACCATTATATAAAATTGCCCGGGAATATGAGAAATTCTGAGCTTTAATAAATTATTGGTAATGCTGTGCAAAAAAAAAAAAGTTTATGCAAGAATGGTGGGGCTAAAGAGGAAAGTATGACCTCCTTTATGTCATACTACCCTTGGTTTCTCTCCAGGTAGCTCATTAAAAGCCCATTCACAAGTGTTTGCCATTTGCATAATTACTTCAAAGTTTTCATGAGGGAGCATACCATACTCAATATTCTGTTTATGAACAACTGAAGTAAGCAAATAATACTCTGAAAAAAATCACAATTTGTTATATAACGTCATACCTAACTGGCATCTAGGGAACATAAATGGTATATGCATCAACCACTATCATTCGGTGTTAAGGTGAATTTTTGCAGGCATACAGGACTAACAAATAGCAAAAAAAAGAAGGAAAACATAACATTGTTCATGTCAGAGTATTTCTCAACTGTCCCTAGTTTTGTCTTACGATTTTGCTCCACATCTCCCAAAACAGATTACTTTTTTTGGGAAATAAGACTGCTATCAGAAATAATGGATGCCAGTTGCTCAGTCTTCACAACAGCCAGATGAACACAGCATCTATAGGTTAAAACAGCACACAAGAAAAATGATTGTTTTTCTTTCAGTCAGACTAACACAATATTGCATGACAGATCCTGGTTTACAATAAACACTATGGAATTATCGGTTTATCTTTCAAACCAAAAGCTGCCTTTAGGTTATGTATACATACTTGCAAACCATGATAAATGGGGATATAATCCTGCTCACTGACGACAATTTGTATGGCTAATGATCCACACAATTACTGGCAATTCATATAGGATGGTACAAGCTTTAAACCTGCACTGCTGGCACCAATTAATATGCAAGGATTGATCATCTTAATAGTGTACAGCGCATATGCAATGACATCTTGGCTACAAGCCAACATATGCCTCATCAAATAAGCTTTATAATATACAACTATAGATCACTGTTATAAGCACGGACTTCCCATAACATTAACCACCTCAGACGGAGTCCAGTGTTTGTAAGCCAAATCACTCACTACTGGCCAGTTCCATGCTCCAGTCAGCTGTTTTTTTTTTAGACTGGAACATTGTTTTCATTGGAGAATGCCTTTTTGAATTTTTTTATATATATGCGAGTGGTTTGTGTAACTTTTTTTATATGGTCTGAAGAAGTGGGTTTGTTTTCTGCAAAAGCGCTTACTTTTTTTTTTTTTTTATATACTGAAGTTTATTAAAGTTTTAAACTGTGGTGTTCGCTCCAGTTTTTTCTTCTACATTTTACTGTTTGGTCCAGTGTTTTCCAGTACAATCTTACCAACAGTAATTGAAACCTGACCAATATTATCTTGCACACGAACTTCCAAGATGGTTGCACGCTGATCAACAGCTTAAATTTCTCCCCTTCCAGTGTGAAAACAAAAACTGAAAAAGGGGAGCCAGTGAAGCTGACTTTTTAGGTAAAACTCAATTACTGACTAATCAGTACACTACCTGGATGCCAGCAAAAAAGAAATTTAGAGAACAGTACTGTTGTGTAAAATCTTACCATAACTTTAGATGTCCTTCTCTTCTATATGCTGTTGTATCCATAACACAAGGGAGTCTCTGCCTCTGGTCAACTCGTATGTCCGGCCATTTATAGGTTCATAGGTTCATACTAGGCTATCTGCCCTGGGGCAATTATAAGCCTAGCCCGATTCTGTATGGCTTACGCCACCCCTTGATTTGAGTATACTGTGCCCTTTTTAAGGTTTAGTTTACTGTGCCTCGGTCTAATAGTGACACAGGAGTAATCCCTGGGACAAACCTATGATCCCCCATCCACCTATCGAGATTTTTCTTGAAGAGATTCAGTGAGGTGCTCTGCCTCACATGAACTGGAATTCTATTCCAGAGCAAAGGGAGCCTCTGGGTTATGAACCTGTCCCTCCAGCAAGTTCTATTTATTTCTGTGCTGAGGTTCAAGTCCCTCGAGCGTGTGGCTCTAAGGGATTTAGATTTACTGAGGTGGAGCATGTCCATTAATTCTGGATTTGACATAGCTTTGTATGTCAGGCATAGATCGCCTCGAAGTAGGTGGTATGCAACTGAGTAGAGCTGGAGTTTTTTTAACCGAGCAGGATATGGCATCTGTTTGAGACCCTTGATCCTCTTGGTGAGATACTTTTGGGGTCTTTCTAATTGCTGCAGGTGTCGGGTAAGGTACATCCCAAAAGGGGCATTGTATTCTATGATGGGCCTGATGAGGGATGAATAAAGGGCACGATTACCTCTCTTGATCTAGATGTGAAACCCTTCGTGATGAGGTGGGCTATGTAGAAGGTCTTTCTAACCACTTTGGCAATGTGGTTTTCAAAGGAGAGATTGCTATCAACTTGGGTCCCCAGGTCCCTAATAACTTTCTCTGTACTTAGTGGGTTTCCGCCTATGTGGTAATTTGTGGGCACATTGTTTTTGCCAAAGGGTATGACTATACATTTTTTGGCATTTAGCATTAAACCATGGTGCTGGCACCAGTTATATGTCTCTGTGAGACCTTTTTGAAGGATGTTTGTGTCAGCTGGAGAGTTGATTATGGCGCCCAGTTTGCAGTCGTCTGCAAACTTGTTGAGCCATAGTCCTCCCACGTTTGCCTGTACCTCGGAAAAATATATACCGAACAAAAGTTACAAAAGATCGATGCTACTACAAAGGTACATGTGACATCCCATGTCTCTCAGCAAATGTCAGTCATAAACAGATGTCGGGTACAAAACGGACGTCTGCATGCACCTACCTCAGAACTGTATGCCACCCAAACCAGTGACTATGGAGTGGGTACTCAGAAGTCAGGCAAGTGTCAGCGAGAATGCAGGGTGGGAAACTATAAAACAACATATAGAATAGAAGGACATCTAAAGTTATGGTAAGATTTTACACAACAATACTGTGTCTTTCTGTTTATATGCTGCTTTATCTATAACATAAGGGAGAGTGTAAAAGCTCCTGCTATTAGGATTTGAGAGGAGGAACAGAAGTATTTTCCACAAAGCCATGAAGGATGGCTCTGGTGAATCCTGCCTGGACCTAGAAATGATGTCCAACTTATAGTGATTGGTGAAGGTATGGACAGATGACCATGTATCTTCTTCTAAAATGGCAGCTGTATCCAAACCCTTAAAGAAGGCACCAGAGAAGGACACCGCCCTAGTGGAATGTGCCTTTACCCGGAAAGGAAGCCTGGGCTGTGTAGCAAAATGAGATGGTTTTAGAGATCAAACACAAATGGCTTGCTTGGAAACAGGATGTCCCAAGGCTCTTGGGTGGTAGGAGGCAAAGAGCCTGTCTGATTTACGGATGCATTTGGTCTTGGCCAAATAGTATCTGAGGTGTTCATGTACATCCAGGAAGTGGAGGATCCTTTCAGCAGGATTTTGAGGTGAAGGGAAGAAAGTAGGAAGGTTGATGGCCTGATTCAAGGACAGTTCACTGACAACTCTGGGCATGAAGCATGGGTTAGTACGTAAACAAACCCTGTCCTTGTGGAAAACAGTAAAAGGATGCGAGGCCATGAGGGCTTGCAGTTCAGAAACCCTTAAGGCCGAAGTAATGGCCATGAAGAGGATAGTTTTCTATGTACAGTGTTGGAGAAAACAGTCCTTGGCTGGCTCAAAAGATGCAAGGGTTAACTTTTCTAGAACAAAATTTAAATCCCAAGGAGGTGGAATGGGCTTCCTTGGAGGTCTAAGGTGAAGTACCCCCTTCAAAAATAGCTTACCTTCTAGTCTAGATGCTAGAGGTGGGGTGAGAGGAAGGCATGGTGAGATGGCAGATGTGTGTCTTAATGAAAGAATAAGACAAGGCAGAGTTCATTAGTTCATACAGGTAAGACAAAACCCCTGGAGGTTCTACCGTCAGTGGTTAGAAATTTTGTTTTTGACACCAACCAGAAAACCTCTTCCACTTGGATAAATAGGATTTTCTGGTAACTGGTTTTCTGGCCTCATGCAGAACCTGAAGCACATCCTCTGTGTAAAGGCGCTTGAAGGGGATCAAAGCCCTATCACCCACAGTGTAAGGTTCAGGGTGGAAAGTTGGGGGTGTATGAGCATTCCCTTCTCCTGTGTGAGCAGGTCCATCCGGTGGGGTAACTTGTGGTGATTACCCTTGGCTAGATGATGTAATAGGGGGAACCAATCCTGCCTTGGCCAGTAGGGGGTCACCAACAAGATTTGTGGTTGCTCTCTGAATCTTCAGCAGAACTTTTTGTATGAGCAGGAAGGGGATGCATCCCCTTCCAAGGGAATGAAAGAGCATTCACCCTCTATGCTTCGGGATAAGGTATCTTGCAGCAGAAGGCTGGTATTTGTCAGTTCATGGGGGAGGCAAAAAGATCCACATCCGGAATACCCCACTGATGGACCAGGCCAGGAATACATCCCTGTTTAGCATCCATTTGTGGGACTGAGTCATGGTTCTGCTTAGAGAATCTGCCATCACATTCAGACATGCAGATGGCTAGAATGTTGACTTGCCTCTCTAGGATGATTTCCCATGCCTGCAGAGCCAATCTGCACAGGAGGTAGGACCTTGTCCCCCCATTTGTTGATGTACCACAGCATCGTGGTATTGTCTGTGTACCACCTCAACACTCCTGGCAGGATACGATCCTTGAAAATTTGCAGGGCCAATATCAAGGCTCTCATCTCCTTGATACTGATGTGCTCCCAGTGTTGGTTCAGGGTCCACAAGTTTCTCACTCTCCAAAGGTTGCTCCCCAACCTGTGCCTGAAGCATCTGTGTACAGGTCCTGACTGGGGGGTTGGAGCTGTAGAGGCAGGCCTGGGTTGGCCTTTATCTGGGCTCTCCACCAATTTAGTTCCCTGGAAAGGCATGGTAGCAGAAGAACCATGAACTCCAAGGGGTGAAGGTGATGCAAATACCACTGGATGTTCCTCATGTGAAGCCTTAATAGGGGTACCATGGGGATGGTGGAGGCCATAAATCCCAGGAGCCTGAGAAACTCCCTGGCCGACAGGGCTTTGAGAGGAAGTATCCCCTTGAAATAAGTTATCAGGAGGAAGACAGGCCATTATCTGCCTTGTTAGGATTGTGCATCTTAAGAACACACTATCCTGTGAGGGCATCAGGGAGGATTTTTTGAAGGTTTATGGTGAACCCCAGACTTTTCAAGAGGGAAATGGTGAAGTCTAGGTGTTTTAAGACCAACTGATTTGACGGAGCCTGGATCAGGACATCGTCCAGATAGGGGAAGAGTTGGATTCCCTGTGTTCTGGCAAAGGCAATGACTGGGGCTAAGCACTTTGAGAACACTCTTGCAGCTGCAGAGAGACCAAATGGCAAAGCACAGTATTGAAAGTGTGCAGAACCCACTGAAAAACGGAGGAATTTCCTGAAAAGGGGATGGACTGGCATGTGCAAGTAGGCATCTTTATATCTAATGACACCAAGAAGGCCTGAGGAAGGATTAGGGGGAGAAGAGTTGGAAGTGTGAGCATCCGAAAAGAGGGGACCTGGAGGAAAGTGTTGAGATGGGATAAATCCAAGATTGGTCTCCAGGGATTCGCTTTTCTAGGAACCAGGAATATCTTCGAGTAAAATTTCTTTCCTCTTAATTAAGGAGGTACCTCTTGAATTGTGCCTTGAGGGAGAAGGTCCTGCAGAACTGTGATAAAAGAAGCCATTTGGTCTCGAGGGGGTTGTGGAATACCCTTGAAGGTGGGGCCGGTCTCCCATACCATGAAATATCCCTGCTTTATAAATGAGAGGACCCAAGAGTCCTGGGTAACCCGTTTCCAAGCTGGGTAGGATAAGGAGAGATGCATGGAGAGAGGGGTGTCTGGATTTAAGGGCTGGTAGTCACAAACTATCATGCTTGGCTTGAAAAGGCTGTTTAGGGGCAGGATTAGAGACATAGCAGACCTAGAAGAGTGTGTTTCCCAGTATCCTTTTTTCCTTTGGATGGCATTTGTCTGGAGGGCCTCCATACAAAGGTGGTTTTGGCTGGATAGTTCCTTTGGAAGCATAGAACTGGGGAGAGAAAAATGTGTCTGAGCTCCTGGAGCTCCTTACCCTTCTCCTGAAGGGCCTTAAAAAGTTCAGCAACTGCTGAACCAAACAGAGCTTTGTTGTCCAAGGAACCATCCATGGGTTTTGACAATGTCATCAGGGAGAAGCTGCAGCCTAAGCCAGGAATATCTTCTGATGACAGACCCTGAGGCTGCAGCTCCAGATGAAGCATCTACTGCATCATAACTGCACTTAAAGTGTTTAGTCATTTGAGTGCAGGAATTTAAGACACTAGTGATTTTGACCTTGGCCAGGGAATCAGGGAGGTCATGCAATTGCTTAACAACATCAGAAAGAAGGCCCAGTGAGTTTATGGTAGCTAATGGTTCTCACTGCTTAAATGGCAGAAGTGTAGACTTTTTTGCCTAGGCCCTCCATTAATCTGCCCTCCTTGTCAGAGGGAAGGAAGGAGGTGGAAGGGAGTAATTTTGAGGTTTTATCTGCGGCCACAGAAATGGTGGAAGGGTCTGCAGAAGGAACCTTAAAGATAAATTTTGCATCTTCAAGGACTTTGTAAAACCTGTTTGGGAGCTTTGGTGCAGGGGGTTGGGAATCTGGGTTTTTACAGGCAACCAGGAAGGCAGGATGCACAGGAGGGACTGCAGACAGGTTAGGAGACTCCAATTGTAAAATGTCATAATACCTCTTCTGAGTCTCAGTAACCTGGCTGCAGTCCTACTTAAAGTCCTTCATCTGCACAATAGTTTCCCCAAAGGTAATGTCTTCCCCTGGGAAATCAGTACCATTTGACTCCTCTTCTGCGGAAGTGTACCCCAGAGGAGAGGCAATTTCTGAAGTGTAAGCAAGGGATTCATCCCCTGATGAGTCCTCTTCTTCAGAGGATAAGTCAGTAACAAGTTTACCCTTAGGGGGTAGATGCTGAAGGGGACTGGGATGGAGCTGAGGCCTGGAGTAAGGCAAGGAAGGCGTTAAGTAAACCTAAGTAAAGGCCTGCCAATCAGGTGCCTGGTTGAAAGTTTGGACATCGGAGGAGGAGCAATATGCTTAGCCTTTTGCTTCTTATTTTTGTGGGCCTTCAACATGGACATGTCTGTGACACAATGCAGAGACAGAGAACAGAATGCTGGATGACACTTCCCAACATCTGAGATAACACCCTTGCAGACAATAATTTGTGAAACATTACGTGGGCCCTTGGAAATAATAAGCCTAAGCTCCCCCCGGTGCCCAAGTTGGATGCCTGCAACTCCCTCTGGGACGTGCCAGTGGTTTCTTTGACAGCCTCCTCCTGGGTCCCCACCAAAGGAAGAGCTGCGGATTACAACTTGGACTCGAGAGGTATGACCGGAATAGGGGGTGCAGCCATAGGATCAGGCCATGATTTTTTGGCCTTTTTTGTGGGTGGCTCTTCCAAGGCTCCTGATGTCGGGTCCATGTCTTTACTTACAAGTTTCAAGCACTGGTTTTCTAAATATAGTTTTAATGGAACAAGATGACTCTTTAGGGTTTTGGGGACAAAGGCCTGACAGATTTCACAAGACATGTGGTCGTGGTCTTGACCTAAACAGAACAGGCAGAGCTCATGCGAGTCTTGATGTGGAATCTGCCTTCCACACTGACACTTGTCCTTTTACCTGAAATGAAAAACCTAAAACATAGTAGCAAAAAATAATCAAATCCCCCTATGGGGTACTTATCTGAATTCGGACAGCGCAAAGTCACTTCTACAAGCGAGTGATGATCGCAGCTGGCAGTCACACAGGTGACAAAAAATTTCTGAGGTAGGTGCTTGCTGACATCCGTTTTGTGCCAGATGTCTGTTTATGACCGATGGTCGCTGAGAGACGCAGGACATCACACGTACCCTCGCAGTAGCATTTATCTTTTGTAAAATGGCCGGATGTACGAGTCGACCAGAGGCAGACTCCCTTATGTTACGGATACAGCAGCATATGAATAAAAGGACATCTGAAAGATCCTCAGCCAGAAAAGGTGAAGAGTAAACATGGACTGGTAAGAATCCTGCAGCTGTTCAGAAAAAAATGTAGTTCAAGCCTCAGTTTCGGTACAGAAGATGACTTCCAGTAATTTACAGGATAAATAAATCAAATGTACTCGGAGGTGATTAAATAAATGCAACACAGAATGAATATGTAAACTTGAATAACAAAAGGCTGGGAAAAATAGAAGCTTTAACTAGCTATTCAGATGAACTGATAAAACTGCAAAAATCAAAGGCTGAAATGAAGAAAAGCCTGGCTGTGTATGGGACTTCTCAAGAAGTTTTTTTTTTTCAAATAAATAGTAGAGTTATAAGACACAGCACACAGGCAAAATTTGCGATTTTCTGCTGTACCACAGAAACTAGAAGGAACAGACTGCATTAATTTTATGAAGGCACAAACAGGCTGGTGTTCCAAAGCAAGATTTGTTAATTGAAAGGGCACATCAAGTGTATGCTCCAAACCTGGCCATGAGAAACCAGCCAAGACCTGTATTACTAAAGATGTAATCATATCACCAGAAAGAGTTGATTCTGAAAAAAAAATTGTGGCAGAAGGAAAATGCATTAAATATTGGAAACAGTAGAAAATTTGTGGAAAATGATTATTCATTGTGCCTGACAGAAGAGAACAAATCCATCCCAGCCATCAATGAAAGTCAAAAAGCAGAGATTCGAACAGCTCTCTTCAAATATTTTTTTCCCTGGACTATAAAAGGGGTTTTTGGATGCATAACAGGCTAAGAATGAAACAAAGCTTAGCCAACAAAAAGTGACCCAGTAAGCAGTATGGGACTGTGCTTCTCATTCTTTTGACAAAGCTCAGAGAGAGATGCTGACACTGAAACTTTTTCCATTGTTCTAAAGGAAAATTCTTGAGATACAGAAAAAAGCACAGGAGTTGACTAGAAGAATCAAGAATACCTTGAACTTGAACCAGAATCTGGTGTTGGGAGATAAAGACAATTAGGCAGAAGAACAGCAGCATTGAAATTAGCAAATAAGAGATTATGCAGCATCAATCACATTTTTGAAATATGGCTTTGCAAGAAAGCATGGCTGAGAAAGACTGAAATTTTGCTTACTTTGCTAAATTTGTGGGTGAACTGTAAAGCATATACCCTATTCTATGGCATTAACGTTTTGAAGAATACTAATAGGAAAAAGGTAGTAACTTAGTAAAACAAATTTATGTTTTCATTAGTATAAGTATAAAACACTTCATGATACATAAACTGCATGTTAAATTACAAAGCTGTTATGTACAGGGTGCAGTCTGAGGTATTTGAAATGTGGGGAGCTTTTCAGTGACTGTTGTATATATGTTAAAGATATTAAAGTGAACAAGTACTTTTTCTTAGTTGTAAGAAATACAGAGATTACACTACAACAAGAAAGGCTGGACAGAAGCAAGTATAATTTAATGTAATGCTGTGATCTTTGGCTGCAGAGGTGGGGTGGAGTATAGAAGCATACTGATTATATGACAAATTAAGATAATTTCCTTTTTTTTTTTTTTTTTACTATGGTGGATGTCTAGATTAATGCTTTTGGCTTAAACTTGAAATATTTTTGTAAGCAAATAGGACTGACAAATAAAATTATGAAAGGCATGAAAATACAAAATTTTCTACATTTGCAAAAATATCAGCTTTTTTTCCCCCTCTTCATTAGCAAATGTCCTCAGTGGGACACGAAGTCTGTGGCTGAGGGCAGTTGGCCAGAAGAATTTCATACATTGTGTTCTGAGTGAAACTTTTTTCCCCCTCATTGCCAACTACTTTTACATGGAGTTGATCTGCATACAGGTGCAAG
>NC_056735.1:1797958834-1798071334 GCF_019279795.1 Protopterus annectens
TAATAATAACTTTGTTATTGTGCAGCAGTCTACGTCCAATCCTGACCTCAATATTGCAAGAGCTCTGCCACAAGACCCAGTTCTCGAAAGTTTTTATTGAAAACTTTATCACTGTGAAATGAAAGCAAGTTTAACATGAAGAGCTTTGCTGTGCATTACCTTTAACTAGTCAAATATGTGCCTGTCCTGTGCTGGAAAGTGGTTTTGATACGCACCCCCCACCACAGGAGCAGTCCTTGTTCCCTAAGAACCATTTACTAAGTTGGCCACTGTCCCTTCTCTTGACAAACTAATTACACTGTATATGCCAGTTACTTAATCTCCCCAGCTTCCTGAATTACAAACACAGTAATTGAAAACAAACCTGTTCTATTTTGTGCCTTCTTGTCAGCTGTGTTTTACAGGTTATAAACTGATTGCTCTCTGTAATAACTGACCAGAAGGTGGGATGGTCACTGTACTAGAAATGTATTGCTAAATCTCCCCTTATCTTAGTCTTCACTTCCACTCCATTACCATCCTTCTTCAGGAGTGCAGGTATGTGTTATTACATTTATATTTGTTCTAAGACTAAGAAAAGCAATGAAAATAGTTTGTTAGTGTGTTGTATCTCTATCGATTTCATTCAAGTTGAGCAAGCTTTATGTATGTTGAACCTCTGCCCTTTAACACGTATGCATATAAATGTCACTTGCTGGTGTTTTGGTATTTATTTGGTATTGATGTACCGGTTAATCCAATGAATGCTTACTAAGAGATGATTTTATACTGTGCTTATCGGTGTAGTGCTTATGATAATTTGCTCTTTACACTGTATTACAGTGATTCTCTATCAGCATACCTCCTGTTAAACCTATTTTGACCTTACACTCATACGTCTTTACCATATCGCTACTCATACAATACTCTATATTATCTAACTCTGACTTATCGTGGTCCTTCCTCCATCTCTAGAAATAAGTACCAACTTTAATGCTTCAATATAACACTACAGTTTAGTAGAGTTTCTCTTTTTTTTTCTGGGCCTGTAGTCACTACATCCACTCCTGACCCTGATATTGCAGTAACTCTGTCACAAGGCCCAACTCTCAAAAGTTTATACTGAAAACCTTGCCACTGTGCAATGTAAGCAAGTTTAACATTAAGAGCTTTGCTGTGCATTAATTAACTAATCAAATATTTGTCTGCCCTATGCCGGAAAGTGCCAGTGATATTTTCTCCAAAAGAGTAGTCCTGGTACTCCAAACACCACTAAGTTGGCTACTATCCCTTCTCTTGAGCAATACATTACACTGTATATGCCAGTTACTAGTCTTCCAAGCTTCCTGATTTCTGTATGCAGTAAATGAAAGAAAACCTCTTCTACTTTATGCCTCCTTGTTAATTGCTTTGTACTAGCTATAAACTAACTGCTGTCTATAATTGACATGAGGGAGAGAAGCTCATGGCACTTGGCTTTGCTTCATCACCCTACCCCCAAATTCTCACCCTCTCTTACTCTACCATACTTCCCACATGCACATTTTACCTTTGACCTCCATTCTCTAACCCTCCCCAACCTAACTGCTATCGTACAAATACTGCTGTATTTTCCTATTTCCAAACTTCCATCTAAACTGTGTCATCATTCCAAACCTCCACCCTCCCATACTGCTTTGCACTATACCCATTCAATTATTCCACATTTCAACTTATTTGTCTTTTTTTTTTTTTTTGGCCGGGAAAAGTCTGACCGAGTAAAACCCTTTTCAATGGTGGCCCCGAAGAAAATATATATACATGCATTACTGTCCTTTATACCCTTCTGGTGGCAATACAGCTACACTAGAAGATATCCTACACTGGCTATCCATAACAACGCCACAAGAAAAAAATACCAGTAAATGATGTCAATATCAATTGGTTTGACATATCCTGTAACTCCCCTACATCAAGCATAAACATAGAGTTTCACATAACCAGCAAGACATCAAATTCCTTGTTAAACCTGATCCTAGTTTTGGAACCTAGCAAATTCACCACCACTGGTACAATGTCAGACTCTCTCAACGACCATCTCTCACTTTATACAACCAGACATCCCACACATCCACTTTTAAACAGCATGTTTATAAAAAAAAAAACTGTTCAAAACACAAAAAGAAAAACAGAGCAAAGATAAACTTTCCACTGTGATTCCTTAAACCTCTTGTATTAGAGACGACATGGGATACAGCTTTGCTAGATTTTTCTTTTTGTGTTTTTTTTACTAAATTGCAAAATATCTCAACTATCAAACTAAAACAGTCACCCTAAGGTTTATCAATTTCAGCTGGGTACGGACAACCCTGTGTTTCCAAATGTTAGCCAAACATTCCACTTGTGCTGTGCTGATGATGCCATAAGAAAGGAGAAACATGCATGTCCACGGCTAGTGGGTTTGGCTTTATTGGCCTGAATTTGTCCATTAACAGACTCAAAAGAAAAAAAGTCATGGACATTCAGAATTGCCATTTAGCTGAACACCTGATGTCATTAAAGGGTAATTGCATATATCCCATGTTGCCTTTTTGTTTAAAAGGTAGTAAACTGCTTGAGAATATACAGTCAGATGCACTGCTTGCCAAATGCCACAGCAAAAAAAAAAAAAAAAAATAGCTACTCAAAAAGGTTTGAAACAATCGCTACAAAAGAGAAAAACAATATTATAATAGAATAAAGTGAAACATCTCTATATTATACACTCAGTCCAAAGGATCAGACTGAATAATAACGATCAACATCAAAGTGACTTGCATTTTGTAGAATGTCAGAGGAAGGAACACAGTAAGGTTACAAGTGCAAGGGCGTTCATTACACTCTACTATTAACATACGATTATGTTAAAGAAGAGAACAGGCAACAAGATTAGAGAGAAGTGTATAAATCATGAACAAAGTTTTAATCTGAGGATTAAAATTCACAGCAGAGAATACCGTTCCTCGTTTGCTGATGTACCAGACTACTGACATGCTGTTGGACTGTATAGCTATTGTCCCCAATGGAAGGACAGATTGAAATGCTTGCAACGCCAGAAGCACTGCCCTTAGTTCTAGGACACTGATATGCAGATTGGCCTCTAGCGTCTGTAGTCACTGTGTTACTGGAATGAAGAGAGGAGAAAGGGCGACTCCATAATTCCTTGTCTGGTTTCATCCACCACATTAAATCTTGTTTGCATCGTTGTGTTATGTGGATCTCAAAAGGTGATAGGATGGTGCAAGGGATACCACTGCATCAGTAGGAGCCACTGGATAAGTTGAATGTGTAGTCTTGCTAAAGAAACTATTGTAAATGATGCTGCCCCATTGAGCCCAGGAGTTGAACTGCCCGAGCTAAGACTTGGTTTTGACAGAGCATCACCCAGAGTTGGGATCTTACCCTTTGTAATATGTGATCTGGGAGAGAGACCAGATAAGCATGTGTATTGAAAACTGCTCCTATAAATTCCAAGGTTTGAGACAGAGTTAGGTTGCATTTCCCCCAATTTATCAAGATTCCCAGAAATTCTGCCAGTGTGAAAGTGTAGTTTAGAGCTATCTCCAGTAGATGCTTGGTGGGGTCAGTCAGGAGCCAATCATATAAATATGGAAACACCCAGAATCCTTGAAGTCTCAAATGAGCTGTTACCACTGCCATGCATTTGGTTAACACTCTGGGGGCTGTAGAGAGTCCAAAGGACATAGTACGGAATTGGTAGTGACTGGCTCCTAGCCAGAAGTGAAGGAATCTTCTGGAGCATTTGTCCATTTTTATGTTGTAATACACATCCTGAAGATCTACTGAGCACATCCAATCGTCTTTCTCCAGAAATGGAAGGACAGACTGAACCATGACCATCTGGAATTTTTCCTGTTTGACAAATTTGTTTAGGGTGCTGAGATCCAAAATTGGTCTCCAGTCCCATCTTTTTTTGACACTAAAAAGAATCTTGAGTAGAATCCGGATACTATTTGTTCTGGTGGGACTGTTTGGATGACTCTTTTTTGAAACAGCATTTGTATTTCTTGAGCTGCGGTCTCCCTTTGACTGGGTGGAATGTACGGAATTTGTCTTGATGACTCTGGGTAAAGGTTGAATGGTAGGTGGTAACCTCTGGCTATGATCTTCTGCACCCAATAATCTGTGGTTATCATTTGCCAGGCAGGGTGGTGCAGAGAGAAACATCCCCTAACTGCTTCCAGAGGAAAGCAATCGGATGGCTCTTCAGGAGTGCTGGCAGGGCTGCCCAGAGAAAGAATCTTAGGACCCCTGGTTATGCGGACACCCTATGCTTCTGTAGGGGTGTCTTCCGGATGAGTTGCCCTCTTCTGCCACGGGGAGTAAACTTGCCACGTGTGTCACGAAAAGGACCCTTAGATTTCTTGTGCCACATCTTTCCTCTCCTCTGATTCTTAGAGTAGGGTTGCTGAGGGGTGGAAAACCGCACACCCACAGCAGACAGGGTCTTGCTGTCCTTTTCACACCTGATCAATGTTTCTTTCACTTTCAGGCCAAAAAGAGAAGCTTCCACTGGAGCGTTAATAAAGGAAGACTTAAAAGGGTCTGCAAAGTCACAAAGGCACATCCATGTGTGACGTCTCATGACATCTGAACCCGCTGCTCCTTCAGTAGCGTGAGAGATCAATCGCATGGAGAAGTTGGATATGGACTCCAGGGTCACAAGCTTCGAGGCAACTTTGTCACGTACCTCATCAGAAACTGCTGCTGCTGAAGGTTTCTGAGAGTTCAGAGACTAGGTCTCTCTGAAACCTAGTGAAGTGTGCCAGATAGTTCAAAAACCTAATGGCAAAAGTTGATGAGGCAAAAACTCACTTCCCTAACCTGTCCACTGCCTGAAACTCTCTGCTTGGGAGGTGGACAGTCTGGCTTCTCCTCAGCGAGCTCCTTTCTAGTGGCTGCCGCCACCACCATAGTATCTACAGAGAGGCCCTTGGACCAGTGTGGGTTTTGCGCGGGAGGAGATAAAATTTTGTCTGGCCTCCATGGGACTGGTTCAACAGTATCAGGACTCTTCCATACATGCTGCATGACAAGTTGTACCAGCTCGTCTGCAGGCAGGGTCACCCAGGAAGTAGAGGGTCAACCACGAAAAGTCTGCAAGAATACGGACTCCTTGGAGGAGGGGTTGGTGGACTTCATCACCCCGTGGTTTCAGGATTTCCAGTAGGTCTCCAAAGGAGACATCATCAGGGGCGACCATGGGGACCCCTCCCCTTCATCACAGTCCGTGTCTTTGGTGAGGGACTCCTCAGTGGAGTCCACGTGCTTCCATGTCCTCTTGCACAGTACCTCCTCAGCGGGGGCTTCTGAAGACTGAAGAGGGGGCCCCCTGTGGTAGGGTATCCTTGAGGCTCGTATGCTCGATGTCCTGAAGCGGTGGCTTGTGTCAGCTGTTGCTCAGAGGGAGGACATAACTGGTATTCCGACGCCATCGGGTTGCCTGCAGAAGCAAGGGCCATCTCCATCACTTGGAAAGCTGGCCCGCCCGAAGAGGGATAGGAGCCCAGAACAGAGGAGAACAAGGTCGGAACCCAGGTCACACCCCATTCCAACAGATCCACTCCCAAGGAAGGAGCCCCAACAGGACTAGGTACAGTTCGGACTCCCGGAACCGTAGTAGACAGAGCCGTGGAAAAAAACTGGCGCTGTACTAGGTGTCACAGTGTCCACAATGCAGTCACGATCCTGAGAATGGGTTGGCTCCGGAACCATGGTGAGGTCCACCAGTGGAACAGAAGAAATGGGTACCAAAAGAGGCGTCGGTGCCAAGGACTTTGATGCCTGCACGGAGGTCAAAGGATGAGAATATGCTGGAGCTTGTGGAGACAGACTCCCAACTTCAAACGGAAAGGAAGTTTTGGAAGGTACTGTAATCCCCCTCTAGCTATCAGCAGCCGATCCACAAGATGCACCACATCCAGTGGGCGAGTATCGGGTCCAAGCAGAATGTTTATCGGCACTGAGGTCTTGAGACTAGAGACATGTATGGAAAAGGAGTCAGGCTTGGTGCCATAGACATGGTCAGTGCCATGGTTGGTGTCGGGGGTCACAATTTGCAAAGACAGCACCGAGGTAGAGATCACCAATTTAGGTAAGGTTGGTGCCCTAGCTGGTGCTGAAGTCACAATTTTTGAAGGTCGGTACCAAAGATTGTGCAGTGGATGCCAGTTTGGGCCCTAGGCCCAAAGAAGTCAATTTGGGTATCTTTTGTCTTCGTTTCTGCTTATCACCAGAGGGTGAGGAAAGTGAATGCGGTCACTCTTTGTACTCTTTACTAGGAGGTGGTGAGCCCTCCGACCCAGAAATAGCCTCTGAGAAGGATGTCTTGAGAAGGCCCTTCAAAATCAACGTATTCTTTCTCTCATTAAGGGTTCAAGAGCTGAACCCTTTGCAAACAGTAAAAGGCAGCTGAAGTGAGAGATAAGGGATACCCACACAATACACACAGGATACGAGTGTCAAAATTTGCATTTTGCGACCACACTGGTCGCATTGCTCAAACCCTGATGTTCCATTTTTCTCAGACATGGCGGACAACAAGATTATCAACTTACTAGTTCAAACTCTAAAAAGGAAAGTTAGAGGAAATTTTTTTTTATATGAAGAAAGAAAGAAATAGGGAATACCAAAGTACAGTTGTGTACACTTACCATAAATGTAGATGTTCGAGTGTATTCACTGTTGCAGTCATCACACTTTGGTTATCCTGCCAGGAGTAGCCCTCAGTCGGCCCGAATGCCAGAGGCTTAGTATTTCGGTGTCAGTTGCTGTCGCTCCAGGACTGACGTCAGGTCATCAGTGATATAAAAATAGGCAGCAGACGCCATTACGTCAGTTTTTCTTGCCCCAAATGTCAGGAGCCCCCAAAAGGGAGCTATGTTATGGTGGAGTAACACCACCAGTAGAAAGTAAATACCAATAGCCCTGTAAGGGTGGGGAAGAGAGAGGGAGAGAGAGAGAGACAGAGAGAGAGAGAGAGAGAGAGAGAGAGAGAGAGAGAGAGAAAGACAAGAGGGCTGGAGGGTGGGAAACCAGGACTGCAACAGTGAATACACTCGAACATCTACATTTATGGTAAGTGTACACAACTGTACTGTGTTCTTCTTGTTTCACTGTTGCAGTCATCACACTTGGGTTGATTCCCAAAGCTGAGGAATGGGTGGAGGCAGTCAAGAAGAGTTGGTGTTGGCTAGTATGTCCTGCAGGACTGTGGTTGCAAAGCCTGCCCTGGATTTTGAAAAGATAGGCAGGTGGTAATGCTTGGTGAAGGTATGAACAGAACTCCATGTTGCAGCTTCCAGGATGTCCCTGGTAGGGACCCCCCCCTGAGAAAGGCTGCAGAGGTTAAAGTTGCCCTAGTAGAATGTGTTCTGACCCCCTGTGGGGGTGGTTTCCCATGGTATTTGTGACAGAAATGGATGCAGTGTGCTATCTATTTGGAGATGGTTTGTTTTGATATGGCTTTGCCCTCTCCCCCTGGTGCAAAACTGACTAGTAACTGGTCAGATTTCCTAAAGGGCTTAGTCCTATTCAGGTAGAATCTGAGCTGTCTGTGCACATCTAAAGACTGCAGGATCCTTTCCCCCTTATTTTGAGGTTTAAGGAAAAAGGTGGGTAAATGAATAGACTGGTTGAGAGCCACACTGGACACCACTTTAGGCATGAAAGTTGGGTTAGTCCTAAGGGAGACCATGGCAACATGAAAAATGATGAAAGGTTCCACAGCCATAAGTGCTTGTAGCTCAGACACCCTTCTAGCTGAAGTGATGGCCAGAAGCAACGCTGTTTTCCAAGAGAGGAATTTGAACTCTGCTGAAGCTGCAGGCTCAAAGCAGAGGAGCGTGAGCTTTTCCAACACAAAGTTAGGGTCCCAAGCAGGGGTATGGGCTCTTCCTGGTGGCCTTAAGTTGTTAGCCCCTCTCAGGAACTGTTTAATGAGAGGATGTGAGAAGAGAGGTGGCTCAGTGCTTTAATGTGCAGAGATGGCAGAGGCATGGATTTTAATGGAAGAGAAGGATAGGCCCCTGTAGAGTAGTTCTGCTAGGTAAACCAGGATGAGCGGTAAGGAGGGCTGTGCTGGGTCAGCTCCTTTAGTCTGGATCCAGGAACAATACCTTTTCCACTTGTCAGCATAGGATTTTCTAGTACTGGGTCGTTTGGCTTCACGTATGACATCCAGGACCTGTCTGCTTACGCTGGTCACTGGAGAAGTCAAGGAATAAACCAGGCTGCTAGGTTCAGGGTCTGCAACTGTGGATGCAAGAACTCTCACTCCTGCTGAATCAGGAGAGTTGGAATTTGGGGGAGGTGCCATGGAGGCAATGGGGACAGACTGCGCAGTAGTGGGTACCTGTGTTGGCGTGGCCAGTCTGGGGCAATCAGGATTGCCCTTGGTCTTTCCTCCCTTATTTTGAGTAATACTCCGGTAAGAAGAGGTAGAGGGGGAATGCATAGATTGAGAGGTTTGCCCACCAGAAGGATAGGGCATCCACTTTCCAGGCCTTGCTGTCAGCTTCCCTGGTGCAGAATTTGCTAAGCTGGTGATTGTAAGAGGAGGCAAATAGGTCCACATTCGGGGTACCCCATTTTTGGGTCACAAGGCTGAAGGTGTTGTGGTTTAATTGCCACTTGTGTGGGTCTAACAGATTTTTGCTCAAGTTGTCTGCCAGAGAGTTTTGGTTGCCTGGCAGGAATTGAGCTTGCAGGTGAATATGCATATCTGAGGCTGTGTTCCAAAGGGTCATGGCTAGCCAGCAGAGTGGGGTCCCCCTGCTTGTTGATGTACCACATTGCTGTGGTGTTGTCGGTTTTGATTAGTAGAGGCCCCAGAGAGAGCAGGGATCTGAAAGCTGTCAGAGCGTGCTGAACAGCTAGCATCTCTTTTTGGTTGATGTGCAGATGAATTTGGTTTGGTTTTGGCTCCAGTGTCCCTGAATGCACCTGCCGTCCAGGTGAGCACCCCAGGCATAGTCTGATGCATCTGTGGTTAGGGTCTGGGTGGCGTGGGGTAATGAAAAGGGAAGTCCCTTGTTGTGGTTGCATGCTGCTGCCCACCAAGGAAAATCTTTCCTTAGACAAGTTATCATAGGTATAACAGTTTCTAGGACATGAAAATGTTTACACTAAAGGCTTTTTAAGTACCACTGAAGTTTCTTCATATGCAATTAGTAGAATGTAGGAGGCTATGAACCATAGAGCTTGCAGGATTTTCCTTGAGACTAACTGGGTTCTGGTGGCCAGTTGAGAGAAGCAGCCTGTCAGATAGGCTTATTTTTCTGGAGTTAGAAATGCCATCTGGGATGCTGTGTCCAGGCTTGCTCCTGGGAATACATTTTTTTGACTGGGGACTAGTTTGCATTTCTTTTCATTGACGGTGTACCCCAGTGAGGTTAGTAGATCCTTTACAAATGTCATGTGCTGTAACAGCTTTTACTGACTGACTGCCTGAATCAGGCAGTTGTCCAAGTAAGGGTAAATTTCAATATTTCTTTGTCTGCAAAAAGCAATGGCTGGAGCCAAGCATTTTGTGAAAACTCTGGGAGCAGTGGATAAACCAAAGCGAAGTGCAGAGAGTTGATAATGCATAGATCCTGCCCTAAAACGTGGATATTTTCTGCAAGAATCTCTGACTGGGATATGCAGATAGGCCTCTGAGATCTAGAGTGGCTAACCAGGCATGTTTGGACAGCATAGGGAGAAGTTGCTGCAGTGTGAGCATTTTGAATTTTGGTACCACCAAGAAGGTGTTTAGAATAGATAGATCTAAGATTGGGCACCAGGTGCCCTCTTTTCTGGGTACCAGAAAAAGTCTGAAATAGAAACCTTGGCCTATCTGATCTGTAGGAGCAGGTTGAACTGCCCTCATGGAGAGCAGGGAATGAACCTGGTTTTCGTGCCTCTGCCCACTGGTTTGGAGGAAGATCTGGGAATCCCTTTGGGGTTGGCAACATGTGGAAATAAAATTTGTACACCTGGGACACTATGTTGAGGACCCATCGATCATTGGTGATGGAGGCCCAGTTTTTTTGCATGGGAAGCAAGTTTTCCTCCTATGGGCACGAGCAGATGGGCAGAGTTGAGAAGTCAGTGTGAATTCTTTCCGTAAGGGGGTGGCTTAGCACTCCCTGGTTTAGAAGTGGATGTACTCCATTGCTTACATCTCTGCATACCCCGAGTCGGCTGTCTGGGGGGGCGGGGGCTGTTTCCCCTAGGTCTAGTATGAGGTGGCCTTGAGGGGGTTGGAAAGGACCAATGTTTTGAGGGGCAATGCCTACTGAATCTTGGGGGCTGAACTTGCAAAAAGTCTTTAAATGTCTGCATAGACTTAGCTTTTTCTTCCATCTTTTTTAAAACCTCTTCTGCTTTGGTGCCAAACAGATTGTCTTTGTTCAGTGGTGCATCCAATAATTTTGATTTGACATGATCTGGCAAGGTCAGTTCCTTAAGCCAAGCATGCCTTCTAAGTACAGAACCTGTGACTGCTGCCCTGCAGGATGCTTCCAGGGTGTCAAACCGGCATTGCAGGGTATGTTTACTGATTTGGCTTGCAGAATGCATAAGTTCCTGCAAATCTTTATTTTCTGCACAGTCAGGGAAGGTAGTTCATTTTTTTAATGAGTTCCATGGTATGATGCTGGTATTTCAGCATGTGGAATTGCCAATTTAATGCTCTAATGGCAAGAGTTGCAGAGGTATATACTTTTTAACCCCATATATGTCTGAGGCACGAAAATCCCTGTCCAAGGGGGTGGGATTCTTAACTGTGGTTGCATTTATTCCTTTAGACCCTTGGGAGATGACCTCTGAGTCAGCAGTAGGATTCTTGAAAAGAAATTTGAGAGAGTCAGGGACTCTGTAATACCTGTCAGGTTTCCTGGGAGCAGGAGATAAAAGTATCAGGAGTTCGACTGGATTCCATAAAGACATCATCCACAACCTCCAGAACAGGAGGGACAGCCAAGGGTCTGTGCTGTGGTAAATCTAAAAATTCCCTGAGTCTCTTTTTGGACTGAGGATAATCCTGACATTCCCAATGGAAGTGCTCTCTCAAAGTATGTAGGGTTTCACCAAAAGAAAAATCCTCTGGAGGAGAGACAGAAGGAATGGATTCCTCTCCATCTGAATCCTCATAAGCAGATAAGGGTATGTCTTCATAATCAGAAACCTCAGAGTTGTCGGACTCTTGTTCAGATAAAGCTGCTGGGGACAAGTCTCTTTCTTTTAGCATGGGAAGGTTGGCTTCCCTTAATCAGCATGATAAGGTCTTCCGCCATTTTAAGCATCTGTGATTGTGGCAAGGAAGCAGGTGTGTGAGTTTGGGTCTTTGTTTTTTTAGGCGTAGCTCGTACTCTGGGCCTTAGAAACTCTGTAGTTTTAGAAAGAACTGAAGACAAAAAAGAAGTCGTCAGTTTGTACCGAATATCGGTAGTGCGAAGAACTTCCTCAGAAGCCGGTGCCTACACAGCATCTCCGGACCCATCCAAGATAGAGACATTCGCAGGTTCCGTAGTCAAAGAAGAGTCTCGCGGCATACCGGACTCTGAACAGGTCTCTGTAGCAGCCTGTGAATCCATCAATTGGGCATCAGGGGGTGCGAAAGTTCCTCAATGAGTACCAGCAAACTGGCGATTAGCTTAAAGGAAGGGCCATTGGCAGCTCTGGACCTGTGCGATCTGTCTCTGTCTTTATCCTTACGTTTTTTCAGAAGATCGGTAGTCAGATGGTTTACCAAAGCCATTTCGGAATACGGAGATCGAGAGCGAAAGTATTTAGCTACAATAAGGGCACGATGACTAACAGTTCGGGTTCATAGGTTGGTACTAGGCTATCAGCCCTTAACAATTCCTGGCTATTTCTTCCCACATTGTTACTTTCCTGGACCCCTGTCTAGCAGGGAGGCGACGTGATCCCTGGGGTGAATTTCCTTTCTCCCATCCAATCGTCAAGGTTCCTCTTGAAGAGGTCCAAAGAGGCACTCTGCTTTACATGTATGGGCAATCTATTCCAGAGTCTGGGGAGTCTCTGGGTCAGGAACCTATCCCTCCAGCATGTTTTGTTTATTGTGATGACAAGGTTTAGATCCCTGGGGCGTGTAGCTCTGAGGGATTGGGATTTCTTTAAGTGTAGCATGTCCAACAGCTCTGGGTTTGACATGGCCTTGTATGTTAAGCAGAGATAGCCTCTGAGTGGACGATAGAGTATATCAGCGTGGGCATCTGCTTTAGGCCTGTGATTTTTTTAGTGAGGTATTTCTGAGGCCTTTCCAGTTGTTGCAGATGTCTTGAGAGGTACATACCAAATGGGGCGTTGTATTCTATAATGGGTCTAATGAGGGATGAGTACAGTGGGACAATGACCTCCTTTTTTCTGGATGAAAAGCCCTTCGTGATGAGGTGTTGAACAAAGCACAAAACCGGCAGTGAGGGACGTCGTGGTCTGGGCCTAAACAGGTGACGCAGTAAGAATGGAAATCTCAGTGTGGTATTTGCTTTCCACAGGTGAGACAATTGTTAACTTTTTCTGAAAATGGTTAGAGCAAGATAAAAGGATCCCCAACAGGGTACTTGGCTTTAGAAGACTTCAACTTCAATTTTGGACAAGAAAACTCAGGTAGCGGCCAATCGGCACTCGTGCGAACTGCGTCAGGCTCCTTGGCAAGAAAGACCGGCGTAATGGTGTTGGTTGCCTGTTTTCATACCACCGATGATCTGACATCAGTCCTGGAGCAACAGTAGCTGACGCAGAAATACTAAGCCTCTGGTATTCAGGCCGACTGAGGGCTACCCCTGGAAGGATAACCCAATTATGAGGACTGCAACAGTGAAACACGAAGACCTCAAAGGGAAAGAAAAAGGGCAAGAAAAAGGGCCTGCATCAACAATGGTACTTAAGGATTACCTAGTAGGTATGGGCAGTAGACAAGAAAAAAACCTTAAGAGAGTGGGTAATGTTATCGATAAACTAAAGAAATATTTTAAAGTATAAGAGAAGGACATTACTAAGAAAAAGGACTTTAAGATGAAAAAAATCTGAAGTACTTAGCTGAGAACTGGCATGACACGTCTTTACGGCTATGCAGCAAACGAGATCTGAGGTAACAGGGAGAAGGGTACTGTTGGTAAAAGCTTAGCTGGAGAGTTTTTTGACTGGCATGAGCTTGTTATAAGGCCGACTTGGTTCCAAGGACAGAACCGACACCCATCAGTAAGGAATGAACGAAGATTAACATAATCAGATATGATGTTTCCTTTTACAGTAATTACCCAAGAAGATATTAATTTTCATTTCTTAGGACTGTATTTAAATAATTCTGGAGTATACTGACATAGACTTTAATTAAACTGAGACATAAAAGCAGTTTCTATTAAGCTTCCTGTGAACCTCAATATAGAATTTGGAAGTAATGAACTATTTCCACCATGTGACACAGGCAAAGGTCAAAGATCACTGGAAAGGTGGCAATATCATAGCTGTACCTATTAGTAAGTTATGGCTACCTAAAAGAGGCTGTATCAGTAAGAATTTATCAGAAAGACCTAATATTTTACTCTACCCACATATAATTTAAGCTTCCAAAAAGAAAGTTTTTGAAAAATAAGGTGAGAAGTTAGCCTAGAAAAAGTATAGATACATATGAAATTCCACTGTTATATACTAATGATCTAATCAGTTACCCATAATGAAGTACTATCAAATGGAAAGTTAAATGACTCATTAATTGCAAATAATTTTATCCTCCTTAAAGTGCAAGATCACTTTTTTCCCCAGAGTCAGGGGAAAGACTGAAACTATCTTTAAGATATGTTTTTTTGCTAATAACACTTGGCAATAATTCTGTGCATACATTTTTGTTTGTAGGTTTAAAAACAGGCTGGAGAGATATGCCAGACAGAACGTACAAAAGCAAAAGAAAATGCTCATTTTTGTTATCAAAGACATACCAAAATGATCAAATTTAATTTTATCCCAGATACCCTTGTCGGCTTTGACCTTCATAACAGTGACAAAATATTCTTAATAGTGGAACAACTATCCAGTTTATATTATATTGTACTCCTAAATATTTGCTGAAACCTATAACAGATGAATCGAGGGAGAAGTTTGATAGTGTACTTGGATTCTGAAGAGTGAAAAGGGTCAGTTTATCTAAATTCATTTTGCAGTAACAGAGTTTATTACAACTGTTACTTATGCATTCTTTATGTAATGTTTTGCCCCCATGCTTGCTTGGTATCAAGCTTCCCGCCAATCAGACAGACCACAATAACCATCAACACCATCTACTACTACACTATCCCTCCACTACAAACTCTAATCCCTCACCACTTCAGGCCAAAGTTAAACACTTTCATATAGCACCTAACATTTTTAACTCCACCAAAGTAGCATTTTTTACATATAGATATTCACATCAATACACCACACATCAACTTTGTAAATATACTAAAATTACATTCAAGAACCTAATCAAAGTTATGCAACTAAGATTAAACCTCAAAATTAGCAGTGACATCCACTGAAATCCAGGGCCCCAAACTAAATCTATTACACCTGTACGCACCACCCCTTTCACATGCTCACAATGCTAACCCTACCCATAGAAAATCAGACCTTTTACATCTTAACTTGAATCTCAGGAGCACAGTGAACAAAATGCACAAATGTCACGCATTTCTCTCACTCGATTTCCCCTGATATAGTAACTATAACTGAAACCTGGCTAAAGCCTGAGATAAGTAACAATGACATTCTAACTCAAGGCTACAACTGGACAGATTAAACAAATGTGGTGGAGGTGTAGCTATTATTTATAAAAACACACTCAGACTTCAACATCTAGAACCAAGCCCCCACAAATTCAATAATCGTGTAACACTGTTTACTAGTCTTGAATTAAACTTCCAGAAAGCCATAACTATTACATCCCACCTGTTAACAACCCCACTTTAATTGAGGATTTTCTTAACTGGTTGTCCTTAACATTCTCTCAAGAAACTGTAGTTATGGGTGACTAATACAGACTGGTTATCCTGTACTTCAAACAATCCTATAAATTTATAAGTTTCTTCCAAGCTATTTCAATACCCAACTAGCACTGAAAAAAAAAAAACTAAAACAGTCACTACCAGATTGGATTTTAACCAATAAATCTTTGCTTGCATCCCAGGCAGGGTGCCTCTCAGATACTAATAGTGACCACTTACCCACCTTTATCAGACAGTATCTACTCCCCTAAAAACACTACTTACAAATTTGCAACAGAAAAAAAAATTTCACCAGAAATTTTTCATATCAACTACTTAACCAAGCAATCGCAACTGGACCCATTAATATCTCTCCACTAGATGTGCAATATCATTTTAATAATACATTGTTAGACATACTCAACTTAGCCAGCTCCTAGAACCAATTTAGAATTAGGGCTTGAGACAAAATATGCTCCCTGGCTACCTAGAAACTAAGCCATTACTTAACACCAGAGATAAGCCTTGGAGGCATACTACCAGACCAACAAAAACAATCCACTCTAGATACTTACGGCAACTTAGAAATAAAGCCAAGAAACAGGTAAAAAAATTAATAAAAAATCCTATTACATTTGTAACATAAAAACAAATACTAAAAAACAACCTAAAAATGTTTGGGCTACCATAAATCAACTGCTTAAGCCAGTTCAATCCTTAACTCCACTACAAACACTGCAGATAGTATAAATACTCAACTTAATATACAGTTAATTAATTCCATTGCAACCTGGCCACCACTAACAAGCGTTATCTTATTTACTATTCCCAAAACTTCAAAAGACCTCATCCAGTGCCTCTTCCTTCATCCCCATACAAACCAGCACCATACAGAAATTACTCAGCAAACTTAGACCTACTTCTCTCTTGCTGCTTTGAAGCTAACCTTTCTAAATACTCAAGACAGCTGCCAATGCTATCTGCTATGCAGCCTCCATTTGATCATTAAGACTCCATAATTGAACAGTATATTTCCAAAATCTGGAAAATAGCTTACATCACACCACTTCATAAAAGAGGGTCTGTTCAGAACTTTCTAATTTTTGGCCAATGGCAATCTTATCTCCCACTATCAAAAATCTAGAAAATACATCCATTCCCCAGTTCCTGAACTATTTACTATCCAACAACCTTCTACTTAATTCTCAACATGGCTGGCTTCCAACTTCAGCACAGTACCACTACAGCTCTCTCAACCTTCACTAATACCATCAACCATCACATAAATGCAGATTATCTCCTCCACTTTTCCTTGACATCCAAAGCATTTGATCACAGTCTCCTATCAAAAACTACTTAATGAACATTCTCATCTCTTAATTTAAGCCATACAGCTCTTACTTAGTTCCCATAATTACCTATCTGACGAGGCAATAACAGTTATCCTCTGCTACTTACAGCTTCACAATGGTGTTCCACAAGGCTCTATCTTGCGATCCACTTTTTTATTTTAGCATTTTTATCAACAAGCTCCATATTGCCTCCACCTAGCTACAATTTTACAGTATGCAGATGATTCCATTCTCATCCTCCTTCTTAACCCCTACACTCTCTAAACTTCTAGAAATAATAACTTTCGCTTCAAAGCAAAAGAAAATCCTGGCTCCTCTCGACTCTCAGCTAATTCTAATCCCAACAAAACTAAAACTTATGATTTTTATTTTCCTAATAAAAACTTTTAGATCTTCAATCTCCTTTTCAGGCACGTATTCTTCTAACAATTCCAAGACAAGAATATGTACCTCACCGCACTAAACTACTAAAGGGGTTAGAATTGACTAACTTGAGACTTGTAATAAACATTTCTCTCTTATAATTAAGAAACTCCATATGAAACTACGTTCTCTTTATAAAATTAAAATTACCTTACACTGACTCCACAAGACAAATCTGTACTTGCCAGGTCTCATCTTCTCTACTTTTTATGCCTCTCCAATATTCACCAATCTGCTGAAAACAGATCTAACAAAATTAGATGTTTGTTACAACAATAAAGATTGCCAGATTTGCTACCAACTCACCATACAGATCCACATCACTTTGTATGCTGCCCTTCACGTCCAACTTCAAACTGGCGGAGTTTGCCCAATTGTCTCTCACCCAACTTACTATGGCCCATTACATAATATACCAACTAACTGACAGGGTGCCCAGCACTTTCACACTACCTTAATTACTTCAGCATAACAAAAGACACTTGAGATCCTCTGATAAACTCCTATTACAGGAGTTACAAAGCTAACAATCAATCAGTTTGGAGAATGATCTCTAATCGAATCTTCACAATTTGGATCTTAATCCCCAGCATGTTGCTAACTGCTGCCAATCCCTCACAGTTCAAAAATACTTCTAAAAGTACCATCTGTTTAATTCTTTGATCCTGCTCTTGTATAACTCCTGTTTTGAATATTATACCCTCTTGTCTATATTATACATTGATCTATTCCTCTTTTCTTTTGTTAACTTATCTTGCTCTATTTTTATTTTTTTTTTAAATCGCATTGTAAGTGCACCTATCCTGGACATAATCTGAGACAGAGTGTGACTGGTGGTTTCAAAGATGGAGTGAGACTAAGGCAGCACACACCTCTCAATTTGCCCGGTATCTGTACTGTTTTCTGTCTAATCCAATTGTCTAATTTAATCGAGAACCTTGAGTGGCGTGTCACGGCACATTTTACAAATCTGATTACCACAGTAGTAAAAATGTGGCTTGAGATACAGTTGAGAACTGCAGCTGTTGAATCTCATCTGACTGGAGGGGATGTACTGTATTTGGGGGTCTCCAGGTAACTAGCATCTACATATAAATAACAGGAGGAAAATAAAAATAACTTGTTTTTAGGCACAAACAGCAAATAAAATACATGTTCCTAAGCTCAGTTTAGTTTTACCTGTTGACATCAAGAGTACTCCTTTGAGCTGTTTCCTGATTCTGAGAGTTTGTCAAGAATCCTTAATAATCTGTATAATGAAACCCACCCCTGTTATTTGTAGGAGAATTTAACTTGTTTTGGGCTATGTCGATCCTCCTTCAATCCCGCTCAGTAATACTGTGTAGTAGTTAATAATATCCAAGTAGTATCAATCCAGTTCACGTAACAAAATAGCCTCATAAATCCAGAGGATTTAGTTTTAATAAGGAAAAAACAACCCCAAGTAAAAACAAGCGTAGTCTGTTTGAAAAATAAAAAGATAATGGTGTTAATAGAAACTAGAAAAATATATGTTTACTGCAACATCTGTGATAAGTAAGGTGGTTATACTGAAGGGACACGATGTTACCATGAATGCGAGAAAATGACACTGAAAGTATGGTATTTGTTTTAACAAACTTTAATGATTTCTAACGCGTGATCCAAGACTTTCAGAAAAGTAGCACTTTTAAATATCAAATTATGTTTACATGTTTAAGTTACATACAACTTAATTTCAATTTTCACTCTAATTATTTATATTGTTTAAAGCCAACAACAAAACACAAACGCACACACAAAAACATTATGGCAGTGTGCACGTTTCGCAGCAAAAACCAACCACCATTGCGAAGAACACTAAAAATATGGTAACAGCTTTTAAAGATGTGTCTGATCGAAGAAGTTCTTTGATTAAGGGGTGAAGCGCTTACAATATTTTTGGTGTTCTTTTCACAGTGAGATAGTTTTCTTGATTTATATCTAGCGTCAACCATGGTCATACAAGAGTTCTTTGTTTTCTACTTTAAGTACTACTGCCTTAACGTCCAGGTTAACCCATCACCAGCTGTCCGGGTTAGCATCTAGGTGCAGAACTGGAATTGTGAGGCGGGCCCCTGCTTCTTGTATGGAAAAATTATGTAAAGAAAAGGGGTCAGTAGTAATACTTGGTCCATGGGAGGTGAAAGTGGGTGAACAAGCTGTGCAGCTTCCAGCAGATGTAATTTCTGTCTGAGGTAGTGAATATTCAAAATGAGTTTGTGCTACTGAAGAATTGCACAAGAACTACGCAAATGCAGGCTGCCATTCTTTGCACAGCAAACCTTCAAATCCACTTAAAATCTTACAGTGGAAACATATGACAGTATCGTTAGGTGCAGTCTGTCTAAGCAAAGATAGGATGAAACTGAACTTAAAAACATACAAAGGATGCTGGGGCCATTGAAAATGGGGATAACTAACTGTATGCAAGAATTCCAGCACCCCAAATGACCTTTATTCTGGAAGCTAAACCATAAACTCTATAGCTTTTCTGGCTAAGCAGCTTAACTCTAGGTATCACACTGTACAATATTACAATAATTTGCTAGAATATTATTTAATTTAAATTAAAAGGCTCCCCCCAAAGGGGCTTTTTGTTTTTTTTGAGGCCCCCAATTTTCGGGGTCGTTAAAATCTGACTTCGCCTCTGGCCGGGTCACAGAGAGTCCCTTGTTTAGGTGACATTCCTGAGCCCACCATAAAATTCCTTTTGAATGCAAGGTATTATTTGAATGACAGTGTCCAGATCCTGGCAGTGCTGTGTCCATACATTTTGAGATACCATTGTAGCTTCCTCATATGCAGTTTGGCATTGGGAAGCACCAGAATACAAGATGCCATGAACCCTAATGCTTGAAGGGGACTGTCCTTGCAGTCAGCACGGACTGATGAGATAGTTGATGGAAGTAAAGGGATGAACTCTTTTGTTTGTCCGGGGTTAAAAGGCCATCTGGGATGCTGTATTCAGTCTCACACCCAGAAAGCACATGTCCTGAGAGGGTACTAGACTGGACTTTATTTCGTTCTAGAATACCCCAGGCATCTTAGCACTGCTATCACATATTCAAATGATGAAGAAGCTCTTCCCTTCCTTGAGCCAGAATCAGGCAGTCGTCCAAATAAGGATAGATCTGTATTCCTTTTAGCCTGAAGAAAGCTATCACTGGAGCCAGAACTTTCGTGAACACTCTGGGCGCAGTAGATAAGCCAAAGGGCAATGCAGAGAACTGATAGTGAGAAGTCCCAGCTCGAAAACGCAGATACTTCCTGCAACTTAGTCTGATAGGAACATGAAGGTAAGCCTCCTTGAGATCCAAAGTTACCATCCAATGATCTTTGCCCAGCAGAGGTAAAAGCTGCTGTAACGTCAACATTTTGAACTTGGGAATGTCCAGATAAGTGTTGAGGGTAGATAAATCCAAAATTGGTCTCCACGTGTTCCCCTTCTTTGGTACTAGGAACAGTAGAATAAAATCCTAGGCCCACTTCTGGCATAGGAACCGGCTGTATGGCCCCTATTTGGAGTAACAAGAGGAACTTCCTTGTGAGCCTCTATTCTTTGTGGAGGAGGAACGACTGGCATGCCTTTGGAAGGAGGCAAGGTATGGAAATAAAACCTGTAACCGTGGTGTATGATATCCAATACCCATCTGTCTTGGGTAATTAAACTCCAATTTTCTTTGAAAAGTGCCAACCTTCCTCCCAAAGGTGCTGCCAGGCGAGAAGGCTCTGGCAGCTGAAAAGGCAGGTCATTGGGTCTGTTTACGAAAGGACTGACCCCTGCCCTCACCGAAGACTGTGCAGGAGAACTCCCTGTTCTGGGCCTGAAAGAGCCCTGAGCTCTGCCCTACCACGTCTAGATCTACCCCTAGACTGGGAATCATAAGAAGGATCGTCCACCCCTTAGTAGGCCAATTTCTACTAAACTTTGGAGGCTGGACCTGCAAAAATCTTTAACAGTCTGCATAGACTTAGCCTTGTCTTCCATTTTCTTTAAAACTGCCTCAACAGGAGGACCAAACAACACGTCAGATTGTAAAGGAGCATCTAAAATCCTTGTTTTAACATGTTCAGACAAATTTTGATCCCTTAGCCAGGCGTGCCTGCGAAGAACTGACCCAGTGGCAGCCACCCTAGGCGAGGCCTGTACAGCATCAAAACCACATTGCAAAGAATGCTTACCCACCTGTTCAGAAACATGTACTAAATCTTGCAACTCTTTACAATCAATACCTACTGCCAGAGCATCAACCTTAGACTTCAATTGTGAAAGGAGATAGTTTTGGTATTTCAACATGTGAAACTGGCAATTCAAAGCCCTCATAGCAAGAGTGGAAGAAGTATAAACTTTCTTTCCCCATCTATCAAGGCCCTAGCCTCTTTGTCTGCAGGAACGGATTCTTTACAACAGAAGCCTTAACACCTTTAGGCCCCTGGCTAACAGTTTCTGGGTCTGCCTAGGACTCTTAAAAAGATACTTATGAGCTTCAGGCACCCTGTAATACCTATCCGGCTTAACAGGAGCAGGAGGCAAAGAATCAGGATTAAGAGAAGCCTCTGAAAAAACATCTTCCACCACATCCAAAACAGGAGGTATAGCCAAAGGCCTATGCTGGGGTAAAACAAAAATCAGCTAAGCCTTTTCCTGGAATCAGAGAAGTCTTGACCTTCCCACTTAAAATGCTCCCTCATGGAATGAAGAGTTTCTGAAAAAGAAAAATCCTCAGGAGGAGAAGCAGAAGGAGTAGAATCATCCACATCAGAATCAGAATAAGGAGAGTACTCCTGCAAGTCTTCAGCCGAAGACTGTGAAACATCTGAAGCCTGCTCCAAACCCCCCAGCTCAGGCTCCATCCTAGGTCTCTTATCAGGAGGGGGCATAGAACCCCTAATCAAAGTAATCAAATCTTCTGCCATTTTAAGCATATGCTTCTTGGGCACAGTTCCTGAAGAGCTAGGGGTAACACCAACTGAAGCTAAACCTGGCCTGCCCCTGGGAGAAGCCTTTGAAACAGAAGGAGAGGGCCTAGCCACCCTAGGAAGGGAGGGGAGTATAGTAACCTGAGAAGCCCCCTCAGCCTGACTTGCCTCCTGAGAGGCCACATCTTGCAATAATAAAGTCTCACCCTGGGAACACAAAGAAACCTCCGGTGGAGCCACCGGCTCCACCGACACCTCTAAAGAACCGGCGTCCGGGACAGACGGTTCTTCTAGCCTAGGCTTAACTGCTTTGTCCTTGCGCTTCTTGAAGAAGCGACGCCGGAGCATCTGGCGGCATTTTATAGTGCACCGCTTCCCAAAGACTAACCTTGCACAATCCAACCTTCTCTTTATAGTGCGTTTATTAAATCTAGCACAAGAGCGACAGCCAACAACGTCGTGCTCAGGCCCTAAGCAAGGAATACACAAAGTATGATAATCTCTATGCGGTATCTGTTTCCCACAAGAAATGCAATTATTGACTTTTTCTGACATCCGGGAAATCACTGAGGGAAGAAAAACTAAAATATTCCAGCGAGTACTTAGCCAACTTTGAACTCGGTCTGAAACTGAAATCGAAAAATCTCAGAACGCCAACTGGCACTTGCAATGCTGCTTCTGCATCGGACCATGCGGCAAAAAAGACTGAGGATATGACGTCGGTCATGCGCATTTGTACCCTGACGTCCAGATGTCAGTCAAATGCGCCTTGACCGACGTCAGCCTTATACTTTGATATTCGGGCCGACCGAGGACAGCGGACTACCCAAGTGTAAGGACTGCAGCAATGTGAGATGAAGAACATCACTACTTACAAATTTGCAACAGAAAAAAAAATTTCACCAGAAATTTTTCATATCAACCTTACAGCAATGCAACTGGACCCCATTAATATCTCTCCCACTAGATGTGCAATATCATTTTAATAATACATTGTTAGACGTACTCAACAGCCAAGCTCCTAGAGCCATTAGAATTAAGACAAAATATGCTCCCTGGCTACCTAAGGAAACCAAGCCATTACTTAACACCAGAGATAAGCCTTGGGCATACTACCAGACCAACAAAAAACAATCCACTCTAGATACTTACCGGCAACTTAGAAATAAAGCCAAGAAACAGGTAAAAAAATTATTAAAAAATCCTATTACATTGTAACATAAAACAAATATAAAAACAACCCTAAAAAATGTTGGGCTACCATAAATCAACTGCTTAAGCCAGTTCAATCCTTAACTCCACCACCTACCACTACAAACACTGCAGACAGTATAAATACTCAACTTAATATACAGTTAATTCCATTGCAACCTGGCCACCACTAACAACGTATCTGTTACTATTCCCAAAACTTCAAAAGACTCATCCAGTGCCTCTTCCTTCATCCCCATACAAACCAGCACCATACAGAAATTACTCAGCAAACTTAGACCTACTTCTCTTGCTGCTGATAACCTTTCTAAATACTCAAGACAGCTGCCAATGCTATCTGCTATGCAGCCTCCATTTTGATCATCGCTCCATAATTGAACAGTATATTTCCAAAATCTGGAAAATAGCTTACATCACACCACTTCATAAAGGAGGGTCCTGTTCAGAACTTTCTAATTTTTGGCCAATAGCAATCTTATCTCCACTATCAAAAATCCTAGAAAAATGCATCCATTCCCAGTTCCTGAACTATTTACTATCCAACAACCTTCTACTTAATTCTCAACATGGCTTCCAACCCCAGCACAGTACCACTACAGCTCTCTCAACCTTCACTAATACCATCAACCATCACATAAATAGTTATCTCCTCCACTTTCCTTGACACATCCAAAGCATTTGATACAGTCTCCTATCAAAAACTACTTAATGAACATTCTCATCTCTTAATTTAAGCCATACAGCTCTTACTTAGTTCCATAATTACCTATCTGACAGGCAATAACAGTTATCCTCTGCTACCACAGCTTCACTTGGTGTTCCACAAGGCTCTATCTTGCGTCCACTTTTATTTAGCATTTTTATCAACAAGCTCCATATTGCCTCCCACCTAGCTACAATTTTACAGTATGCAGATGATTCCATTCTCATCTCTTCTGCCCCTACACTCTCTAAACTTCTAGAAATAACCCAACTTTCCTTCAAAGCAAGAAAATCCTGGCTCTCTGACTCTCAGCTAATTCTAATCCCAACAAAACTAAACTTATGATTTTATTTTTCTAATAAAAAAACTTTAGATCTTCAATCTCCTTTTCAGACGTATTCTTCTAACAATTCCAAGACAGAATATGTACCTCACACTAAGCTACTCGGGGTTATAATTGATAACTTGAGACTTAATAAACATTTCTCTCTTATAATTAAGAAACTCCATATGAAACTACGTTCTCTTTATAAAATTAAAATTACCTTACTGACTCCACAAGACAATCTATTGCCAGGTCTCATCTTCTCTACTTTTTTATGCCTCTCCAATATTCACCAATCTGTAGAAAACAGATCTAACAAAATTAGATGTTTGTTACAATAAGATTGCCAGATTTGCTACCAACTCACCATACAGATCACATCACTGTACTGCCTTACGTCAACTAAACTGGCTTGAGTTACCCAATTATCTCTCACCCAACTTACTATGGCCCATTACATAATATACCAACCTGACAAGTGCCCAGCACTACATAATTTACTTCAGCATAACAAAAGACACTTGAGATCCTCTGATAAACTCCTATTACAAGTTACAAAAGCTAACAATCAATCAGTTTGGAGATGATCTCTAATCGAATCTTCACAATTTGGATCTTAATCCCCCAGCATATTTTAACCACTGCCAATCCCTCACAGTTCAAAATACTTCTAAAGTACCATCTGTTTAATTCTTGATCCTGCTCTTGTATAACTCCTGGCTGAATATTATACCCTCTTGTCTATATTATACATTGATCTATTCCTCTTTTCTTTATTTAACTTATCTTGCTCTATTTTTATTTTTTTTTTTAAATCGCATTGTAAGTGCACCTATCCTGGACATAATCTGAGACAGAGTGTGACTGGTGGTTTCAGATGAGTGAGACTAAGACGCACACACCTCTCAATTGCCCGGTATCTGTACTGTTTTCACATCTAATCCAATTATCTAATTTAATCGAGCAGTGGCGTGTGCGGCACATTTAAAATCTGATTACCACAGTAGTAAAATGTAGCAGATACAGTTGAGAACTGCAGCTGTTGAATCATCTGACTGGAGGGGATGTACTGTATTTGGGGGTCTCAAACAACTAGCATCTACATATAAATAACAGAGGAAAATAAAAATAACTTGTTTTTTTAGGCAAAAACAGCAAATAAAATACATGTTCTAGCTCAGTTTAGTTTTACCTGTTGACATCAAGAGTACTCCTTTGGCTCTTTCCCATTAAGAGTTTGTCAGAATCCATAATAATCTGTATAATGAAACCTGTTATTTGTAGGATTAACTTGTTTTGAAGCTGTCGATCCTCCTTCAATCCCGCTCAGTAATACTGTGCTTAGTAGTTAATAATATCAAGTAGTATCAATCCAGTTCACGTAACAAAATAGCCTCAAATCCAGAGGATTTAGTTTAATGAGAAAAACAACCCCAAGTAAAAACAGAAAAACACAAAACGTAGTCTGTTTTGAAAAATAAAAGATGTGGTGTTAATAGAAACTAGAAAAAATATGTTTACTGCAACATCTGTGATCGTAGGTGGTTATACTGAAGGGACACGTGTACATGAATACGAGAAAATGACACTGAAAGTATGGTATTTGTTTTAACAAACCTAATGATTTCTAGCACGTGATCCAAGATTTCAGAAAAGTAGCACTGATATCAAATTATGTTTACATGTTTAGTTACATACAACTGATTTCAATTTTCTCTAATTATTTATATTGTTAAAAGCCAACAACAAAACACAAACGCACACACAAAAAACATTATGGCAGTGTACGTTTCACCGCAAAACCAACCACCATTGCGAAGAACACTAAAAATATGGTAACAGCTTTTAAAGATGTGTCTGATCGAAGAAGTTCTTTATTAAAGAGTGAAGCGCTTACAATATTTTTGGTGTTCTTTTCACAGTGGATGGTTTTGCGGTTATATCTACAGCGTCAACCATGGTCATACAGAGTTCTTTGTTTTTCACTACTTTAAATACTACTGCCTGCTTGACCAGGTTAACCCATCACCAGCTATCGGGTTAGCATCTAGGTGCCAGAACTGGAATTGTAGGGCGAGCGCCCCCCCCCCACCTTCTTGTATGGAAAAATTATATAAAAGAAAAGGGAATTCAGTAGTAATACTTGGTCCATGGGGAAGGTGAAAGTGGGTAGACAAGCTGTGCAGCTTGTAGATGTAATTTCTGTCTGGCGGTAGTGGTTATTCAAAATGAGTTTGTGCTACTGAAGGAATTGCACAAGACTACGCATATTCAGGCTGCCATTCTTTGCACAGCAAACCTTCAAATCCACTTAAATCTTACAGTGGAAACATATGACAGTATGCGTTAGGTGCAGTCTGTCTAAGCAAAGAATGGGATGAAACTGAACTTAAAAACATGCTGGGGCCATTGAAAACGTAAGGATAACTAACTTTGTATGCAGAATTCCTTTTTTAAATGACCTTTATTCCTAAGAAGTAACCATAAAACTCCATAGCTTTTCCTGGCTAAGCAGCTTAACTCTAGGTATCACACTGCCACAATATTACAATAATTTGCTAGAATATTGACTAATATAAATGAAAAGGGCAAATTAAATGCACTAAAACGTTTCAATCCAGTACTTCATATCAATATCTATAACTTTGTTTGGATATTAACTGTAGCTTGCCAGTTCTTGGTTTGGGGGCCTTTCTGTAAGAATGTAGTTTGAGAAGGCTGTGTTGTACACTTTTGTCTGTATGTTGTTGAACATTTCAGGGTTAGTGAACTTATTTCCAAGGAATTCAATCCATCCAAGTTGGAAACTTCTTTTTTTTTTTTTTCAATAATATTTTTATTGTTTTTCCCATTCATATCACAACATTTCACAAGAGTAAATACAGGTTTTATACAGTTGGTATAAACATTAATAACACTTGCATCATATTTACACTATTTACAAGAATGCTTTCAACACTTAGTGATATTACAAAAGATAAAACCTTTTTTATTTGTATTACCCTTCCTATCAAGTACTACTACATCTTATTGTGGGTGCTAATCGTGTAAATTATCAATGCAACCCTATTTGATGATTCATGCAAGTATAATGTTGAAAATTTGTTCCCAAAGTTTCAAACTCATATGTTTTTGGCTATGTTTATTTAATATGTATTTGTGAGCTAATATATGTTTTATCGCTAAAGTCCTAAAGCTGTTCCATGAAAGCATAGATGGTGTTAACCAGTTGGTTGCTATGTAAAGTTTTATTAATAAGAAAATATTTATGAGAATGGATTTCTGTTTTTTGGATAAGTTATTTGGCAAGATATGTAAAATCGTAAATTCCCAATTGAGTGTTGAGACATTTGGTAACCCATTTTTTGGAAGTTGTAATTTCCCTGAGTTCCAAAGTTTGAAAACACATTTACAACTCCAGAACATGTGCAGAAGGTCAGCTGTTTCATCTTTACAAAGTGGACACATTTGGGAGTTTTTGGGGTTAAATTTATGTAATCTAAGACGTGTGTAATAAGCATTATTATATATCATGAGTTGGGTAAATGTTCGTTTTTGAAGTTTTGTGGATTTTATAGTTAAATTAACTGCTTGCTCTATTCTATGGTTGTCTATCAATGGTAGTTTATCTCTCCAGTACTTAGATATGAGTATATCATATTGAAATTTCAGCTCTTTTATTAATTTGTATGAGCATGAAATAAATTTCTTATTTTGTGTAAGAGTTTGCCATAGTAGGTTACATTTCCTTAGATCATCTTTATTAACCTTAGTATCATTCAAATAACCTAAACATAATTCTTTAATCTGTCTTATAAATCGACAGATACACCTTTGGAAGGCCCAACTGAGTTCTTATTTCTTGAGCTGAACAATTTAAATATGGGTGTAAATCTTGAATTGTGATACGAGTTATAAGTGGAATTTTTTTCAGGTCTATTAGCTGATTATTAATTTTCAAGTTAGGGTTTTTGTGAATGGGCTGTAGAGTCAACATAGGTTGAAGAAGACCCATAGTTTTGAATAGGTTCTGTGTTAGTAAAACAGAGTTTTTGAGGGGTTCCATTAAATTATTTGTTTTGATATTTTCGCTATTTAAGAAAGGTAGCACTTTAGGGTTTATATTCAAACTATGAATATATTTAAAGTTTAGTTTTACCCAATATGGAGACCAACTATTTTCTTGTGAATTGTAATTTGCAATTCTTAGCGTTCTATTTGCATTAATAATCAAGTAATAATATTCAAAATTTGGAAGGTCTAATCCACCTTTACTTTTTGGTGTCATCAGTTTGTCATATGAAATTCAAAATTTTTTCGGATCCCAAATGAATCTAGCGAATTCCGTGTGAATTTGCTTAAAAAATTTCTTGGGTATTAGTAACTGTGAAGACATAAAAATGTATAATAATCTAGGCAAAATATTCATTTTGATAATTGAAACTTTTGCTAATACTGGTAATTTTAGATTTATCCATCTTTTTAGATCCAGAAGAATGTGGTCCCACTTTTGTTTAATGTTATTAAGATAGAAATTTTTATTATCTGTGGAAGATATAATTCCTAAATATTTAATCCTTTCTTCAGATTTTATTTGACCTATCAGCGGTAAAAGTGAGAAGGGTTTTGGTGATTTTAACGGAAAAATGTTGTTTTTTTTTATATTTATTTTATAGTTTGATATTGAAAAAAAGTCTTTAATAGCCAACATTATTTTCTCAGTGTCTGAGACTGGTGTTGTGCAATATATATTAAGATCATCAGCGAAAGCTGACAAGGATATTGTGTTAAATATTATTGGAGCATTATGGTATATATTTTGTTTAATATACAAGAATAAGGGTTTGAAATATAGGTTGAACAATAAGGGAGATAGAGGGCATCCTTGTCTAGTACCATTTTTAATTTGTATTCTATTAGACCAGCTTTTATTTATATATAGAGCAGTATAAGGATTGTTATATAGTACTTGCAGGGTTAGAACAAATTCTTGAGGAATATTAAAATATGGTAAAATTTGTAGTAAAAATGTTATGTTAACTCTATCAAAGGCCTTCTGTGCATCTATAATCAGTGCATATATGTTTAGGTTATATTGATTAGCATAAGAAATTAATGTGTGTAGTGTTAGTGTATTATCACTGGTTTGTCTAGTTGTTAAGAAACCAGATTGTTCATTTGAGATGATTATATCTGTAATTCTTTTCAGTCTATTGGCCGGAATAGATGTTAAGATTTTGGTATCTAAATTAAGTAATGATATGGGTCTGTAGTTGTCCGGGTTCTGTAGATCAGTTTTTTCTTTAGGTATGAATATTGTTTTGGATGCAGTAAAATGAATGTCATTAATTTTATTGTTCATAATATAGTTTAGTGTATGAGCTAAGATTTGTGCCACCGCACTATAAAATATTTTATAGAACTCTGTGATCCCATCAGGACCTGGATGTGGTTTTAATTTTTTAATTGTAATTATTATTTCGTCAATGGTTATTGGTTCTATTAATTCTCTTTTCTGTTCCTCATTAATTCTCGGAAAATTAAGTTTTTGAAGAAAATCTCTACCATTATAAACTTATGTTTAAGTGTTCTTGTTCTCCATATATTTGTGAGTATATGGTTTCAAAAATGTTGATAATATCCTCAGTTTTTGTAAAACTTTTGTTTTTGTATAGTATTTCAGCAATTTGAGATGGTGTCTTAGATTGATTAATGATTCTTGCTAGTGCCCGTGATGGTGTCTGAATATGGTTAGCATAGTTTGCCAGAATTTTAGTTTCTTGAAATGATAGATTATTGTTGTGAATCATAAAAAGGTCTTTCTGACATTTCAATAGATCCTTTTCCATTTGAATGTTATAATTTTTAATTAGATCCTGTTCTAATGATTTACTTTTAGCCTCCAATTGTATCTTCTTATAATAAGAGGCTTTTTGAAGAAAAATACCTCTTATTTGAGTTTTGATTGTTGTCCATTCAATATCAGGAGGGTGTTTTTGTTTTCCTAAATTGGCTATAGCTACTTTAAGGATGTCTTGAACTTCCTGAATTATATCCCTTTTATTTAAAAGATTAGGGTTTAGCGACCAATTATAACCCCTTATAGGTATGCTATTTTTGATGTTTTTAGTAATGTTCAAGGTTATTTTGGAGTGATCAGATAGAAACCGAGTGTGCACTGATATTGAGGGGTCGAAATTATTCAGCTTTTCTGAAATAAGAAAAAAGTCAATTCTCAACCACATTTTATGGCAACTTGAGTAAAACGTGAAGTTATTTGGATTATCTGGGTTGTTACTGTAAGTGAAAGGGTCACATATGTTAAAATCATATTTGAGTTCACTTAAGGAAAACACTGCTTGTTTGTTATATGCTGCCTGTGGACTTGATTTATCTTTCTTAGGATTTTGATATGCATTCCAGTCTCCTCCAATTATTATGTAATGGTTTTTATACTGATTTAAAACAGGATACAGTGAGGTAAAAAAAAGAGTGTTGGTTATTACAGGGCGCATATAAATTAAACAGTAAAATAGGTTTATCATAGGTAGGAGTGGACAGGATTACATAGCACCATCTGCCTTCTTTATCTGTTCTGGATTCCAGAATTTTATCTTGATACTGATCTTTAATGATTATAGTTACTCCTGCACTGTTGGTTCTACCCTCAGAAGCTATAATTTCTCTTATCCATTTTTTTCTTTTTATTTCTGACCATTGTTCTGTAGTTAAATGAGTTTCTTGGATTAATATGCAACTTGCTCTCGCCTTCAGAACTACATGTAAAAACAGTTTTCTTTTTTTGATGTTTTGGAGCCCTTTAATATTCCATGAATCTATTTCCCACATTCATGAAACTTTCTTTCTTTTTGTAGTAGTGATCTTGAATGTTTGTGTAACTGTGCTGGGTTGCAATTATTTCTAAGAAAAATATGATCTGAAAGCATTCTTTCATTCCGTCCTTCTCTGTGCCTACCCACTATACTCCTGGACCAGGAATTAAACAGGGCCTGTCCCGATTTAGATTCTGTAAATATTTGCACTCTTAGTATATGTATAACATGAATGTTAATATTTGAACGGTGAGGAAAATGTAATAGCCCTGAAACATCTACCCTAATTAATACAAAGTCTAACCCACTCATTCCCCAATAACACTGCTTTAACGACCACATCTCCTTATATGAGCTTTGAATTGAGTTGTCTAAGATTGTATAAACTTTTTAAACCAGACCTGATCATAATTTAGCACAGGTCACTTCTTTCTAATCTACTTATTACGAATAGTAATTGAACTTCTATCAACTGTTTGACTCATATCTCAAGGTTATTAACTGATTATGTCTTGTATTAACAATAGGAGTCTTAACATCTCTTCATTTTCCACCCATTCTATACTTAACAGTTATTTTTAATTACCTATAAGACTCTGATGTATCTTATAGTGAGCCCTATACGCATACAATACTTTGTGATCAAATACCTCCATTTGTACAAACATTTAAGTGGGTACCAAAATAGGTATGTAACTTTTCCAATATTGGAAGCAATACTTTCTGTTTATAGATTTTAGTTTATGCACCCACTTTAGTAATTACTTGTGTTCTTTTCATCTAATAATGTTTACAAACAACAACAAAAAATCACTGTTTATGGATCTCTCTAGTGTAAATATGAATTTGATAACATTAGAACTATTTGGTGATAGTTATACCCTAAATACTATCCGCTATGAGACAGTCAGGTTAGAAGTTTAACATTGCTAGAACATTTTAATTTATTCCACCATACTGATTTCAGTATAATCATATGTAAAAAACAAACATTAAGCTGTGATTCTAATCACCAATTTATAATGCACTGAAAAAATAAGTAATTAAGATTGGATACTTTAAATGTATATAAAATGCCAGTATTGTTTCAAAATTACTTTACATGTGTTTTGTTTACTTGGCACCTTTATGCTTATAATAATTATCTTGGCACATACATTTGACACAATGTTAGTAGTGAAGAATTCATCTGTAAATGGTGTTTTTGTTACCAAAAGCGAAGCATGTTTACTAACCTCTCCTGTAGACCTCACCCAACCAAAGAGGCACACGCAATAAAACATTTACACTAAATACAATCCAAAATATTCACAAACATACAAGATTCGACACCAAACCGCTCTCAGTATTAAACATGTCGGATGCATCAACTACATTATCCCTTCATTACCAATAAGCAATTAAATGTTAAAAAATACTGTTTTTGATTACATTTAAATATTCAGATTGGGAAACTGAATTGTTTTCATTTTGAATGACTCTGGAGTTGAATTGACTTTTTAAGCATCTATACGATTTGTTACCCTGAAACATGGGATTCTGTCACTCATATTGTTATATCAGAGGTGTTAACTGGCTTCTGTGCATTTGGTGAGGTGGTTAGTGAGATTCTGTGTTGGTTGAGCATTACATGTTTTTACTCAGAAGCCTGTTAACATGTGCATCTTTGCTTTCACTGATATATGGGCGGGCAGGCAGTTTCTGCATACTGCACTTAGTTTTCGGCATCATTTCTCTTATTTTGATTAACTGGGGATGGTAATATAGGATCAGCATGTGTTTCAATACATTGAGAATCTGATTTTCATCTATAACATTAATCTAGAATGGCACAGCCTGTTTTTAACCCCAAGGTGGAATTTTTCTTTGTAAAATAAGGCAAAAAATGCATTTTGAAAGTTTATAAAGATGGAGTACAGATGTTTAAGATATTGTGAAAGTCTATAAAGATAAGTAGTTCAGGTGCTTACCAACACTTTCTAGAAATTAATGAAATCAAGAAGCTCTGAGTTCTATTGCATATACCTCCCCAGTCGAATGAAGTCCAAAGGAAAAGTCAACAAACACGTCTGTTACAGTAATGTTAACTAACTGAATAACTAAAATGATTATTTTATTTTTTTTTATTTACAGATCCCTCAGCTTTTCTGGCTTTCTACACAACTAAGCCGGTTGCTTAGCATCTCGACGGGGGATTTATCTTGTTGTCGGACTTCCGGAAGCGCCACCTCCTCAAAGAACCCTCAGAAGCCGGAAATCAGTTTTCAGTTCCTCGCGTGGGAACGCTGGATAGTCCCCAATGCTGCAATTTTCTTAGCGAGGTTCACGTAACTCACAGAGCGAGATTTCAGGTCGTGCCACTTTAAAAAATGAGGCCTTGAAGCTGGACAAAGTAAATTCAACGAAAAGTAAGTCCTCGACTATTTCCACAACATGAAACCGAACTCGGAAGCCATGCCAGATCCACCGAAGGGTGCACTCAACCTCAAGTTGGAAACTTCTACTAGAAGCCTTATTGTGCTTTTACCCAATTGGCCCGAGGGATTAACTGTGTAAACGTCTTTTATCCTGCTGGCACAGCTAATTCTAGTACTGCTAAATGGAGGTATCTAGCTAGGCATGTACAGGAGGAAAATATCATGTTGTCTTTTCTTCACTCGAATTTCTCAGTGCATCTGATGAGCGTCTGCCACATTCTTCTTCTTCTTTCGGCTTTTTCGCGGTTAGGGGGTCGCCACAGCAGATCATCTGTCCGCTCACGATTACCAGTGGAGTTTTACGGTGTTGAGTTGCCAGCCCAGCACCCAACCTTCCACACAAGGCACACACATGCACACACTCACTCCTAGGACCAATTTAAAGTGTCCAATCCACCTGTAGCATGTCTTTGGGATGTGGGAGGAAACCAGAGCACCCGGAGGAAACCCACATGACCACAGGGAGGACATGCAGACTCCGCACAGAAGGCACCCCAGCCGAGGACTGAACTGGAGAACATCTTGCTGTGAGGCGGCAACGCTAACTGCTACACCACCGTGGCCGCCCAGTGTCTGCAACATTCATTTTATAAAAAAGATTTCATGCATGAAATGGGTATCTGTAAGCAAGGCTTTCAAGCATTCCATGGTCCAGTGATCAACACAGGCATTGATATGGTGGCCTAATGTGCTGCCATCCTGAACTCTTTAAAAAGAAGAAAGCAGAAATTCAAAAAGCACACACTAATTAGATGCCTTCCTGCTGATTGCATGTCATTTTAGTAGGTTTATTTTCAGCAGCAGTAGCCAGGTGGGAACATATTTGTAAGAGTCATGTTGCAAATCACAAATGCAGTACGAAAATTGTTTACATCAGAATTTATGTCTAAGTGCATGTTAAGTAAATCTGCGATAGATACTCTAGCCTCTACTTGTGAAAAGAGCAGGACTTCCACGTTTGCGTCTGAGCATTTCCATTGTTGTGGCTGCGCAGTTGCTTGCTTGCCCTTTCCCACGTTACTGACTTGCCATTTGTTGTTGTTTACCTGGCTCTGACAGTTGGAACTTGTTGCTGGAAGCCAAGAAAATTTAAACAAGCTGCTGTTCCACTTAAGAAATAAGTAGCTACACTCTTAAGCACTCTTAGCATACCTCTCAACCTCTTAGCAGAAGAAATCTGGACAGAGACAGCAATAATGTGTGGACAAAGGCCCAAAAATAGGGACATATTTTAAATATTTATCTCATAAACTTAGAACATTGCTAGAATATCAAGATGTGTGTATGCATGCATTTTCTGAAGTATATGAAGTCTGAAATTCAAATGTATGCCATTATTTAGTGACTACAGTCCTCTGTGATTTGCTAGAAATCCACAAATTGTTGGAGGAAAACACCAAAAGTATTGAGACGATAATCTGGGCATTCTGCAAAACTCAGTACAATTGAGAGGTATGGACTTGTGTGTGTGTGTGTGTGTGTGTGTGTGTGTGTGTGTGTGTGTGTGTGTGTGTGTGTGTGATATATGAGAAGAAAGCACCCTAATTTTAACATATCTGCTTGCTAATCTGTAATTGGGCCAGCAATGCGATCACTGCTGTATCCACTGACAGCACACCATCATATTTCTTCTTGTCCCTGTGCAACAGAAGCAGAAAAAAGAAAAAGGCATGGGCTGTGCCCTCTTCTTTCTATTTCTGTTTTGTAACAAAGCCTCTGGATGCAAGTAATGAAACTAAGCATATCGGAGACAAAAATGCTAATACAAGTTCAATCTATTATTTGGTTGGTTTATTTATTTATCTAGCCATTTCATTATTTTCCAAAACAGTGAATGCTTCTCAGAAACAGGACCCTGTTTGTAAATGTAAAATCTGTCTGTCCAACGAGTTTACTAGCTAGCTATCTGTCTATACATCCCTCAGCCTGTCTTGTTTGCCATGTAGTTGATTGTAGAAAATACACAATGTGTGTGCTGTGGGGGTACATGGCATATGTCTACTTGTATCGTTCCCTGAAATGTACAGTCACCTAAGCATTTCCAAAACCAACTCATCAACGCCTTCTCCAAATCCCAAATAGTCCATGTGGGGGGGGGGGGTGAATGAGTTGAGACGTCCCTCACTGGACTATATGAAGAGAGACATGTTTGCTCTCTTAGACTGTGTCACAGGTAGGTATAAGCCTAACCTTAAACAACATTCTACCTTCTCCAAGGATGATGGCACAACACAAACAAAAAATGATTGATTAGCTTAGCTTCTGGTGTCAGTCCAAGGGGATCCAATATTTGTCAGCCTGGGAAGACATGGTTGAAAGGCCACACTGCTTTGCCAAAGATGGTCTTCACTTGTCTCCAATAGGCTTTTGGATACTGGCAAAGGCACTTGCCTCCTCCACAATGCCTTTTTTAGGAAATGCAAATGCAACAAAATTTCTGACGTATAAAAATCCACTCAAGACAAACTCAAGGTTATGCTGCTTAATGCTAGGAGCCTAAACAGGAAACTGCACTGCCTAGAAGCATTCCTCTCCTTGGAAGATGCTAGCTTCTGTGCAGTCACTGAGACACGGTTCACGGCAGCAGAGTGCACCCCTGGCTGTGCAAGGCTACATTGCCTTCCACACATTCAGACCTCAAAAAGAGCATCAAAGAACCAAAGGTGGAAAGTGTACCAGTCTTCATTAAAGCCAAATACAGCAAGAGACTGGTTAAACAGTACGAGACTCTTGAGCTACTCCAGTACATCAAGACCCTTTTTGGCTTCTTGAGAGTTAGATTTATTTGTGTATGCAATGAGTTTTTTCCTTTTATTATACAGCCTATTTATATTAGGGTTTCACCATAGGAGTTTATTTTTGAATTTGGTGTTGCATTTATTTCTCAGGAACACAAACGCATCTATGCAACTGTTATGATATGCATGGAATTTGACAGTGGAAAAAAATTCTGCAGTGTGGAAATTTGATAACAGGCCTAGTAGACGGACTTCATTCTTCACCTCATGCCTGTGCCCAGACACCAACTCTACCGACATGTGCACACTAGATGACTTATACTAACTTACATGTGGCAATTATTAACCAAACCTATGAGTATGTTGAGAGATTTCCCTAAATTTTAAGGGCTATTTGCTTAGAGACTGTAGATCCTATAGTCAGCAGCACTAGTAGAGCTAAAAATGAGCCACTGCTGGTGGTGCAAGGGGACGTAGTTTAGTCCTAGGGGAGCCAAACTGGTTGACTATGCCATCTATCTAGGGAAAGAATAAGCCTCTGAACTCTTGGCTTGGATACAGATTTTCTGGTTTTAACCCCAAGACATAATCAAGCAAAAGGAGAACGTGACATTGGACAACAGCCAGTGGAAAGGGGTTAATCTGGACGGCAGGGTTCAGATCTGACTTTGCAGCAGAACTGACCTGGATAGATATATCCAGTGAATATGCCGTTCTTGTTGAATTTGTTTTTACCTGCAACAGCTTTTAATACAACAATTATCTGACACTGCGATTTACCTCAGAAGCATTGTGGCAGTACTTCACCTATATTTCTGTGCCTGTAAGTAGACATTTATTACATGTACATTACACACAGCTGTTCTGCTGCATTGTTAATACAGATTGTATTACTTCTGATAGCATGGAAGCTGCAGTGAAGAGAGAAAGCAACCATCTGGTGCCCAGCAGAGGAAAGTGAAGTGTACACAAAAAAAGGAGATTGCTCAGTTTTCAGCAAGTTTGGCCTCCTTCCTGACTCAGTAAGCACATGTATTTACACATACTAGGGCTTTATTACAGAAAAAAATGCAAATGTAAAAATGTACAGTGTACTGTTCTGGGGTACTTATTTGTATTTACTTAGTACTAATTGCTGATTTCTGGTGTTGTACAGGACAGAAAGCTCTGACCAATGAAGAATTAACACACGTTGATGGTGAATTCTTTGTCTTCACTATTGCCAAGTGGCAATTATAATTAGAAGTTATGTACCTACCATAACGTTCCATGTTAGTTGTCGTCTTCTCGCCTTCATTCTTGCTGGATGGGTTCGGAGCCGATCCTCGGCTCCGACTCAGCCACTCTAAAAGCTCAAGAGCTAGTTCCACCGGCTCGAGGCTCCCCTATATCCCACAATGCTAGGCGGTAACTCCTCAGATCTCGTTTGAAAGCTAAGGCCAGCAAGAGAATTCCATAAAAGGAACAAAGAAAAACTCCTCTAGGTCTGTCCTGGCTAGGGGGAAGGAGGGTGGGACACAAGAAAGAAGGCGAGAAGAAGACAACTAACATGGAACGTTATGGTAGGTACATAACTTCTATATGTTAAGTTGTCTATCTCGCCTTCATTCTTGCTGGATGGGACCGCGTCCCTAGCACCTTGTCCCGGGTGGCCTAACGGAACAGACTCTTGAGTACAGTGGAACCAAAGTTGGCTCAGTCTCTAGAGGCAAAGTCCAACTTATAATGAGAAATGAAGGTATGGGGAGAAGCCCAAGTAGCTGCAGAACAAATCGAATCAATAAGAAGCCTATCTTGGAAAGCTATAGAAGTGGCTAAAGCTCTAGTTGAATGAGCCCTGGGTTTGGATGGCAACTGTTGATGTCTTATCTCATACACTAGGGTAATCAACGAAGTAAGCCATCTAGAGAGAGAGAGACACTTTAGAAACTGGAAGGCCCATTCTACCTTCTGCATAAGAAACAAACAGTTGGTCAGACTTCCTGAATTGTTTGGTCCTGTCTAAATAATACCTAAGTCGGCAATGAATATCTAAACAGTGTAACTTTTGTTCTGACCTATTAGAATAATTAGGGAATAAGACAGGAAGCTCAATGGTTTGATTCAAATTTGCCAGTGAAGCTATCTTGGGCAAAAAGGATGGGTTAGTACGTAAGGACACCCTATCCCTATGAAACAGAAGAGAAGGGGGTCGACTACACAGAGCATGGAGTTCAGAGACTCTTCTAGCTGAAGTGATAGCTACTAAAAAGAGTGTTTTCCAAGAAAGTAACTTTATTGAACATTAAGCTGCAGGTTCAAAGGGGGAAAGAATTAAGGACGTCAGAACCAAGTTGAGATCCCATTGGGGAGGAGGATCTCTGATGGGTGGTTTGAGGAGAAAAACTCCCTTTAAAAAGGCTTTGCAGAGTTTGTGAGACATAATGGAGGACTCTGAGACTCCAACATGAAAGTTCGAAATTGCTGCCAATTGAACTCTAATGGTAGACGGAGACGAACCTGAGTGGAAAAGTTCAGCTAGAAAGTCTAGAACTGATTGAATGGAAGCAGTAAAAGGATCTATATTCTTTGACTGAAACGTTTCCACTTGTTATGATAAATCTTCCGAGTGGAAGATTTATGAGAGGCTATCAAGATATCTCTAACTGAGTGAGATATCAGAGGAAGCCTGGCTAAAGTTGGAATTGGAGGAACCACGCTGTGAGGTTCAGAGAAGGAAGGGATTGGTGCAACTGACCCGACTGATGGGTCAAGAGGTCTGGAACTGGGTCCAGATGCCAAGGTTGCTCCAACAGATAACGGTGGAGGAACGGGAACCAAACCTGTCGAGGCCAGTAAGGGGCAATAAGGATCATGTAAGCTTCCTGAGTGATGGCTTTCTGTATTAGCTGAGATATCAGTGGGAAGGGAGGAAAAGCATACAGAAGTCCCCGGGGCCAATCGTGCACTAGAGCGTCTCTGCTGGGGTGGCCTGGTTGGGGAAAGAGGGTGAAAAAATCGTCGCACTTGCTGTTTTGGGGAGTAGCAAAAAGGTCGCAGCAAGGCCGGCCCCACTTTCGAAAAACTTTCTCCAACACTGAATTCTTCAGAGACCACTCGTGAGGCATGAGAATAGCTCTGCTTAATTTGTCTGCAATCACATTGGACTTCCCGGGAATGTGCGTTGCTAACAGAAACCGCTGAGAAGAAATCGCCCATTGCCACAGTCTGAGTGCCTCTCGACATAGGGGGTAAGATCTGGTTCCGCCTTGTTTGTTGATGTACCACACTACAGACATGTTGTCTGTCTGAATTGCTATAGTTCCCTTGGGAAGAGAGTCTTGTAAGGCTTGCAACGCTAGAAGCACTGCTCTCATCTCTAGGTCGTTTATGTGCAAGTGGCACTCGAACGGTTGCCACATGCCCTGGACTATCCTGCCCTGGTAATGCCCCCCCCACCTGATCAGGGAGGTGTCCGTTGTCACTGTAGCAACCGGAGGGGGAGGGACGAAAGGTCTCCCTAGGAGGAGCTGGGGAGATGTGATCCACCAAGAGAGATGATTCTTGCACAATTGAGTTATCCGAATAGGATGGGACATTGGAAGTCGTTGGAAAGACCATTGTGTGAAGAGCATCCATTGTAAAATTCTCATATGGAAGCGAGCTAATGGTAGAAGAGGGATGGCCGCTGCCATAATCCCTAAAACTTTCAGGATCAATCTGGCTTTGACTTTGTTGCTCTGTAAGACAAGAGAGACCTGTCTGTGTATGTCTGCTATCCTCTGCTCTGTGAGTCTGGCTGACATGTTGACTGTGTCTAGATTTGCGCCTATAAAGGTAATAACACGACAAGGCGACAAGACAGACTTTTCGTAATTTACTGAAATGCCTAGTGCCTGACATGTGTGAAAGGTGTAGTCTCTGGCGAGAAGTAAAAGATGCTTGGTGGGGGCTGTAAGGAGCCAGTCGTCTAAATAAGGAAACACCTGGAATCCTTGTCGTCTCAGATGAGAGGCTACCACTGCCATGCATTTGGTAAACACTCGGGGGGCTGTAGTGAGACCAAAGGGCAGGGCTCTGAATTGGAAATGACTGGTTCCCAGCCTGAAGCGGAGAAACCTCCTGGATCGTCGACTCATTCTGATGTGACAGTACGCGTCCTGGAGATCTATCGAGCACATCCAGTTGTCCCGCCCCAAAAGGGGTAGAATGGACTGCAGCGTGACCATCCAGAACTTTGTTTTCTTGACAAACTTGTTCAAGTTGCTGAGATCCAGAATGGGTCTCCAGTCCCCTGTTTTCTTTGGAAGCAAAAAGAATTTGGAGTAGATTCCGGATCCTGTTTGGTCTGCTGGAACTGGTTGAATGGCTCTTTTTGCGAGCAGCTTTGAAATTTCTAATGTTGCTTACTCCCTTTGACTGGGTGGAACGTCTGGAAGGGATTTTTTTGGGTTGCTTTGGAATGAAAAGGAAAGGGATTCTGTAGCCTTCGGAAATGATAGACTGTACCCACTTGTCTTGAGTTAGGGATAGCCAGGCTTCTGGGTACAGCGATAATCTTCCCCAGACTGCCTCCGAAGGTGGACAGTCGGGCAACACCTCAGGGATGCTGAAAGGGCTTGTCGGAAAAAGATTCTCGACTGCCCTGATTCTGCAGGCCCCCTCTGCCTCTAAGACGGCGTCTACCATTATTGTTCCCCCCTCTGCCTCTAGAGGGGAATCGACTTTGTGCGTCAGGCAAATCTCCTTGAGATTGTTTGCGGAACCACATCTTTCCCCCCCTTCTGGCCTTTGGGGTAAGGCCTAGAAGGAGTAGAAAAATGGACTCCGACGGCAGAGAGAGTTTTGCCATCAGTCTCACACCTAGTCAGGGTTTCCCTCACTTGAGGACCAAAGAGGGATGATCCATCAAAGGGGGAATTAGTGAAGGACACCTTGAAAGGGTCCGCAAAATTACATAGCCGCATCCAGGTGTGCCTAAGCAAGGCTACACCTGTACCTGCCGCTCTACTTGCTCCATCCGCCGCATATGAAAGGAGGCGCATGGAGGAGTTAGTTATAGAATTAAGGATTGCCAGCTGAGAATTCATTCTATCCTGAAAACCCGCAGCTGTTGGGTCCTTTAGCATTTTGCTCGCTTCCTTGAGCAAATCCCTCTGAAGACGAGTGAAATGACACAGGTTAATTCAGCGATCTCATAGTAAAGGTTGCTGACGAGAACATCCACTTCCCGTACCTGTCCATCAACCTAGACTCCTTGTTAGGAGGATGAACAGGCACCGAAGGATCAGCTAACTCCTTCTTGGTGGCCACAGCCACCACCATAGCATCAACAGAGGCTTTGGTTAAAATTCTTTGTCCTTGGGGGCCGTGATGAATTTTGATGGTCTCCTGGGGTGGATTCCACTGAATCAGGAGCCAAGCCTTCTTTGCCACCACTTGCATAAGGGGGTCAAAGGGAGGGGACACCCAGGAGGTGGAAGGGCGAGAGCCAAACGCCTCAAGATACACTGATTCATCCTCTGAAGGGTTGAGGGCTGGCCAATTCCCCCTCTGTTTTAAGATTTCAAGGATGTCTGCAAAGGAGACATCTTCAGAGGGAATCCTCTAAATCAGTGTCAGAGGTGACAGACTCAGGGGAGTTAGTGTGCTTCCTCTTGCACTGCCTCTTCCTATGGGGCTCTCCTACCGGGTCAGGAGAGGCCTCGGAAGAGGAGGAGATCCCCACTGGGGAAACTTGAGGAGCTGGCTCTCTACGGTCGGGGATGAGAGAGTGAGTAGAAATCACCGGAGGCACCATGGAGGGAGGGGCAGAAGGAGCCGACTGTGGAGTTGAAGCTGGTTCTAACACGCTCCTCATGACCTCGAAGGCACCCCTGTCAGGCAGAGCCAGAGGTCTCCGCTCTGAAAAACTGAAAACCTCCCCCGGCACCGATAGTGATGGCTCCGAGGCCAATGTCGGAGCCGAACTCACCAGCCAAGCACCGAGTAAGGGTCGGACAAGGGTCGATGCCATTCGCCCCTCGGGCCGAGGGAAGTGAGATTCCTCCAAGGAAGACATCGGAGCAGACGCGGAACCGAAGACAAAGGTATCGGTTCGATGCCACCACAGTCTCGGTCGGGGCAACTCAAAAGAGTCGGAGGAGGAACATTTTGAGTAATGGGAATAGTTCTCGACTGTTGAGTCGGACTTTGAAGCATCTGGGCCAGTGCCTCGGACTTAAGAAGTCGACTCACTACTCTCTGAAGGTCATGGTCCGATAACCTGGAAGACCTAGAGGAGTGGGATCTATGGCTCTGTTCAGACAGCAAAGGTGATACTGGAGCCGAATGAACGGAGCTGATAGATGGAGATCGGGACCTTTTCATAGATGTCGGTTCCGACAACTTGATCGGAGCCGACTCAATAATGTCTTCCTCGGCTCCGACCGGAGCCGAGGAAACAGTAGGGGCATGTGTTCGAGATTCATCGGCTCCAGCCGGAGCCGATGTTCGAATAGCCTTAGGACCCCCAGAAGACAGCTCAGAGACTGGAGCCGAAGGTCTGGAAGGCTTAGAGGGTTTCCCCGAGGACTGAGTCGAGGGACCCTCAGGCTTCAATAAGCCCCTTAACATAAGTTTATTTTTTCGCTCCTGCAGGACTCTAGGGCTGAAGCCATGGCAAACAGCACATGAGTCCTGCAGGTGCAAAGGTCCCAGGCAGTACACACAAGAAGTGTGACAGTCTGTCAGAGACATCTTCTGACAGCATGAGTCACACTTCTTAAAGCCTGAGACCTTTGATTCCTTAGACATGTCTAAGAATAGAAGTGTAACTACACAAACACACACACACACCGATTACACTTAGAAATAATTTAAACTAAATTAAATTAAGTTAGAAGTAATTAGAAAATAAAATCCCTAAAAAACACAGTCACTCACTACTAGGAAGGGAGGGACTGGGCCTAAGGCCCAAGGGAAAATTTCTAGTGAGTTTTTGGAAAAAGAGGGAAATTTACAGGGAATGGGATGGAACTACTCACAATGCAACTATTTAGAAAAAACTAACTTAAAAAAGGGGAAAAAGCTAAGAAAAAATAGTTTCTTTTCAAAAACTAACCTGAGCCGGTAGGAACGCACCTCAATCGCTGTAGCGGCAAACGAGATCTGAAGAGTTACCGCCTAGCATTGTGGGATATAGGGGAGCCTCGAGCCGGTGGAACTAGCTCTCGAGCTTTTAGAGTGGCCGAGTCGGAGCCGAGGATCGGTTCCGAACCCATCCAGCAAGAATGAAGGCGAGATAGACAACTTAACATCATGTGCGATGGATTTTTAGGTGTGTGCATCTTTTGAGCATCTGTGCACCATAAGATGCATTAATAGCCTAAGCTAGGCTTACTTTATCTGCCTTGCAGTCATTATGTGCTGGTATAAAGGCTGTAGCTCTGCTGTGCCCAAAAATTGCTTTACAATGATATTATACATGTTAGCCTTGCCTTCGAAATGGTGTTGAGCAAGGAGTACTTTTCAGAAATGAGATTTTTTTTGTGTGTATTGTATGACATTTAAGAGTATATACCTGCGAACATGTGCAATGTGCAGTCTTTTGCTTTTCTTCTTACATAATTGGCTTTTGTATTCCTTTTTAGAAAAAGGCATGCCTTCAAGTTGTGCATCGGTGACAGACTTACAAATTGTGCCTACTTCTGTTGTGCCATTTGATCTACAAAAGCAGCCATCCATAAACAGGTACTTTTCTTGTGTATTGATTATGATCCAATGCATTAGACTATATTATAACTCAATAATCGTGCTTAACAGCATAGTAACTCGATTTATTTTTGCAGTTCCAACAATGGATCTACTTACGTTGCACTAGAAAATTTTTCAGAAAAACAGTGACACTTTGGTAAGTCTTTAACACACTCGCATTTTTTTAATTAGGATTATCATCAATTGCTGGTGATACACTGTACAAAGCAGTACTGTGTGAACACATTTGATGCTTGTGCTTCATGTGTGCATTTCTTTGTTTTGCCGTAGGCACATTGATAGCAAAGGTCAACAGATCACTGCGGTTCCTCAAAGTGATGAGCCTATTGAACCAGCTGCAGCAAGTTTCCCTTCTGTGGAAAGAGGCATACAAGAATCAATTACCAGTGAAGGTCCAATTAGTTTTTCTTCCAGCAGTTTGGATGCTCACCCATTGGACACTGTGAATCTGGGAAAGAATGATGAAAGTGATCTGCTGCCATGTGATACAGATAAAAGACTTTATCATTGCATGAGTGATGCTCTGCAGAAGGATGATAGAGATACAGGGCTATATACTCGCACAAGTCGCAATGACATGGATAAGAAGACAATCTTAACGGTACAGTGGCAGCCTCCTAGGGATTTTACCTTCTCTAAACGACTCATGGATTATGCTGGAAGGAGGCATTTTTGCAGGTGTAATCCACAGCTACTTCATGAGTTTAAATTTACATGGTACTCAAATAAATTAGATGGAGTTTTCTGTGGCCCCTGCTTTGTCTTTAATAGTTCAAAGGGCACTGTGTTGGTCTCCACACCAGTGACTGACTGGTCGAATGCAAAAAAGATCATGGAGCGGCACAGTAACTCTAAAGAGCATGGCAATACAGTTGCGAGGTCAGAGGCATTTTTAGAAGTGTGTTGTGGCAGGATGAAATCAGCACTACACTCAACTTCACAGATGGATAAAAGACTGCAAGAGTGCACATTACATGCCTTAAAACATATAGTGAGAATAATCATCTTGTGTGAAAGAGAAAATTTGCCACTACGAGGACGACTGTCAGACAGTGGGACCTTCAAATCTTTGCTGCAATATAGTGCTGAACTGGACCCTTTGTTTGCAGAACATCTGCAAAAGGCACCTAGAAATGCTCTGTACATTTCGGCACAGATTCAAAATGAATTGATTCAGCTCATTTCCTTGCAGATTCAACAAAATATTGTTAACAGGGTGAAGGACGCACATTACTTTAGTTTAATTTCAGATGGCATTACAAACATTTCCCGGAAGGAGCAGATTACACTGACTCTAAGATATGTTCACCGCATTCACATGAAGGCAGAAATTCGAGAAGACTTCATCGAGTTTGTAGAGGCTATGGATACCACTGGAAAAGTATTGGCAGATATTTTCTTGCAGCGACTGACAGCATGGGGTCTGGATAAAGGATGCATGCATGGACAGGGTTATGACCAAGGTAGTAACATGAGGTGGCCATTTTAGTGGAGTTCAGGCAAGAATTCGGGCATTCTATCTAGAAGCGCTATACTCAGCATGCAAAGCACACAACCTGAACACAGCTATTGTAGATTCCTGTGCAATGCGTGAAATGGCAAATGCACTCGACGCATGTCGAAGTGTAATTGTCACTTTAAATTCATCTGCAAAACTTCATAATGTATATTTGTGTCAGCTGAAGGAATCTGCAAGTTTGCCATCAGAGTACAATGATGATGTGTCTGCAGACAGAAGTACTTCTCTGCGTGCACCAGGAGCAACAAGGTGGATGAGTCAAGCCGATTCCCTGCATAACTTTAAGATGAAGTATGTTGTTACTGCCAGTTGTTTGGAAAATATGGCAGAATTTGACAAAGAGGCAGAAAGGTACCTATATTCTATTTCCAAATTTGATTTCATTGTTGAGTTGGTAATAAAGGAATCTATACTGGGCATTGTTAAGCCTCTTCATCTTCATCATGAACAGATTGATTTGATACAGGCATCAGAAGAAAGTTCAGTTATCATAGAAGCTCCTAAATATTAGAGGCGATGCTGACAGCAAATTCAAAGTCCTCTATGAAGAGGTAAAGGAAAGTACAGTTGTGCATACTTACCATAAATGTAGATGTTCGAGTGTATTCACTGTTGCAGTCATCACACTTGGGTTATCTGCCTGCAGGTAGCCCTCAATCAGCCCAAATACCAGAGACTTAATATTTCTGCATCGAATGCTGTTGCTTCTTCCATGACATCAGGGGTATAAAAACTGGCAGCAGCCGACGTCATTACATCAGTTTTTCTTGCCCCAAACGTCAGGAGCCCCCAAAACAGGGAGCTAGTATATGGTGGGGAAAATACCACCAATAAAAAGTAAATACCAATACCAGGAAGAGTAGCCATAGAGAGGAGAGATAAGAGATAGAGAAAACCAGGAGGCTGGAGGGAGGGAAACCAGGACTGCAACAGTGAATACACTCTAACATTTACATTTATGGTAAGTGTATACAACTGTACTATGTTCTTCGTGTTTCACTGTTACAGTCATCACACTTGGGTTGATTCCCAAAGTTGAAGGAGGGTGGAGGCGTCAAGAAGAGTTAGGGCTGGCTAGTAGGCCTTGCAAGACTGCTGTAGCAAATCCTGCCCTGGATTTGGAAAACATAGGAAGGTGGTAATGTTTGGTGAAGGTGTGTACAGAACTCCAGGTAGCAGCTTCTAGTATGTCCCTTGTAGGGACTCCCCTGAGAAATGCTGTAGAGGTAGATGTAGTCCTAGTGGAATGTGTGCCGACCTCCTGAGGGGTTGGTTTTCCATGGTGCTTGTAGTAGAAATGGATGCAGTGTGCTATCCATTTGGAAATGGTTTGTTTTGAAATAGCCTTGCCTTCTGCCCCTGTTGCAAAGCTGACTAGCAGCTGGTCAGATTTTCTGAAAGGCTTAGTCCTATCAAGGTAGAACCTGAGCTGTCTGTGCACGCCCAAAGAGTGCAGGATCCTTTCCCCTTTATTTTGAGGATTAGGGAAGAAGGTTGGCAAATGGATGGATTGGTTGAGAGCCACACTAGACAACACTTTAGGCATAAAGGAAGCATTAGTTCTGAGGGAAACCCTGTCAGCATGGAAAATAATGAAGGGTTCCACAGCCATCAATGCTTGTAACTCAGACACTCTTCTAGCTGAGGTGATGGCTAAAAGCAAGGCTAATTTCCAAGAGAGGAATTTTAACTCTGCTGAAGCAGCAGGTTCAAAAGGGTGAAGCGTGAGCTTTTCCAGAACAAAGTTAAGGTCCCAAGCAGGAGTGGGTGCTCGCCTTGGTGGCCTTATGTTGTTTGCCCCCTCACGAACTGTTTGATGAGAGGGTGAGAGAATAGAGGTGGCTCAGTATTGTAATGAGCCAAAATGGCAGAGGCATGGATCTGAATGGAGGAAAGGGATAGGCCTCTGTGTAGTAGTTTTGCTAGGTAATCCAGGATTAGAGGTAAGGAGGGCAGTGCTGTGTCCTTTTCCTTTAGACTGAATCCAAGAACAATACCTTTTCCACTTTTCAGCACAAGATTTCCTAGTACTAGGCGTTCTGGCTTCAAGGATGACGTCTCACACCTGCTTGCTTAGGGCTGCTGGTAGGGTATTTAAGGAATAAGCCAGGCTGCAAGATTTAGGGTTTGAAATTGTGGATGCAAAACCTGTCCCTCCTGCTGAGAAAGCAGGGTTGGGGTTTGGTGTAGGTGCCAGTGTGGCACCGTTGCCAGGCTGCGAAGTGGGTACCAGTGCTGGTGTGGCCAGTCCGGAGCAATCAGAATTGCCCTTGGCCTGTCTTGTTTTATCTTGAGTAATACTCTTGAGATAAGGGGCAGAGGGGGAAAGGCATAGACTGAGAGGTTTTCCCATTGAAAGGATAGGGCATCCACCTTCCAGACCCTGTTGTGAGGGTTCCTGGTGGAGAATTTTACTGGTTGTTGAGGGAGGCAAAGAGATCCACCTCTGGGGTCCCCCAATTCTGGATCATATGGTTGGAGGTGCTGGGCCCCAATTTCCACTCTTGTGGGTTTAGGATATTTCTGCTTAAGTCGTCTTCCAGTGAATTTTGTTTGCCTGGCAGGAACTGAGCTTGTAGATGAACTCTGTTGTCCACGGCCGTGTTCCACAGGGCCAGGGCTAAACTGCAGAGTGGGTAAAAATGGGTTCCCCCCTGCTTGTTGATGCACCACATAATTGTGGTGTTGTCTGCTTTTATCAGCAGTTGTCCTGGAAAGAGTAGGTATGTGAAAGCTATCAGGACATTCTGTACAGCTAGCATCTCTTTTTGATTGATGTGCAGAATTATTTGCCTTGGGCTCCAGTTGCCCTGAATACATTTGCCCGCCATGTGAGCCCCCCATGCATAATCTGATGCATCTGTGGTTAGGGTCTGGGCAGCGTGGGGTTGAGTAAAATGCAGTCCCTTGTTGTGGTTGCATGCTTCGGCCCACCAAAGGAACTCTGTCTTTAGACAAGGTATGATAGGAAAAAAGAAGTTATGTCTTACCATAACATTCCATCTGTATTGTTGATCCTCGTTCAGTCATTACACATCGGTATCGGTTCCGACCTCGGAACCAAGCCAGCCATTTTCCAAGCTCATGTAAGCTTCAAACTCTCAAGCTAAACTCTTACCCACAATCCCCCTCTCCGTTACCTCAGATTGAGTTTGCAAGTCAAAGAAGGTAGAGGCTACCTCTGGTCAAATAACCTAAAAGCAGTGGATGGTGAGATCCACTAGAAACTACAGGAGGGGGAAGGAGGGAGGGTCATAATGACTGAATGAGGATCAACAATACAGATGGAACATTATGGTAAGAAAGTACAGTTGAGTACCAACCATAAATGTAGATGTTTGAGTGTACTCACTGTTGCAGTCATTACACGGGTTATCCTGCTGGCAGGCGACCCGCAGTCGGCCCAAGTTCCAAAGTCTTGGTCCGGCGTCGGTTGCTGTCGCCTCTTCCCTGACGTCAGTGCACCAGGGGTATAAAAGTTGCAACCAAAGCCATTTTATTCAGTTTCTCTTGCCCCAGATGTCAGGTGCCCCCAGATAGGAAGGCTGGAAAGATAAAATTATGCCAAAAAACATGCATATATTACTATAAACATTTCTTTCATCTACAAGCAAATACACCACATAGGTAGTATAGAGATGAGAAGTAGAAAAATGTCCCAGCAATGAAAAAAGGGGGATGGTGGGTGGGTAACCTGGACTGCAACAGTGAATACACTCGAACATCTACATTTATGGTAAGTACACAACTGTACTATGTTCATCGTGTTTCACTGTTGCAGTCATTACACTTGGGTAGAATCCCAAAGCTGAGGTTGGGTGGCTGGTTCAAAATTGGATTTGGAGAGGCTAACAAGCCCTGCAGAACTGCAGTGGCAAAGCCTGCTCTGGATTTAGAGTAGAGAGGTAAGTGGTAGTGCTTGGTGAAAGTGTGCACTGAGCTCTAGGTTGCAACTTCTAAAATGACTTTGTTTGGTACTCCTCTGAGGAAAGCTGCTGAAGTGGCTGCTGCTCTGGTAGAATGAGGCCTAATGGCAATGATTTGCCATGCTGTGCATAACAGAAGTGGATGCAGTGTCCTATCCATTTCAAGATTGTCTGCTTTGTAATAGGCCTTCCTTGTTATCCTGCAGCATATGCTACAAACAGTTGCTCAGTTTTTCTGAAATCTTTTGTTTTGTTCAAGTAGAATCGTAGCTGTGTATATTCAAAGTGTGCAGAAGTCTCTCCCCTTTATTCTGGGGATTTGGGTAAAAAGTAGGTAAATGAATGGTTTTGTTTAAGGCCACATTGGAGACCACTTTTGGCATGAATGTTGGGTTTGTCCTAAGAGAAACCTTATCCTGATGAAAAATGAGGAAAGGTTCCACAGCCATTAATGCCTGTAACTCTGAGACTCTTCTTGCTGAAGTTATTGCTAGGAGCAGAGCAGTTTTCCATGACAAGAATTTTAGATCAGCTGTGTCGGCTGGTTCAAAAGGAGGCAGTGTGAGTTTTTCTAAAACAAAATTGAGGTCCCAAGTAGGTACTGGTGCTCTCCTTGGGGGTCTTGTATTTTTTGCCCCGCTGAGGTACTGTCATAGTAGAGGATGTGAAAAAATAGGAGGTTCCGTATTGTAATGAGCTGAAATGGCAGAGACATGGATTTTAATAGAGGAGAAAGATAAACCTTTGTCCAGCATCTCAGTTAGGTATTGTAAAATCTGAGGTATGTTAGGGACAAGTGGTACGAGCCCTTGTGCCTGGTTCCAAGCACAGAATCTCTTTCATTTTTCTGCATAAGATTTCCTAGTGCTGGGCCTCCTGGCTTCTAAAATGACATCCATAACAGCTTTAGAGAGAGGTGCAGTCTGAGTGGCTACATTATCTGCCATGCTGCCAGGTTTAAGGTTCTGAGTTGACTGTGCAGAATTTGATTGTTTTGTTGTATCAGAAGATGAGGAATTTGAGGTAGAAGCCAAGTTGGGCCTCGAGACAAACTCTTTAGGATTGGGTACCAGTGCTGGCGTGGCCAGTCTGGTGCAATCAGGATCATTTTTGGCCTTTCTTGTCTGACTTTTAGTAGCACCTTGGTGAGAAGAGGCATTGGAGGGAAGGCATAGACTGTCAGGCCTTTCCAGCTGAATGACAGAGCATCCACTTTCCATGCTTGAGAGTGATAAGTTCTTGTGCAAAATTTCTGTATTTGGTAATTGTGAGGGGAGGCAAAAAGATCTATGTCTGGGCGTCCCCATTTCCTCGTTATCATGCTGAACACTTGTGGATTTAGCTTCCATTCGTGAGGATCCATGAGATTTCTGCTTAGTTCGTCTGCCAGTGTATTTTTTGTTCCTGCCAGGAATTGTGCCTGCAGATGTACTTGATAGGTCAGTGCTGTGTTCCACAAAGTCATGGCTTGTCTGCATAGGGGGTAGGAATGTGTGCCCCTTTGCTTGTTTATGTACCATATAACTGTGGTATTGTCCGTCTTTATTAATAGTTGCCCTGGATGTATTAGGTCCTTGAAAGCTGTCAGGGCATTCTGTACAGCTAGCATCTTTTTTTTGATTGATGTGAAGATGCATTTGTTCCTTGGGCCACGTGCCCTGAATACATTTTCCTGCCATATGTGCCTCCCAGGCATAATCCGATGCATCTGTTGTTATTGTCTGCCTGGCTGTGGGTAAGGTGAAAGGCTGTCCCTTGTTGTGGTGACAGGCCTGGGACCACCATCGAAACTCCTGTTGTAGGCAGGGATTTAAAGTTATGATCGTCTCCAGGCTGTGACAATGCTGAGTCCAAACAATTTTTATATACCAATGTAATTTCCCCATATGCAGTTTTGCATATGGAATTAGTAGAATGCAGAATGCCATGAAGCCCAGGGCCTGCAGAATTTTTCTTGCAAGGAGCTAGTTTTTTGTTGACATCATTTGAAAGTAATGAGTCAGTTGCCTTTGCTTGTCTGCCGTGAGATAAGCCATCTGGGCAGTTGTATTTAAGCTTGCACCCAGGAATATTATCTCTTGAGAGGGCACTAGTTTTGATTTATTTTCGTTTACTGTGTACCCTAGGCAAATTAGCAATCTTTTTACAAATGCCAGATGCTTTAGAAGAATGTCCTTGCTCTCTGCTTGAATAAGGCAGTCGTCCAAGTAGGGATATATTTGAATTATTTTTTGTCTGCAAAATGCAATTACTGGTGCCAGGCATTTTGTGAAGACCCTGGGCGCAGTAGATAAGCCAAAGGGCAGTGCAGAGAATTGGTAATGCATTGAGCCTGCTATGAATCTGAGGTATCTTCTGCAAGATTGTCTGATTGGAACATGCAGGTATGCCTCCTTGAGGTTCAAAGTAACTAGCCAAGCCTTATTGCCCAGCATGGGCAGAAGTTGCTGTAGTGTTAACATTTTGAATTTTGGAACATCCAGGAAAGTATTTAGGATTGACAGGTCCAGTACTGGTCTCCAGGCTTTGTCCTTTCCTGCTGTACTGGGCTTAATTGTAAGCTGTGAAGGTCTGAAAACACCCTCAGAAGCCGATGCCTGCTCAGCGGCTACAGACCTATCTGAGGGTATAGTTTCCATAGGCCCAATACCTTGAGTTTCCACAGGCCTTGGTGTCTCCATGTGCTGTCGGTTACGGCCTGTGGCTCTGAGGTAGTGGGTGTCAGGGGCTGCGAAAGCGCCTCACTGAGAACCGGCGACTGGCCTAGAAGAGTCTTCGTCGGTTTTGGACCTCGGATGCCTGTCCTTTTCTTTGTCTGCGTTTTTTATAAATTCCGGTCGTCGGTTGTTCCAACGGCATTATGTAATTAAACCTTCGGCCAAAATAATGTAAAGCAAAAACAAACAGACGTTTAATAGTACGTTTATTGAATCTAGCACAAAACCGACAACTAGTAACATTGTGGTCAAGGCCTAGGCAAGGAATACAGTAAGAGTGAAAGTCCTTATGAGGTATTTGCTTCCCACAAGAAATACAATTATTAACTTTTACTGACATCGGTCTGGAGCAAGAAAAAGTTTCCCCAACAGGGTACTTAGCTTTATTAAAGACTTCGGTTCTGAAACTCAATTTTGAAAATCTCAGGAGTCGGCCGACCAGCACTTGCGAACTGCTTTTGTTTTGGGCACCGCTCGGCAAGAAAGACTGAAAAAATGGCGTCGGTTGCAACTTTTATACCCCACGCACACTGACGTCAGGGAAGAGGCGACAACAACCGACGCTGGACCAAGACTTTGGAACTCGGGCCGACTGCGGGTCGCCTGCCAGTAGGATAACCCAAGTGTAATGACTGCAACAGTGAAACACGATGAACATCTTTATCTGATACTGTTAATCCTTGTTCATTCCTTATGCATGGGACAGAGTCCCCAGCTACCTCTATTTCTGGGGGGCTCTCATGGAAGGACATTCCTGAGCACCATAGAACTGAAAGATGCTCTTCCCCTGGAGGCCAAGTCCAATTTGTAATGATTGATGAATGTTTGAGGCGTAGTCCAAGTTGCAGCTGCACAGATGTCATGTAAGGAAGCTCTGGCATGGAAGGCGGCAGAAGTTGCCACCGACCTTGATGAATGAACTTTCATGGTGGTAGGCAACTTGATATTGCGTTGTGTATAAATGAAGGTCAAGCAGTCCTTCAACCATCTAGCTAATGTGACCTTAGCAACAGCAGATCTATATCTAGGTCCAGAAAAAGCCAAAAATAACTGGTCAGATTTACGAAAGGGCCTAGTCCTGTTTAAGTTAAAACAAATTTGCCTGTGGATATCTAGGGTATGTAGGCAATACTCTCCTCTGTTTGAATGATTGGGAAAGAAAGCTGGCAATTCAATGGCTTCATTAATGGACATTTCAGAGATCACTTTAGGCAGAAAAGATGGATTAGTTCTCGGAGACATTCTATCTCTATGAAAAATCAAGGAAGGACTCTTGATACATACAGCTTGAAGCTCAGAAATACATCTGGCAGAAGTAATGGCGACCGAAAACAAGGTTTTCCATGACAAATACTTGAGGTTGCAAGAAGAAGCAGGTTCAAAAGGTGGCATTGTCAGAGCTTGTAAAACTAATGATAAATCCCATGGTTGAATAAGTTCTCTAAAGGGTAGCTTCAGATGATTCGCACCTTTTATGAAGGTCTTGCACAACTTGTGTGACATAAAAGAGAGGAATCTTGTACACCCTCATGAAAATTAGAAATTGCAGCCAAATGAACTCTAATGGTACAGGCCGATAGACCCGATTGAAAGAGGTTGGCCAGATAGTCTAGTATTATTGACACTGGTGGTGAGAAGGGATCTACTTGTTTATCTTTCAGCCAACAGGTAAATCTTTTCCACTTGCTCAGATACGTAATTCTAGTGGAAGACTTATGAGATGCAATGAGAATATCAGGCACTGGTAAAGAAAGATCATTCTGCCTGGCAATCAAGGGAATTGGAGTAGCCAAGCCATGAGCTTCAGACTGTTCAAGTTGGGATGAATCAGGTTCTGTGGATGTGAGATCAACTCTGGGGTTGGATGGAGAATCCATGGTCGATCTTGTAGGTGAGGCCAAAAGAAGGGGAACCAAATCTGTCGAGGCCAATATGGTGCTATGAGGATCACCTTGCTCTTCATCCGACCGGCTTTCTTCAGAAACAGGGGAAAGGGTGGAAATGCATAAAGTAGACCCGAGGGCCAGTCGTGGACTAGAGCGTCCCTGGGTGACTGTCCCAGAGGGGGAATCAGAGCGAAGTAGTTGCATTTGTAGTTGGTCGGGGAAGCAAAAATGTCGCTGCAAGGATGGCCCCAGCGGTGGAAGATCTCCATCGCTATCAAGGGATTCAGGGACCACTCGTGAGGGTGAAGAATGCACCTGCTGATTCTGTCTGCTATCACATTGGAACTCCCGGGAATGTGAGTGGCTAGAAGAAAACAGTTGGTAGCCATCGCCCATTGCCATATTCTCATGGCCTCTCGACAAAGGGGGTAAGATTTGGTTCCACCTTGCTTGTTGATGTACCAGACCACCGCCATGTTGTCTGATTGAATCACAATTGTACCAGATGGCAGCAGGGGATGGAATGCTTGCAACACCGGAAGGACCATCCTCAGCTCTAGAACGTTTATATACAGATGGGCCTCCAGTTCGGACCAAGTGCCTTGGACTGTGTCTCTGACATAGCCCCCCCCCACCCCATCAGGGAGGCATCCGTGGTCACTGTGGCCTTGGGTTGCTGGGGGGAGAAGGGGCGAGACCATTGTGAAAGATTGTCATCCACCAATTTAAATCCTGTTTGCACCTGTGGGTTACTCGAATCATGGCTGAAAGAGGATGCTGAAAAGGATACCATTGGGTAAGCATTAGCTATTGTAAAAGCCTCATGTGAAACCTGGCCAGAGGAACAATGGTGATGGAGGCTGCCATGGAACCCAACTGCTGTAGAATCGAGTGAGCCGTGGATTTCTCCCTTGAAAGGATTGGAATCAGTTGTTGCTTAATCCTTGGAATTCTGTGCTCTGGAATGGATTTCTCCCTTGAAAGGATTGGAATCAGTTGTTGCTTAGTCCTTGGAATTCTGTGCTCTGGAATAGCAGCTGTGCAGTTGTGTGTCCAATGTAACCCCTATGAATTCTGTCGACTGAGATGGGGTGAGTAGTCTTGAGTAGAATCCGGATCCTATCTGGTCTGGAGGGACTATTTGGATAACTCCCTTTCTTAGCAGCTTTTCTATCTCTAGTGCTGCTTCCTCCCTTTGATTGGGTGGAACGTCGGGAAGGTTTTTTGAAGGGGCAGGACAAAGATCTAAGGGGATATGATAACCTCTGGTTATAATCCTTTGTACCCAAGAATCGGTGGTGATGGTTAGCCAGGCAGAAGGGTACAAGGAGAAACGTTCCCCAACCACCTCCAGAGGAAAGGAGTTGGGCCGCTCTTCAGGAGCGCTGGTAGGATTGACCAGGGAAAGAATCCCTGGAACCCTGGTTACGCGGACCCCCTCTGCCCTGAAAGGAGAATCTTCCCTGTCAGTTTCCCCCTCTGCCTCTAGGGAAGAACTCGGCCTGTGCGTCATGGAAAGGACCCTGAGATTTCTTGAACCATATCTTCCCACTCTTTTGGTTTCGGGAGAAAGCACGTTGAGGGGAAGAATAACGGACACCTACTCCAAAAAGGGTCTTACCGTCCTGTTCACGGCAAGTGTGCTTTTAACTTTGGGCCCAAACAACAAGGAGGCCTCAATGGGAGCATTAAAAAAGGAAGCCTTAAAGGGTTCTGCAAAATTGCACAAGCGCATCCAGGCATGTTGTCTCAAGACCGCAGCTGAACCCGCTGCTCTAGCTGCTCCTTCTGATGCGTGAGATATCAATCGCATAGAGGAGTTAGATATTAATTCAATGGTGGCCAGCTGACAGGCCACTTTGTCATTGACCTCATCAGACACGGCACCAACCAAGGTTTCAGAGAGCTCAGAAATCAGATCCCTTTGAAGTCTGGTAAAGTGTGCCATACAATTCAGGGACCTGATAGTAAAGGTCGCTGAAGCAAATGTGCTCTTCCCTATTCTGTCCAGGGCCCGGGACTCTTTGTTAGGTGGATGGACAGTCTGGCTTTCCTCTTCTGCCAGATCCTTTTTTGTTGTGGCCGCCACCACCAAAGCATCCACAGGAAGACCTTTGGACCAATGGGGATTCGAAGCAGGAGGGGACAAAATCTTATCTGGACTCTGGGGAATAGCTTGGTCGGTATCAGGAGCCTTCCAAGCATGCTGCACGATGAGCCGGACAAGTTTGTCGACAGGAGGAGTAACCCAGGAGGTAGGGGGCCGGGCACGAAAGACTTGTAGGAACACAGATTCCTCAGAGGTCGGATTAGCGGACTGCCAGTCACCTCTCCGTTTCAGGATTTCAAGGATATCACCAAAGGATACCTCAGAGGGTGACCGGGGGGATCCTTCCCCATCATTGAAATCTGTGTCTTCAGTGAGGGACTCCTCTGTGGAGTCCATGTGCTTCCTCTTACACAAACTTTTCCGGTGGACCTCCTCAGTGGGAGAAGCTGGAGAAGACAGCGGAAAAGGGGATTCCTGTGGGAATATGCCCTGAGGCCCTTGCACCCAGTGTCTGCTAGGTGCAACTTGTGAAACTGGGTACCAGAGGACTGCAGAGGTATAGACAGTCCAGTATCACCAGCAGCAGCGAAAGCATTCTCCATCAGTTGGAAGACTGGTCCACCTGAACAGGAGTGCATGTCTAGGACAGAGGTGACCCCCTCCCCTAAGTGGCTTATCCTGCCGACCTGGAGTCCCTGATGGCTGTGGAGCAGCAAACTATGCGTGTCACAACTGACATCCTGGGTCGTAGTAAAACTTTCCTGTCACAAAGGCAACTGCGGTTCCTTAGTGAGATCCATAAAGGGGATTACAGAAGGGGAAGACTGTGCTATATCCATGGACTTCAAAGGCAATGAAGGAGGAGAATAAGAAGGGGTCTTTGGAGACGGGTGATCACCTCCCAAGGAAGGGTAGTTCCTGAGGGGTGGGATACCTCTGGCCAAGAGCACCTGATCCACAAGACACAACACATCATGTTCGGAAAGGCTTCTAGTGGACCTCACGGAGACTGAGGGATAAACAGGCCTGTCCACAGAAGTGGCAAACTCGGTGCCCATCTCATCCATCTGCAATGAGGACAACAGTGCCGAGAGAGACTGGACTGCGGGTGTCTGCACCAAAGAAGTCATTGGTGCCGAGTTCATGGTCCGCACCTACACAGGGATTGGTGCCAAAGTGGTTGTCGGTACCAAAGCTGGAACAGACAAAACTGGAGTCAACAATAAAGGCGTCGGATCAGAGGAAGATCTCGGAGCCGATGAGGTCGAGGTCTGCACCGACTGAATGGTCAGTGCCGATACAGTGATAATAGTCTGAACCGAGGAGCCCCTCGGTGCCAATATAGTGAAGGCTGCAGGAGAAGACAGAGCCGAGATCACTAATGGAGCCAAAGGCCTCGGTGCCGAAGGTCTAGACACCGAAAGCACTGGGGCTGACTGAGTGAGCTTTGGAGCTGAACCTTTAGCCTTTTTGGGTTTTGGTTGGCAAAGATTTAGCCTTGGTAGGAACATCCAAGATTTTCTTATGGGCTCTAGGAGGGGTTGAGGCCTCCGACCCAGAAATAGTCTCTGAAAAAGGAGATTTAAAGAGTCCCTTCAGTAACAGCTCGTTTTTCCTTTCCAACAAGGTTCTATTCGAAAAGTTCTCACAAATAGAACAGAGCAGATCAACAGACAAGTGGGACGCCCCCAAAAACAATAAATGCACAAAGAGTGTGCAGCAGAAGTAGGTAGTTTGTGTCCACAATCAGAACACCGCTTAAAACCCGGACTACCTTTCTTATCTGCCATGACAGCAAATTAATTAATAGGAAAAGGTACTAGCAATGGTACAAAAGAATACCTGAAGGTATGAGGAAAAAGGAGAAGGATTACCAACGATGGTAAAGAGAGAATACCTCGCGGTAAAAGTGGTAAAGAAAAGAGCAGAAAAACCTGAAGAAAATATGTACATTAGAGGCAATTACCTCTTCCCTTTAACCACCTCTAACTTACTTATTCATAAATATGAGTCTCAACTTATCCACACTGCTATTACTCTCAATTCTACTCTCAACTGCCCTTTACTCTACCTACCTCCTTACCTTCATTGAGTACCCACTCCTTTTTCAACCAAAACACTCACAAACACATACATCTTCCTCTTACACTTCTCACACTTCATTCTCTAATGCCAAATCCACCCCTACTTACCACCTACCCAAATACCATAGGTACTCTCACCTCACCTACACCCTACCCTCAGATAGAAAAATAAGAACTCTAACCCTCCTCAGATTCAAATTCACATCTAAGCCTGATGATCCAACCTTAAAAGATGGTGACATTCACCCAAACCCTGGCCCTGCATATCCTTCTTTACAAGCATCTAAACCTTTCACCAATAATACCCTCCTCATAGGACATCTTAACATATCTAAGTGTAAACAACAAAGTACCCTACCTACACACCCTCCTAGATACTCACTGCTTTGACATTCTCTGTCTCTCTGAAACCTGGCTAAAGCCAGCCACTAAAGATACTGAGATTATACCACATGGCTATAATATACTTAGGCTTGACCATTAAACTAAAGGGTGGAGTAGCAATACTGTTTAAGAATCATCTTAATATCTCTACCCTTTCAGCTTGTCCAACCCAAAATAGTAAAATAGAAGCCATCATCACTAAACTTCAACTTAATGCTAAGAAAGCCCTTTACATCATCTGCATATACATACCTCCTGAAACAATATACCAATTGTAGAAGACTTTCTCAATTGGGTTTCCATCAACTACCCCAAGAAACTATAATTCTTGGCGACTTAAATATCGACTGGAATACTATTAATACTGACAATCCCACCTCTCATATTAACCTAAATGGTTTTACTCAAACCATTAACTCAACAACGAGGCTTAATAGGTCAAGTATGAAGCAGACTATTTTAGACTGGATTCTCATAAACAAAGTTAACATCACATATAAAGTTGGGACTATGCCTGATGACCTCAGTGATCATTGCTTAACTTACATTACAAGAGAGAAGACTGATTATCTCCACCTCCCTAATATAAGACAAATACGCTACTAAACACTTTAAAATCGACTTATTTCAAAACAACTCAGAACTTGTAACTGGAACCCCTTAAAGACTCTTCCACTTAATGAAGCTGTATTATTCTTTAATTCTACTTTCCTTTCTATTTTGGACAAACATGCTCCTGAGTACTATTAGAATAAAATCTAATACAGCCCCTTGGCTCTCAAATGAAACTAAAAAACTAATCCTCACTAAAAACAAGGTCTGGAACAAATGGAAATCCCATAGAATCAGCTCTGATTTTCTTCACTTTCGCCAACTTAGAAATCTTACCAACAAAGCTATACTCACCGACAAAAGAAAGTTCTACTGCAACCTACAAGAAACCAACTTAAATAAACCCAAACAATTTTGGTCCTCAATCAATAGACTCCTTTCACCAGGAACAGCCAAAACTCCCTCTCCACTAAATGCTGACCCAGACACCCCTCTCCAAACTGCAAATGCTTTTAACTCATTCTTTACTGAAACTATTCAATCTCTCGCTAGACAATTAAACACTAATAACTTCTATCCTCCTAATAATGAAGTAAACTCTTCCTACTACTTCTCTCTACAACCCATCCCTACCTCTTTCATCTATAAACTTATTCTCAAACTGAAACCTTGTACCCCTCTGCCGACAAGCTCCCTTCCCTTTTCTGCAAAGGCAGCCAAAGAAATTGCTTACCCAATTTCTATACTCATAAATAGGACCATCCAAGAGGGAACCATCCCTCATATCTGGAAAATCTCTCATATAATCCCTCTACACAAAGGCGGTAACTCTATTGACTATTCTAACTTCAGACCTATTGCTCTTCTTTCTCCCTTAGCAAAATGATGGAGAAATGTATTCATCAGCAACTTGTACAGTACCTCTCTCTTCACAATATTATAGCTAACTGTCAACATGGCTTTAGACCTCACCATAGCACCACCACTGCCCTCCTTTCCTTTGTAGATACCATAAACAGCAATCGCAACAGTAATCTATTCTCTTCTGCCTTATTCATTGACCTTTCTAAAGCTTTTGACATGGTCAACCACTCTTCATTAATTAGCATTCTTGAATCCCTCTCATTTGATAACCTTGCCATCAAATGGTTTACGCCATACCTCAGTAACAGACAACAAGCCGTTCGTTGGGAAAACCATATCTCATCCTTACTGCCCATCACTATAGGAGTCCCTCAGGGCTCCATTCTTGGTCCTCTCCTCTTCTCCCTCTATATTAATGATCTCCACTCTGTAATTCCTCAAGCTACCTGCATTCAATACAGATGACTCCACTATCATTTGCTCAGCATCCTCCTCTTCAGATCTAATCTCACTAACTCAAACTATGTTTAACACAGTAGAAACATGGTTCACTAGACGATACCTACTTCTCAATGCTAAAACCAAACTTCTCCTCTTCACCCCCACCACTGTACCTCCACTATACTTCACCATCTCCTCAATCAACAACACTGTCATCTCTCCTGACCCCACAACTAAACTACTAGGAATAACCATTGATAACAATCTCTTTTGACCAACACATCAACAACACCATCAAATCAGTTAACAGAAAAATAGGATCATTATACGTATTAAACCATTTCTCACCCCATCTACTAGAGCTACAATTGCTCACTCCCATCTCATATCAACTCTCTTTTACGCCTCCCTATCTTCACCAACCTCAAGAAAACTAACCTAAACAAACTAGCAACTTGCTACAATAACATTGCCGCAAGCTACTGGTAACCCTTTTAGAACCCATCACTGCCACAACTTGAAACACTTAGGCTGGCTGGAACTACAAAACTATCTTATTATCTCACAACTTACTATTGCCCACAAATTACTGTACCAACCTACCAACACCCCTATACTTTCACAACTTTTATTCCTTATAACAATCTTACCTCTCTTGTTCCTCTTGTAAACTTATGACCAAACCCATAAAGGCCCACAACGTAGCTGGCGACTCTCTTTTCACCAATACTGTAGGAAGAGCATGGAATTTGCTGCCCAAGGAGTTAACTCTAATCTCATCCTTACCTCTTTTCAGACAACATATCAAACTGTACTTCCAAAACCACTGGCTTTGTTCTTGTAGTACTGCAGGCTAACTTCCATCTCTCCACCCTCTCTTTTCCTTTTACCCTTCTTTTGCTTATTAATTAGCAACTACCCTGTTTCTTTTCCCTTGCTGTCCCACTATGCTCTGACCTACTTCTCCCATCTCTCCCACCTCCTCCTGACTGTCTTCCTTCTTTTCCTCTCTCTCTTCCTAACCCCTGCCTCTTCCCTTTTATTCATCTTACATTCTCCTTCTCCTCCTGACTGTCTTCCTTCTTTTCCTCTCTCTCTTCCTAACCCCTGCCTCTTCCCTTTTATTCATCTTACATTCTCCTTCTACCCTTCTGAGCTTCAACTGTTATCCATATGGCAAATGCCTTATTGCATAACCTTTATGTACTAGGTAAAATGCTTTGAAACTGACCAAACATTATGTATGATATTAAACTGTTTGAGTTCCTTAATATATGTTACTTTATTAACAAACTGATTTATATTTCTATTTTTATTGTATGTCTTTATTAACAATATGTCTGTCTGTTCATTATTATGTATGTGTGGAGCTTTTCTCCCCGGGCCTCTACTGAAAATGGACATATATCCAGCTAGACTAGCCCGGTCAACAAATGTAAAATAAAATAAATAAACAATAGGGTAAGAGACGATGAAATATAAACTTTTCTGACAGAAAAGTAATCTGAAAGACTATTAAACAACAAATAACTGTACTTATCTCAAGAGAAGTAGCTTGACACGACCGAATGGCAAATGAAATCCGAGGTAACAGTGAGAGGGGAATTGTGGGTAAGAGTTTAGCTCGAGTGTTTGAAGTTGACACGAGCTTGGAAAATGGCCGGCTCAGTTCCGAGGTCAGAACCAATACCCATGCGTAAGGAATGAACGAGGATTAACAATATCAGATTGACTGTTTCCATGTCCTGAGAATGTTGGCACCAAAGACTTTTTAAGTACCACTGAAGTTTCCTCATATGTAGTCTTGCATATGGAATTAGCAGAATGCATGAGGCCATGAATCTTACGGCTTGCAGTATTTTTCTTGCAGATAACTGGGTTCTGGTGGCCATTTGTTTGAAGTAGTCTGACAGACCTGTTTTTCTGAAGTGAGGAAAGCCATCTGGGAAGTTGTATCCAAGCTTGCTCCCAGGAATACAGTCTTTTGACTGGGTACCAGTTGTGATTTCTTTTCGTTGATGGTGTACCCCAATGGAGTTAAAAGACTTTAGCAACTCCTGACCATCCGCCTGAATCAGGGCAGTCATCCAAGTATGGGTAAATTTGGATATTTCTCTGCCTGCAGTATGCAATGGCTGGAGCCAGGCTTTTTGTGAATAACCTGGGCGCAGTAGATAAGCCAAAGCGAAGTGCAGAGAAAAAAGTTATGTACCTACCATAACGTTCCATGTTAGTTGTCTTCATCTCGCCTTCTTTCTTGCTGGTTGGGATCGGAGCCGATCCTCTGTTCTGACTCGGCCATCTTCTATAGCTCGAGAGTTGTTTACTGGCTTGAGGCTACCCCTTATCCCATGATGCCTAACACTAGCTACCCAGACCTCATTTGTAATAGCTAACCCCAGACATAGCCAGAGAATCAACCTGTCTAAACAAACAGGTTGAGCATACCTGTCATACTCTCTCAGTCAGTAGAGGAAACAAACCAGAGAATACTCAGCTAGTGAAACCAAAACTCCTCTCGATCCAATAGGACAGGGGGATGCAAGAAAGAAGGCGAGATGAAGACAACTAACATGGAACGTTATGGTAGGTACATAACTCCTTTATGTTAAATTGTCTATCTCGCCTTCATTTTTGCTGGTTGGGACAGCGTCCCTAGCACCTACAATCCTGGGCGGCTCATTGGAACAGACTCTTCAGAACAGTGGAACCAAAGTCAACTCTGCTCCTGGAGACCATATCTAGCTTGCAATAAGAAATAAAGGTATGAGGATTTGCCCACGTAGCAGCTGCACAGATAGAATCCATGGGCAACCTAGATTGGAAGGCTACAGAGGTGGCCAAAGCCCTAGTAGAATGACCTTTTGGTTTGATAGGCGACTTCTTAGTTTCTCAATTGATAAATGAAAGTAATAATGTGAGACAACCATCTGGATAAGGTCACTCTGGAAACTGGGAGACCTTGTTTGCCTAGAGCGTAGGAAGTTGATTCGACTTCCTTATATCCTTAGTCCTATGCAAGTAAAAACGCAATGGTCTATGAATTTCCAATTGGTGTAATTTGTATTCTGCCTTGTTGGTGTGGTTAGGGAAAAACACAGGAAGGTCTATAGATTGGTTTAAATTGATTTCTGAGCAGACTTTTGGAAGGAATGAGGGATTAGTCCTCAGAGCTACCCTGTCCTTATGAAAAACCAAGTATGGAGGACGAACACATAGTGCCTGAAGTTCAGAGAAGCATCTGGCTGAAGTAATAGCTACCAGAAAAAGTGTTTTCCAAGATAGAAACTTAATGGAGCAGGATGCTTCAGGTTCAAAGGGGGGACATAATTAAGGAGGTTAGTACCAAATTAAGGTCCCAAGGAGGAGGGGGGGTCTCTCACTGGAGGTCTAAGTAGAGTAGTCCCTCTTAAAAAGGCTTTACAGAACTTATGAGACATAATGTTTGAATTAGACAACCCAACACGAAAGTTAGAAATGGCCGCCAATTGAACCCTGATTGTAGCAGAAGCAGACCCAGAATGAAAAAGTTGTGCTAGGAACTCCAACATTTCATGGACTGGGGCTGAAAAAGGGTCTACGTTCCTAGCCTCTGCCCAACAAGAAAAACGTTTCCATTTGCTAGCATAAGTCTTTCTAGTTGTGGACTTGTGAGAGGAGACAATCTCACGCATGGCCGGGGAAATGCTGGGAAGCCTGGCTAAGGCTGGAAGTGGAGCAACCAAGCTGTGAGCTGGAGTGTTTGGAAGGACTGATGCAGCCCACCTGATTGATGAATCAGTAGGTCTGGAATCGGATCCAGAGTCCAGGGCTGACTGAGAAGGTAATGGTGCAGGAACGGAAACCATATCTGTCAAGGCCAGTAGGGGGCAATGAGGATCATTTTGCAACCCAACGATATTGCTTTCTGTATGAGTTTCGGTATCAGGGGAAACGGAGGGAAGGCATAAAGAAGTCCCTGAGGCCAATCGTGGACCAGAGCGTCTCTGGGTGTGTGACCTCGAAGCGGAAGAAGGGAGAAGTAGTTGCTGCATTTGCTGTTGAAGGGGGTGGCAAAAAGATCGCAGCAAGGCTGTCCCCATTTGCGGAAGATCAGATCCGCAACTACCTGATTCAGAGACCACTCCTGAGGCATGAGAATAGTTCTGCTGAGCCTGTCTGCTATGACACTGGACCTCCCAGGGATGTGCGTCGCAATCAGAAATCGTTGGGAAGGGGGGCGTGGCCAAGGATGAACACAGTCTAGCAGCAGATTTCTTCAGCTCCACCAATTTCATTACACGGACAGGAATTAATTACTTAAAAAATTAATTTTTGAAGTAACTTTCTTTCTAAATATGTTTGTTTTATATAGTTCTTGAACTATATCTAAAAAAGAAAGGACATTTTAACAATATTCCTGTCAGAAATCACTTTGGAAATTTTCCTGTCAGTTTATCAGTCTGAAATGAGTTTCAGTAAGACAAATTCTCACGACTCCAGCATCAAGAAAGAACTTCAGTCTCTGATAACTATAATCCAGCAACTTACTGCTAAGATGGATAAAATGGATACTAAAATTGATACCTTCATAGAAAAAACTACAAAACAAATAGACTTGTTACATATAGACCTGCAACAACAGAAGATCCAGATGACAAGCATAGAAGAAGCTGTGAATGACATGGAAAATAGAATCCAAGAAGAGGAAATCAACATTGAGTTTCTGCTGAAACAAAATACACATTTACAAACAAAGCTGGATGACCTGGAAAATAGATCTAGGCTAGGATTTTTGGACTGCCAGAAAATATTGAAGGTAACAATATTACTTCTTTTTTTACAACATGGCTCCCTAAAACTTTAGACTTACCAGAAGCATTCTCTTTTGGTATCGAAAGAGCACATAGATCTATAGCTAATACTAACTCTAACAAAAACTATCGTAGATCAGTTATAGTTAGATTTCTATCATCTTTTGATAAAGAGATGGTTCTTAAATCTGCTTGGGCTAAAGCTCCTGTTAAGATTAATGAGACAACTGTGCGTTTTGACAATGAGTATTCTTCCTTGGTAATAGCTAAAAGAAAAGTTTTTCTGCCACTAATAAGGGAGCTTAAAAAAGCACAGTTTAAAACATACCTTCTGTTTCCTGCCAAGCTAAAAATCTTCCTTCCTGATGGTCCTAAAATTTTTGATGACTTAGACTCTGCTTTACTGTTTATCAAAAAAAATAAGATTTTGGATAAAATAGAGGAAATGGAATGGGCTAGTCCTTCATTAAAGAGACTGGCAACTGAAACTTCGTGGAAGACTTCAGAGAAGAAGAGACTAAAAAACAAATGATTTGTTCTATGTTTTTTTTTTCTCTCATCATTTTATTTCATTATTAATCTTTTTAAATATAGTTCCTGCATTTCCAGAAAGCCACAAATATTCTGAAAAAGATTTAATCAAAGTTATTCTCTGTGTGCAAAGAAATGTTTTGTTTCATAACCAGTCAAAATATCTGAGGAACTAATAACAAGCTATTATTCAATTTGTTTCTCTCTCTGAAAAAGAGAAGTAAGGTCAGTAATTTGATACATTTTTTTTCTTTTTTCCTTTTCTTCTTTTCTTTGTTTAAACAATGACATTCTATTTAGATTATGTAGTGGGTAAAGGGTGGGGAGGGCAGGAGAGAAGAGTAATGAAAATATGATAAATGGAATAATAATATATTTATTCCTTGTAAAAGTTTATATGTTCTTCAAATGCTATTCCTAATTATACTTTCTTGATTATACTGCTTATGCTTGTTTGTAAATAATCTGTCATGCTTTAACTAATAATAATTAGAACTAAATAATAGTAAATAATATGTTTTATTTTTAACTCTATTAATATAAACAGTAAGTAATATTCCATTGTATATACTTCTTATAGCTTTCTCTTACATTTTTATTTCTGCTTTACACTCTTATTTTCTACTCTCTTTTTCTTTTCTTCATTCTTTCTCTTTATTTTTTTTTCTCATATTAATATATAGAAATGCTTTTGATCATATAGACACAGTAAATAATAAGATTTGCATAAAAATTGAGTTGGGACAAAAATATTGAGTTTTATTACTTATTAATAACTTTGGGCTTAATTTCACATACATAGAGGCTGTAATAACCTGTAAAATACATCGCGAAGGTTTTGTCATGTTTAGATGCATTTACACTGCTAAATGAATGTTTGTCACTAGTTTTTAACAAGTTTCCCGCCAAAATGTTAAGGGAGACAATCTGGGATGTGGGCTGCCTCATGAACAGTGTCCTTGAGTTGTTTCAAAAGCTTCAACTCTCAGAATTCTCACAGAGAAGCTGAAAGCAGTCAATTTGACCTTTCACCCAGATATCACACTGACACATCACAGATTCAGGAAGAACACTCTACCAGGAAGTAGAACTGATGCAAATGCGACTATGTGAAGGAAAATGAACTCTAACATTTAAATGTGAGTTATTTTATATAATTACTTAAATATCTATGTTATAATTCATAAAATATGTCAGTTATAATGATTTTAAATGATGCAGTTTCTTGTAGTAAGTAAATGTATTATTTTAGAAGGCATAGAAAATGAAATATTTATTCAAGTGTTTTTGAAAATCTACTTGACTGCAGCATACTAATCTGTGTTAAAACTTATGTTCCAAACATATACATTACTATAACTCATTTAATTCATCTGATTGACAAGCATAAATAACTTTATAACTCTATTCTGGAAGAAATTGTCATGTGATATATTTTAAAGCAGTAGTATAGACATACAAACTACAGATGGCTTTTTACAATAATGCAAGTGTTTCTGAGAATTTGCATAACTATGCAGTATGATTTATAACAATTTCTATAAATATAATATTTTATTCTATTGACAATAATGAGTACGAGTAAAATGCTCATACAAGCAATTCAAGGTTTTTAGAAGCTGTTGACTGCATTTACATGACAGAAAATAGATGCATCTTAATATATGTAATGTCTGAACCATATTAGCCAAAGTTTTTGATTTAAATGAATGTTAGAACTTATTTTTACTTACTTTGAATAAATTAATATGTAAATATGCCTTTTTTTTTTTTCTCTCTCTCTTTCACTCTCTCTCCCTCTTTCACATCTTTTATTTCTCTCTCCTCTTGGTTCCTAATATCAAGATTATTTGAATGCTATTTGAATACAAGTGTATTATATTACATAGATGTATATAGTAGTATGAATAGTTTTTAAAAAAAAAAAAAGTTTATTTTAGTTTATATGATGCTGTTTTATCAAATGTGTAGTCTTGTCTTGCTAGATGATTGAATTGAAAGCTGTTAATTTAAGTTAAATATAACCAGTATTAAATTGATAAGGTGGTAGCTGAGGTACTGCTGCTTAGGGTAGGGGTTAACTTGAGTGGTATATACTACTCTAAGTTGGAGTTTTTAACTCCAGGCTGGATGCAAGGTTTAATCCTTACATTATTTTCACTTGTTCATTGTTATACGTATATAGTTTTGACATCCACAATATATTTTGTATACTCATTGTCACTACAAACAAAATTGAATCCTATACAAAATCCCATAAGAGATTCAATAAATACAGCTATATTTAAAGGTACACCTAAAGGAGGAGATGTAACATGACTTATGTTTTGTTATTTTGATCATAAGATTCTTAAGTTTTAAAAATGCCAAATGACATCTTTAAAAGGAATTTCTTTAAACATTAATGGATTGAATAATCCGTGTAAAAGGGCAAGCCTAATAAGATACATTAATTTACATAAGGCCAACTTAGTCTTCCTGCAAGAAACCCATCTCTTGAAAAAAGATATTGATAAACTAGCCACAAACAAATATACAGTATTGGTTAGTTCAGAGCACACTCAGAAAAAAAGAGGAGTGGCTATTTTATGGAATAAAAGTATGCCCATTCCTAAAACCATTAAGTCTTATCAGGATGACAAAGGAATGTTTTGTATGGTTACAATACAAATTAATGGGAAGACTTACACTTTAATAATTGTATATTGGATACCTGGAATTGGTATTAATACAGTGAAACATCATCTTGATAAGATCATATCATTCTCTATAGGAGATATTATTTTAGCTGGTGACTTTAATTGTATACTACATAAAAGTGATACTACCACTATAGGAAAAAGAAGAATTACATCTAATGCAAAACATTTAAATGATTTTTCTAATTCTTATCATTTGAATGATATTAATAATCAGATAGATTCAAAATCATTACCATGCACCTTTTTTTCTAACAGATACAAAACTTATTCAAAAATAGATAGGGTCTTTCTTTCTAACCAGATGGTAACATATTTAATTAATTCCAAAATCATTTCATGTCCTACATCTGATCATAATTCAATTGTTTTTGAATTCATGATAAAAAATACTCAATGTTCAGATCAAAAGGATACCAGCATACTTAACTCAACTAATAGACTATAAAGAATATATACTTTCAGAAGTAAAACATTTTTTAGACATAAATAATACTCCTGAAGTCTCCATTGTCTATGTTTGGGATGCCTTAAAATCATATATATATGGACAAAGTATCAGATGGTATAATAATAAAAGGAAATCTTGGGATAAGGAATTGTTAGATATTCAAAGTAAATTAGACTCTTATAAACATAACAATAAAGAAAATATTATGGACAAGAAAGTTATTGAAGAAATAAACAAACTAAATGAGAAATACAAAGAAATTTTAACTCATAAAGTTAAAATAACTTTAGAGAAATACAAGATTTTGTCTTATTCAATAAGCCCCAAATACTTACATAGACTTAAAAATAAAACAAAAAGGTTGAATAAACAAAACCATATCAAAGAAATCTTTTCTCCAAGGAAAAAGAAGAATGTTTCTAGTATACCAGAAATACTAGATGAATTTAGAAATCACTTTCACAAAATTAACCATAATAACATTAACATGGAACCTAAAGATAAAATAAAAGAGTTTATAACTACAAACATGACTAAAAAGCTTAATAAACAACAGATTAAACTATTGGACAAAAGTATTTCATATACAGAGGTTATTACACAAATAAATAAGCTTAAATCAAACAAAGCACCGGGTAATGATGGTATTATACCAGAGATATATAAAATCCTTTCTAAAAGTACATATTCATTGATACATAAGGTTTTTATTTTGGCCCAAACTGAGTTAATAACCCCCCCCCCCATCTTGGCAATATACATTTAATTCGCCAATTTTAAAACCTAATAAAGATCCAACTAGATGTACTTCATATCGGCCCATCTCATTACTTAATGTTGATTATAAAATGTTTATGAGTATTTTGCTGATAGATTGAAGACAATCATCCCGGCATTATAGATATAGACCAGACAGGCTTCATTGTAAATAGAAATTCTTTTGATAATATAAGAAGAACTTTAACATTAACTGACTTTGCAAATAAAGAAAAGAAAGATTTAACACTTATTAGTCTTGATATAATTTCAGCATTTGATTCAGTAAGTTGGGACTGTTTACCTTACTGAAGTGCACAAACTTCTCAGATGCATTTGTAAATCTAATTGAGCATTTATACAAAGGAACATTGGCTTATATTAAGGTAGGAACATATGTTTCACAAAAAATACCCATTTTAAAGGTACAAAACAAGGATGTCCACTTTCTCCACTATTATTCACTTTAGTAATGGAGCCTTGGGCTAATTTGATCAGAAACAGTACTGACATAGAGGGTTTTGAAATAGATGAAAATACAACATCAAAATTCAACTTTTGCAGATGATGTTCTAATTACATCAGCAGGATCTAATTCTTCTATGCAGTCTCTATTTGATAAAATTATGAATTTTAAAAGTATTTCTGGTTTAATATTCAATGAAGAAAAAACGAAAATACTACCTATATATACACGAAAAAATATTCTCATTAGTGATTTTACTAAATATGTACCCAATTCAGGTCAGATAACTTATTTAGGTATAATACTATCTAAAGATATTAAATCTGTTATATATAATAATTATAATACCTGTTTTCTTAATATACAAAATCTTTTTAATACCTGGAATAATATGTTTTTTACTATGGAGGAGAGACTTACAATTATTAAAATGATAATGTTCCCCAAGATTTTATACTTAATACAATCAATAATACTTCCACCTACCAAAATAATCATCAAGAAACTGAATACACTAATGTTAAATTTCCTATGGGCACCTAATAGACCTAGGATTGCATTAAAGAAACATACTATAAGCTGGTCTCAAGGGGGTATTTCTTTTCCAGACTTTAATTTATATACTATCTCTTCTATTGTAAAAGTTATTACTTTATTAATAGATCAGTCATATGTCATTAAATGGAAAGATTATTGGGAGCTAATTAGTATGCACTTCATGAAAATCTCCTTAACACATAAAAATATGATTGTAAATAACTCCATGTTATGGTTACTAAAGGAATTTTGTACTTCACCTATTACACCTAAACATATGGTTTGTTACCCATTAAATATTATTATTAGCTATCGTAACTTTATATTCATGCACCCTAAGTATAGGGAATGGAATTTTATTATATTCCCTATAATGTATACTCAGGGTATGCTTTTGTCATCTACTTCTGAAGGAACTCATTTAGCTATAGATAATGATCTAAAGTACTGGTATCAGTTGATATCTGATAATAAAGTTAAAAATCTAGATTTCTTAAAACAAGAATTTGATCTAAGAGAAACTTGCTGGTTAGAGGTTCAGACCTTTAGACATCTCATTGATAGAATAGATCTAATGTCTATAACAGTTAAATAATCTATTCCAACACTGATTGATTACTTGATATTAAATTTACAACATAAAGTTTCTGATAAAGGTAAACTTTCATACATACATAAAATTATCAGACAAGAAACTTTTTAGAGTGTAGATACATACTGGAATTATTTCACTTCTATTAATGGGGACCCACCAAATCAACAAGATAAACAATGTATTTTGGAATCTGCCTACAGAACTACGTCTTCCATTGTCTGGAGACTTTATACATGGAAATTTTTACATAGATCTTTTTATACACCTTTGATGATGAATAAAATAAATAATAAAGATAATCTATGTAAGAGATGTAATGTAGAAATTAATGCTGACTGGGCTCATATGTTTTATGACTGTATAAAATTGAAAGAATACTGGAAGTCAATTAATGAATTTTTGCAGGCTCTTTTTACAGATAATTTCATTATTTCTAAATCTCTTATATTATTCAACACACCTGTACCTCAAAGTGTTAAAAGGTTAAGCTTCCCTTGTTATGGTCTATTCTAGCAGTGGCTAGGAAAATAATAACCAGAAATTGGATTTCAGATACACCTCCTTCGTTCAATGAATTTAAAAATGTTATGAATATAGTGTGCCATATGGAAATAAACACAATTAGGTCAAGAACAACTAGAAAAACATCTTATTATATTGTATGGGATAATTTACAAAATTTGTTAAAAAAATCCTAATTTCAATAGCATGGTATTTTAGTTTAATTAATTGATCTGATTGTAGTGGATGTCTTTGTAAATACTTTAGTTGTTTTGTTGAATGTTATAATCATATCTATTTTTAATTACCTGTATAAAATTGTTATGATATTTCTCTTGTATGTTAAAACAATAAACCTGTTTTGAAAAAAAAAAAAGAAATCGTTGGGAAGAAATTGCCCACTGCCAGAGTCTGAGTGCTTCTCGACATGGGGCTAAGACTTGGTTCCGCCCTGCTTGTTGATGTACCAGACCACTGACATGTTGTCCATTTGAATTGCAATGATCCCAGAAGGAAGAGAGTCTTGAAGAGCTTGCAACGCTAGAAGCACGGCTCTCATTTCTAGGATGTTTATATGCAGGTGGTAGTTGTGAGGCTGCCAAGTGCTTTGGACTGCCCTGCCCTGATAATGCCCCCCCACCCTATCAGGGAGGCGTCCGTGGTCACCGTGGCAACGGGAGGGGGCTGAATGAAGGGTCTGCCCGAGTCACTAGTGGGGAGACCATCCACCAGGAAAGATGCCCTTTGCATGCTTCTGTAATCATGATCATGTGAGACATGGCAGCTGTTGGAAAGACCATTGTGTGAACAGAAGCCACTGAAGGATCCTCATGTGAAAGCAGGCCAGTGGGATTAGAAAAACTGCCGCTGCCATGGAACCCAGAGTTTGAAGGACGAACCTGACTTGGATCCTTTTGCTCTGCATTAGAATTTGTACTTGCTGGCAAATTGTAGACACCCTTTCTTTCGGTAGCCTTGCGGACATGTTCTTTGTGTCTAAGTCTGCTCCTATATTGGTGATAGATTGACAGGGCAACAAGGCAGATTTTTTGAAGTTTATTGTAATGCCTAGCTGGGAGCAGATTGTGATAGTGTAGACCCTGGCTTGCAGAAGTTGATGCCTGGTAGTAGCAGTGAGGAGCCAGTTGTCTAGATATGGAAACACCTGGAATCCTCGACGTCTCAGGTGAGCTGTGACCACTGCCATACATTTGGTAAACACCCTGGGGGCTGTGGTGAGATCAAAGGGCAGAGCTCTGAACTGGTAATGACTGGCTCCCAGCCGGAAGCGAAGGAATCTCCTGGAGCGCCTGTCCATTTTGATGTGGTAGTACGCATCCTGAAGATCTATGGAGCACATCCAATTGTCCTGACCCAGAAAGGGTAGAATGGACTGTAGCGTGACCATCTGAAACTTTGTTCTTTGAACAGACTTGTTTAGTCTGCTGAGATCCAGAATTGGTCTCCAGTCCCCTGTCTTTTTTGGTACCAAAAAGAACCTTGAGTAAGTTCCGGATCTGTATTGGTCTGCCGGGACTTCCTGGATGACTCTTTTTTTTCTAGCAGACTTGAAACTTCTATGACTGCTTGGTCCCTCAGATTGGGTGGAACATCTGGAAGGGTTTGCTTGATGGTAAGGGTGGTTGAGAGAAGGGATTTTTGTAACCTCCAGATATAACTGACCGTACCCATTTGTCTTGCGTTAAATTTTGCCGGGATTTTGGGTACAGTGAAAGTCTTCCCCCGACTGCCTCCAGAGGCGGGCAGCCAGGCAACCCTTCAGGGATGCTGAAAGGGCTTATCAGAAAAGGATTCTCTATTGCCCTGGTTCTGCGGACCCCCTCTGCCATAAGGGCGGCATCTATTGTTGTTATTTCCCCCTCTGCCCCTGGAGGAAAAATCGCTACGTGTGTCAGGTGAGGCTCCCTGGGATTTTTGGAACCACAGTTTACCACTCTTCTGACCCTTGGGGTATCGTCTGGAAGGAGTGGAAAAACAGACTCCCATGGCAGAGAGAGTCTTGCCTTCTTGCTCACACCTAGTCAAAGTGTCTTTCACCTGTGGTCCGAAAAGAAAGGAACCATGAAAGGGGGTGTTGGTGAATGACGCTCTAAAGGGTTCCTCAAAGTTACACAGCCGCATCCATGCATGTCTCCTAAGGGCCACGCCCATACCTGCGGCTCTACTCGCACCATCGGCTGCATAAGAAATGAGCCTCTCATGGAGGAGTTGACTACAGAATTAAGGGTCGCCAACTGGGAAGCCACTTTAGCTTGAGCCCCCTCAGCTGATGGATCTTGAAGGGTATCTCCGAGCTCTTTAAGGAGATCCCTCTGAAGCCAGGTAAAATGACATAAGTAGTTCAGTGACCTCATAGAAAAGGTTGCTAAAGCAAACATTCGCTTCCCATATCTATCCATGGTCCTAGACTCCTTGTTAGGAGCATGGACAGACGAAGAGGTTTCCGCTAACTCTTTTTTGGCGGCTGCTGCTACCACCATGGCAGCAACAGGAACACCTTTGGTAAGAAACTGCTTATCATGGGGTGCTGTGATGAACTTGCCAGGTCTCCTTGGAGTTGGTTCCACTGTATCCGGGGCTGACCAAGCCTTTCGAGCCACCATGGACATAAGTGGATCGAAAGGCGGAGAAACCCAGGAGGTGGAAGGTCAGAAACTGAACGCATCCAGGAATACAGACATCCTCAGTAGGGGCTAGGGGATTCCAGTTCCCCCTCTGCTTAAGCATTTCAAGGATGTCTGAAAAGGAAACGGGATCTCGGGGACCCTTTCGAATCATCTAAGTCTGTATGTTCAGGGGAGGCCTCAGAAGAAGAGGAAACACCCAATGGGGTGCCGTGGAGCGCTGGTTCCCCACGCTTGGGGTCTGGAGGAGGAGCAGAGGTTGGCACAGGCACTACAGGGGATGCAGCTGGTGGGGCCGATAGTGGAGCTGACTCAGTGGCCAGCACACTCCTCATGACATCGAAGGCATCCCTACCACGATGCAGAGAAGGCTCTGGTTCCGAGGAAATCGGAATCCTTCTCCGCACCAAGGGAGATGGCTCCGAGGCCAATGTAGGAGCTGAGCTCACCTGCACCGAAGCTCCGAGAGGGAGAACGGGGTCGGACAAGGGTCTGATGCCACTCGCCCCCTCAGAGACGACGAGAGAGCTCTGGTGCCCAGATCCCTCGATGGACGGCACCATCGAGGGAATCGGAGCTGACGGAATCAAAGGAGATACAGTTCCACTACTCGAACCCCAATGAACTCCAGCTCCGAGCTCAATGGAGTCGGAGGAGGAACATCGATAGAAGTGGATGGAGCTGACACCTGTTGAGGAGGGCTGGACAACATCTTGGCAAGTGCCTGCAACTTTAGCAAACTACTGACCACTCTCTCCACGTCGTGATCCGAGAGCCTAGAGGATCGAGAGGAGTGAGAAGATCTGTGACTGCGCTCACTTTGCAGCAGGGGAGACCGAGGAGCCAAATGTATCTATTCCAGAGAAGGGGACCTCAGCCTCTTGTGGCTCCGCGAAGGCTCCAAAGTTTCTTAAGTAGCAGGTAGAGACTGACCACAGCAAGAGGTTCTCCCATTCGATTCTCGGCTTGGCTTGGGAGTACCTTCTGTGTGGAGTCTGCATGTCCTCCCCGCGGTTAGGTAGCGTTCGAAAAGACATGCGTGTGTAAATGGGTGTGCCTTCGTTGAAGGTTGGGCGTCGAGCTGGCACCTCGGCGTTTCGTAAAAATCTACTGCCAATCATTAGCGGACCGGAGTTCCGCTGTGGCGACCCCTTACCGGGAAAAAGCCGAAAGACAAACAACAACATGACTAAGCATAACATTACTGTAGTGCAGTTATTATACTCATATATCAATTAAATGACATGCTAGTTTAGTGCTACTACAGTGAGATGCCTGACCTTAGCACCCCCATGCTGTTAACACTGTGTCTGGTCCTATAGTGGCACTGAACCAAGGTGTTATTTAACTGATATACAAGTGTAAATAACAGCAACAAAACATGAAACAGGTTAATTTCAAGTTCGTTTCTGGCTGCTATCTATATTATATTCACTAAAAACATATTTGGGTACTACCTGGTTTCTCTTACACAAAGACATCAAACAGTTTTAAAGAAGACACAACACTTCTCTTTTTTGTAGCTTGTAGTATATGGAACAGATTAATCTGCATGTACTACAAAGCATTACGATAGGATCTCTGACTAACTTAAAATTATGTGTTCTTGACATGGATGCCAAGACTCACCTTGAGAGATTTACTTTTGAGATGAATTTCTTGACATTCATATCTTGAACACAAAGTTATGATCAACAACCAGATCATAATCCTCTATATCTTGTCCTTGCCCGATTTTCATAAATCCCAACTAAAAAGCTAACTCGGATCAGTTAAAGTCTGAAATCTTCTTTGTAAATTTTGGAAATGGGAAGATTTTTTTTTTTTTTTTACTAACAAGGATGTGGACTGGGTTTCAGGATGAAAATGGTCTTAAATTGATTTAAATATCTATTAACATACACAACATGTAACACAGTTTAAGAGGAATGACAATACAGGAGTGAACTGAACTTTCAATTGTTTATAAATCATGGCATCACATCCACTCAGACTTGCCTTGCTTAGCAGACAAGATAAATAATAAATGCACATTAAGGAATGTTATCCTTGGAATTTTCACTTCATATGCAATAATGCTCGAACAAAGGAAATCAGGTCTCTACTATATGCAAAAAGTTACATGCCTTTGGCATTATTAAACAAATTGCTGGAACTGTTGAATGCGTTTTTATGAAGTCCATACATTTTATGGTAAAGGCCATAAGGTCCTTATTACCATATTTTTTGGAAGCGCTATCAGTTAATGAATGAGATCTCTTGAAATTCAGTCTCTCTAATCACAAGAAATGACAAGTCTCAAAATGCTTTTACATTAATCTGTTATAAGACTGCAGCTCTAAAACTTTTTTCCCTTAGAGGATACTTATTTCCTCATAGGAGGCCATGACATTAGTATATTTAACTAATGGGGTGAAACTTCCGCACGGGAGAGGGACATGCCTCCTTGTGAAAAAATGCTTTTCTTTTGTGTTGCTACTCAAAGGTTTGTCAGGTGAGCTGCTGCTCTAAGAACATGACCTATGCTGTTCACAAGTTTCTCATCAACTTCTTAAGGAGGGGGCTTTTGTCTTGCTTAAGAGTTTTTCAAGGACATTTCTAAAGAGATGCAATATGTTTTGAGCATGTGGAGATTAAAATGCTGCCTTTCTTCAGACTCAACATTAACATCCATGGGATATTACTACAGTATTTGTGAAATATCAGCAGTTAACCGAAATGCACAAGTTAAATATGCACATATCTCTCAAACATCTAATGCTCTTCTTGCTTTGACTAACTGATTACTATATGAAATTTGCAGGCAGTGAAGGTGAAGTGAGAACAAGTCACCTCAGCTATTCAGACAGGTTAAACTGTGTGTAAACTTACAGACTACTGTAAAGGCTGATGGAATTAATCAACAAAAAATTCAAATGATTGGTTGCAGGACCTTAGCTTTGTGATCTGAATGAAATGAATAAACTTATGAATGAAATGAAAAAACTTATCTCCTTAATTAGTAAATGGTACACTTTAAAAATCGACTATATTTAATTCATTTTAAATCTTTCCCAAAAGCAAAAATAAAATCTTTGCCTCAACAACTGAGAAGTCTGCCAGCCTGCCGAGCATCACTGTGTAAATATAAGTTTCAAGTTCTTAACATATATTCAAAAGAACTGTGACATATAACATGAGAAAGTAATAGTTTCATAATTCTACTTTATCGATATTAACACAGAATGAAAATGGCTTTGCAGGTACAGATAAAAAGCAAGAGTACTAAATTATAAAGTGTAGGGTGCGCAAAATGTTTGAATATACACATCTGAATAGAAGTGAGCATGTGAATTTAACAAAGAAAGGACTTTCAAGGTGGACAGCTGGCAGAATATCAGGGAGAAAGAAATGACAGTAATAGTATTGACTGCAAGAGGTCCTCCAACAGCAACAGAAGGAAATTAAAAAAAAATAAAGACAATAATGGTAAATTTGTGCTAATAAAGAGAGTTGTTGGCAGTTGAGAAGGACTACACTGGCATACACTTGTATTCTTTTTATTCTACTTAAAATTATCATAGAGCTTGGGAGGTATTAGGGAGAAACGCTTAATTTTTAGGAGGGAAAATTATTTAAGAGGAGGACTGGAACCTGATTTACAATAGTCAGCATGTGTCAAAGGGGACCTACGAGGGAAAATCTAACAAAAGAGGGTAGATTTCTGAAGACGTATATAAGAATTCAGTAGCAGGGACTAAGGCAGAATTTATATACTATCTCCAAGGTACAATAACTGGCTAGACTGGAAAAAAATTATATTTCACAGGAGTGTGTGTATTTAATTGAAAACTGTAATACACACCCAATAACTATTATGCATCAATAAATATAAGGTAAAGATGTTGGGTAGTGAAATAAAACTGAGACACCACCACCTTCCCACTTATCTGTGAAAAAGCAAGGAGTTTCAAAAATGGGTAGTGGAAATTATTTGAAAGTTATTAGGGAAGATAAACATTTATTCAGAAGGGATAGCGATAGAGAAAGACGCAGATAAAAATGCAGTTTAAAACATTGTAAAGAGACAGAGATGGGAAAGAAGTAATAGGAGTTATGTCTAGGTGTTGACAAAGGTTAAAGTAGTGCAGAAAAGGGGGAATATCTCACAGAACAAGAGCAACTACAGAATATTAAAGAGAAAGCAATGGACTAGTTGGATAACACATGATTTTTGGAAGGTAGCTATTAAGTATTTTTGATAACTCCAGAGCACACAAACCTTTAAAACAATGACTTAGGCAACAGGAAGTAAAATGGATCTTTACAAAACGTTGGAAGCCTATGACAAATAGAAGCAGAACAGATCCTACAGACGTATTAGAGATGCTTCACAAATTTTATGAAACTTTGTATAAAGCAGAGGAAAAATACAGTTGTATATGTCTTACTTACCTGTAATAGTAGATGTTTCACACTGCCTTAGTGCCATATGGGTCATGTGCCTGTCCAAATCCACACTGGAAGCTTTTAGAGCTCAGACTCTCCTCCCCTGACTCTCTGTGATAGTTGATTGGCTAAGCAACTCCCAACAGAGGAAGCCTAAACCCAATCAAATAAAGTCAGTTTTTCAGGCTTTTGGTGTCAATTAGGAAGAACCAGAAGCAAGAATTGCCTGAAGCCAACCAATTCAAAGTCACCAAACACAAATTACCAAAGCCAAAGAACACAGCAAGGTTGGATTCCATTGAACTATATAGATAACATAAGAGGGATGGTGGGTGGGTGCTGCCTCTGAGGCAGTATGAAATTTGAACATCTACTGTTATGCAGGGCTTGTGCATTTGTACTATGTTCATCATGCACACTGCCTCAGAGGCACATGGATAGATTCCTACAGCTTACCCTACCTGGGAGGAGGAAGGATAAAGATCCAGGATCCCCTGAAGGATGGACCTCACAAAGCCTGCTCTGGAACTTAAGAATCCAGTTTGTAAAGTTATGGACAGGGGACCAGGCTGCTGCCTCTAGAATGCTCCAAGAGTCTGTTCCTTTCCAATATACCAGCAAACAGGATAAGGCTGTGGTGGAATGTGCCTTAAACCTACCTGGAATAGACTTACCGTGGTGGGAGTAACAAAAACCTACAGCAGAGGATAACCAACTAGCAATCATTTGCTTAGAGACAGGATGACTATTCTTGGCCCCAGAATAGGAAATAAATAGCTGTTCAACTTTCCTGAAGGAATTAATTCTGTCACTGTAGTACCTGAGCTACTTGTGCACATCCAATGTATACATAATGCTTTCTCTCTTGTAATTTGGGGTCCAGAAAGAAAACTGGAAGATTAATGGCTTGATTAAGGATAAATTCAAAAGTATGAAAGGAAGATTAATGTGTAAAACAACCTTTCTTTGTAGAAAATCAGATAAAGCTGGCCTAGCACGACAGCCAGCAGCTCAGAGACCCACCTTGTAGATATCAGCGAAATAACCAAAATGGTTTTCCAAGTGATGAATTTTGAATCAGCTTGAAAGTCATGTTCAAAAAGAAATAAGGTCTATTTTTATGAACAAAGTTTAGATCCCAAGGAAGAATAATTTGCATTTGAGGGGGTATGAAGTACAACACCCTTTCATAAACTGACAAACAGAGATAAAAGAAGGGGATTCATGGGCAGAAAAGCTGAGATGGCTGCAAAATGCATCTTGACAGATGCATAAGACAAGCCATTGTTGAATAACTCACACAGATATTTCAAAGCCAGAGGGGTAGACACCATACCGGGCACTCTGATATTGGTTAGGCAGCACCCAGAAAAACCTCTTCCACTTGTAAACATAAGATTTTCCAGTGGCAGATGTTCTTGCTTCCTTCAATACCTACTGTACATCTTCATAGAAAAGGTGCCTGAAAGGCTCCCAGGCACTCAATACCAACCAGCTTCACCAGGTAAAACATGACTGTGGTGTTGTCTGTGACCAATAAATGGGGACCTGCAGACATAAGCCATGAAGAACTTTAAGTCTTAATAACTGTTAACTTATCTTTGATGTTTATTTGCTTTGTAGTGCCTGAAGGATCCCACTTGCATTGTACTGGAGCTCCCCTGAAGACTGCTCCCAATGCAAGAATTCTTTAGTCTGTCCAGACTGACTGAACTGGGGTCTAGAGGGAGAATGGTAGGACTGTACTGACAGACATCTGATTCCTCCACTACTGCAACTTTCATTTCACAAAATCCAGCACTGCTTTCTGAACTCCAAGGATTGTAGGTGCTGGGTCCAACCATTTTTAAAGTACCACTGAATCCTTCGCATGTGGAGTCTGGCCAGTGGTGTCTAGAATTTTGAGAAACTACTGGGGAGGCAGCTTCTTGAAGACAGACATCCCTGAAAATGTTCTAAAAAGTCAGGATTTTGTCTTCTGGTAAAAAGGTCATACTTTTTTTGGTGTCCATCATACACCCCAGGAAGACTATTCTTTGTGATGATGTGAGACAGGACTTTTACAGTAAGATGGGAGCAACTGGAATGGGATAATCATCCTTCAGAAATAAAGCCACTATGAAACAATGGTCTAGAAGAAGGGGTAGGACCAAATGCAGGGTGAGCATTTTGAATTTGGGTATTTTCAGAAAGATATTTAGGTATGACAAATTTAACAATGATCTCCACTACAGTTCCTTTTTTGGGATAAAAAAAAAATTCTGATATGAAATCTTTTTCATTTTTGTAGTGCAGAAACTGGTTCTATAACCTCTGACTGCAATTGTGAAGGACTGCTGGACAGTAAAGATGTGTCTGGTCTGGCAGATATAGGGGGTTCCCCTGAAGGGAGAAGGGAGATTTTCTGTTCACTCCCAAAAGTATGCTCTCTGAAACATTTTCAGTACCTACTTCTCAGACTACTTCTCACCAGACTGCTGAGATTAGTGAAAACCTGAGGGAAGGGATAAAGGTGGAACGGGATGGGATGTTCAGAGTCTTGGCATAGTCATTCTTTAGCAGGAGAATGATCTTTTTTGGGAAAGGCGCTCTTTTTATTTGGTTTGGAAGCATTATCCTCCTGCTGTTTTCTCTTGGCACCCTGACTCCTGATAGGCTGGTATTTCTGTTTATTCTGCCCTTAGAAAGTACAGTTGTGTACACTTACCATAAATGTAGATGTTAGAGTGTCTTCACTGTTGCAGTCATCACTGTAGGGTTCTTCCTGCTGGCAGGCAGCCCTCGGTTGGCCAGAATCCCAAAGTCTGGGTTCAGGGTCGGCTGTTCAGTCATGCTCCCTGACGTCAGAGCGCCAGGAGTACAAAGCTGCCAGCCGACGCTATGTTCTCCAGTTTTTCTTGCCCCAGATGTCAGGTGCCAAAAAGTGAAGGCTAATAGTAAACCAAAAATGTAACATACAACAAAACTCCATACCCTGTAGCAAATACACCTCAGAAGAAGGGTGAAGTAGGAAACCACACTAATAAAAGTATAAGAGGGGACAGGAGGGTGAGTAACCCAGACTGCAACAGTGAAGACACTCAAACATCTACATTTATGGTAAGTGTACACAACTGTACTATGTTCATCGTGTTTCACTGTTGCAGTCATCACTGTAGGGTTGAATCCCAAAGCTGAGATAAAGGGTGGTGGTTATAGAGTAGAAGGGGCGGCTAGAAGGCCCTGCAAGACTGCAGAAGCAAAGCCTGCCCTAGACTTAGAATAAAGAGGGAGATTATTGTGCTTAGAGAAAGTATGCACTGAACTCCAAGTTGCAGCTTCCAAAATACCTTTGGTAGGTACTCCCCTGAGAAAGGCAGATGAAGTAGCAGCAGCTCTGGTAGAGTGAGTCCTAATTTTTCCTAGGATTTGCTTTCCATGATGAGAGTAACAAAATCTGATTCCATGAGCAATCCATTTAGAAATGGTCTGTTTTGAAACAGCTTTGTCTTGAGAATTTGCTGAATAAGAATCAAACAGTTGTTCTGTTTTCCTGATATCCTTGGTTCTGTCCAGGTAAAACCGAAGCTGCCTGTGCACATCCAAGGAATGCAAGATCCTTTCCCCCTTATTTTGTGGATTAGTGAAAAAAGTTGGCAGGTGAATAGTTTGGTTTAAAGCCACTTTAGAAACCACTTTAGGTATGAAAGTAGGATTAGTCCTTAAAGACACCCTGTCTTGATGAAAAATAATATAAGGTTCCACAGCCATGAGTGCTTGTAACTCCGATACTCTCCTGGCTGAAGTCAAAGCCAGTAGGATAGCTGTCATCCATGATAAATACTTAATATCAGATGCGGCAGCAGGCTCAAAAGGAGGCAGAGTGAGTTTTTCCAGAACATAGTTGAGGTCCCAGGCAGGTATGGGTGGTGTCCTAGGGGGCCTTAAATTCTTTGCTCCTCTGAGATAGTGTTTCAGAAGTGGATGCGAAAAGATTGGAGGATCTGTATTGTAATGTGCAGAGATAGCTGAGGCATGTATTTTTATGGAGAAGGATAAACCCTTATGTAACATTGTCTGCCAGGTAATGTAAAATCAATGGGATATTAGGAATGAGAGGATCCGAATCCTGAGCATGCATCCAGGTGCAAAATCTCTTCCATTTACCTTCATAATATTTTTTAGTGCTAGGTCTGGCTTCTAAGATGACATCCATGACCTGTTTGGGAAGGGTAGGATTAATCATAGACCCTGAATACGCCAGGCTGCCAGGCTGAGAGTTTTGATATGAGAGTGCAGAACCTGGTCCTGGTGTTGGGACAAAAGATTTGGAATCTGAGGTAGAATCCATGGAGGCTCCTGGGATAGATTTATCAGTGTTGAGTACCAAAATTTTTGAGGCCAATTTGGGGCCAGTAAAATCATCTTGGGTTTGTCCTGCTTGATCTTTATTAAACACCGTGGAGAGAAGAGGAGGTAAGGGAGGAAAGGCATACCCGAGAGTTCCTCCACTGAATGAGAGCATCCACTTCCATGCTAGTTTGTGATGTGTCCTTGTGCAAAAAAAAAAACTGGCAGTTGAGGGGCAAAGGGATGCAAACAGATCTATGCAGACCCAGCCCCAGACTTCATCATCATCTTTTTGAATATGGGTGTCTAGCATCCACCGTGGTGGGTCTGTAGAGTTCCTGCAGAATATTTTGTTTCCTAGTTTGTTTCCTGGCAGGAACTGAACTGAGCTTGTAGATCTTCTGTGTTCCATAGAGTCATGGCTAGTCTGCAAAGGGGTCTGCAAGGTTGGAGGGTGTGGTGCTTGCTTGTTTATTGTGGTGTTGTCTGTCGTTGTCTGTGGTGTCCCTCAGTAGTTGTCCTAGTTGTGTAAGATCCCTGAAAGAAAAGCCAAAGAGGCATTCTTATTTCTATTTTAAATTGATATGTAGATATGTAGGTGTCTCTGTCCTTGAACCTTGCAGGCCTGCAGGCCTCTTCCTGCTTCCCTGCTCCCCATGCACAATGTGGTTAACACTTGGTTGGCTGGAGGCAGACTGAAGGCTTTCCCTTTGTTTTGAAGACATGCCATGGTCCACCAATGGAATTCCTTTTGTAGGCAAGGCAAGACAGCAATCTGTGTGTCTAGACTGTGGCAATGCCGGGACCATACACTTTTTAGGTATCATTGTATTTTTCCCATATGCAGTCTTGCATGTGGTATGAGAAGGATGCTGGAGGCCATGTAACCCAAAGCCTGCAGGAATTTCCTTGCAGTTAGTGGAGACATTAACGCCAGGGTTTTGAAAGTTGAAGCCAGCTGTAGTTGTTTTTCGGATGTCAGGAATGCCATCTGGGTTGTTGTGTTTAGAAGAGCACCCAGAAAAGTTATCTGTTGTGTGGGTGTCAAATTTGACTTTTTTATGTTCACAGTGAATCCCAGGTACCCGAGTAGATTTTGATCAAATTCCAGGTGCTGGAGTAAGACATCCTTGCTGTCTGCTTGAATAAGGCAGTCATCCAGATAAGGGTAAATATGAATTCCCTTGAGTCTGCAATAAGCTACTACTGGTGCCAGGCACTTGGTGAAGACCCTGGGCGCAGTAGACAAGCCAAAGGGCAGCGCAGAGAATTGGTAATGTTTCGAGCCGGCCTTGAACCTGAGGTATTTTCTGCACTCCTGTCTGATAGGGATGTGTAGGTAAGCCTCCTTTAAATCCAATGTCACCATCCATGCATTTTTGCTCAACATTTGCAGGAGCTGCTGCAGAGTAAGCATCTTGAACTTTGGTATCTCCAGGAAAGTATTTAAGACTGACAGATCCAGGATGGGTCTCCAGGAATTTTGTTTTCTGGGAACTAGAAAGAGCCTTGAGTAAAAGCCTTGCCCAGTCTGATTGTGGAACCAGTTCTATGGCCCTCATAGCCAAGAGGGATCCCCCACCTGGTTTAATGCCTCTGCCCATTGGTGTTTTGGTAGGTCTGGCCATCCATTTGGTCTTGGCAAGGTATGAAAGTGGAATTTGTAACCTCTTGAAACTACATCCAGAACCCACTTGTCTTGGGTTATGTAAGTCCAATTTTGGTGAAAAAGAGAGAGTTTTCCTCCTAGAGGGGCTTCCAGGAGAGAGGTTCCTAGAGCCATGCAGGGGGAGTCATTGAGCCTGTTTTCTATAAGATTGTGGTCTGTCCTCTCCACCCCTGGGGGTGGAAGCACTCCACTGTCTAGGTCTGTAAGAGGTCTGTGCTTGGGCCCTCCCTCTGGAGCGCCTATATCTACCCCTCTGAGGCCTGTCCGAGCTGGTAAAGGACCAATTTTTAGTTGGCCAATTTTTGCGAAATCTTGGGGGCTGAACTTGTAAGAAATCCTTAACCATTTGCATGGATTTTGCCTTATCCTCCATTTTCTTTATCACATCTTCAGCCTTAGACCCAAACAAAACATTATGCTGAACAGGAGTATCCAGTAACTTTGCTTTCACTTGATCAGGCAAGTTTTGTTCCTTTAACCAAGCATGCCTTCTAATGACTGTGCCAGAGGCAGCCGCCCTGCAAGAAGCCTCCAAGACATCAAAACCACAGTGTAAACCATGCTTACCCACTTGCTCAGTGACATGCATCAAATCGTGTAATTCCTTATTATCTGCACATGCAGTAATGGTACCCAGCTTTTGTTTCATAACAGACAGCAGAAATTGCTGATATTTTAGCATATGAAATTGACAATTTAAAGCCCTAATGGATAAAGTAGCAGAAGTGTACATTTTTTGTCCCATCTCTCCAAAGCTCTAGAATCCTTATTTGACGGAATAGGGTTTTTAGCAGAGGCGGCCTTAACACCCTTAGGACCCCGAGAAATGGTTTCTGGATCAGCAGCAGGATTTTTGTAAAGGAACTGGTGGGAGTCAGGGACCCTGTAATATCTGTCAGGCTTTGCAGGGGGTGGAGGAAAGGAGTCAGGAGTTAAATTAGCCTCAGAAAAGACATCATCCACAATATCCAAAATAGGAGGAATAGCCAGGGGTGTGTGTTGGGGAAGAAGAAGGAAATCCCTAAGCCTTCTCTTAGATTCAGAGTACTCCTGTCCTTCCCAGTGAAAATGTTCCCTCATGTCATGTAAAGTTTCCCCAAAAGAAAAATCCTCAGGGGGAGAAGCTGAAGGAATGGATTCCTCAGCATCAGAATCTTCATAAGGAGGGAAAGTATATTCCTGTTCAGAGGAAGACACTGAAGAAATAGATGCCTGATCAGAGGATTCATAATCCAATTCTTGCCTTGGCCTTTTGTCTGGAGGGGGATGTGAACCCCTAATCATGGTTAGTAAGTCCTCCGCCATTTTAAGCATCTGTTTCTGAGATTTGGGTCCCGGATCAGAAGAGGCCCGGGCTTGAGTCTTTGATTTAGGAGGAGTCTTCGCCTTTGTCTTTGCCTTTATCAGAAGCTGTGTATGTCTGAAAACCCCCTCGGAAGCCGGCACCTGCACAGCGGCTCCAGACCCATCCAAGGGAGCATTGTCCGAAGGTCCTGCACCTAGAGTCCTCAAAGGCCTAGTTGGCTCCTCGTGGGAGTCCGTTTCAATAATCGGTTCTGTAATGGCCGACGACAGGGGCTGCAAAAGCGCCTCACTGACAACGGTCGAACCTGTAGCTGGCGCTGCTTGTAAACCGTCGTCTGATTTGGACCTTGGAGGCCTGTCCTTATCCTTGCATCGTTTCTGAACTCCGGTAGTCAGAAGCGTGTCCGACGACATATTGTAATTAAATCGCCTGCCAAAGTAGTGAAAAGCAAAATCGTATCTCCGCTTAATAGCACGTTGGTTAAATCTAGCACAAAACAGACAACTAGCTATGTCGTGGTCAGGGCCTAAACAAGGAATACACTAAGAGTGGAAATCCTTATGAGGTATTTGATTCCCACAAGAAATACAATTATTAACTTTTTCTGACATCGGACTGGAGCAAGAAAAAAGTTTCCCCAACAGGGTACTTAGCTTTGAGAAGAAGAAGAAAGTCTTCGGAATGAAGCACGAAAAATATCAGGAGTCAGCCGACCGGCACTTGCGAACTGCTTCCACCACACGGCAAGAAAGACTGGAGAACATGGCGTCGGCTGGTAGCTTTGTACTCCTGGCACTCTGACGTCAGGGAGCATGACTGAACAGCCGACGCCGGACCCAGACTTTGGGATTCTGGCCGACCGAGGGCTGCCTGCCGGCAGGAAGAACCCTACAGTGATGACTGCAACAGTGAAACACGATGAACATGTTGACTATCTTGTTAGGGAAGTACCTGGAAATATGAAATATTCAACCCAATCCGTCAATTTACCTCTATCATCCCATAGTTTGAGAATCTGGGTAGCAGCAGAACCAAACATGAATTCAGAACTTAAAGCAGCATTCAAAAACTCATTGTTTTAAATCCTCAGAAAAATTCTGGTTGTGTAATCAAACGTACCTTCCCAATATAACAGAAGAAGCTACATTTCTAGAAATCATGTCCACAAATTCCAAAGCACTCTTCAAAGCATGTTTTAAAACCTGAGTCACATTAGAAACAATCAATAATCAAACCAAATTATGCCTCCAAATAGATGGTGAGGAAATGCAGAAACCAGTCACCATTCAAGTCTACTGAATGCTGAATTTTATTTTAAAGTACTAGTTAAGTGCCTTCATTCTTCCAAATAATAGGATTTCATTTATTTATTTATTTACATTTCTTGACCAGGGAGTGTCCAGCTGGACGTAGGTCCATTTTCAGCGGATGCCCGGGGAGAAAAGCTCCACAGTTAAAATATAGAGACAGTAGTTACATTGGATTTACATAGCGATTACCAATTTGATTAACATAGCAATTAATTACAAACATAGCTACAGATGAAGAACATAGTACATCAGTAGACAACTAGAATCTTTATCTGCAAAGTACATAACAGACATTAACAATTGTTACAATAAGAAGTTCCTGCTGTATAATAAGTAGTAGGCTTATGAGCATCCAAGCTTGCTATAATCAAGGTAGTTAGTGGGGTGGAAATAAAGGTAATATTTCATCAGAAATAAATAAGGTTGGTGCCCAGTTCACCTATTACGTAAAAAAAAATCAAAGTCATGTGACTTAAATCTACCAGTTATATAATACCAAAAACGAGACACTCCTATTATTCACCTAAACTTCCTTAAATACAACAGATAAAATACAACAGATAATAAAGAGTTAATAAAGACGTGCTAACTTTATGAATTATTATGAATAAAATTACTCACTAAAATATTTAATTTCATCAATTCTAACATAAAAATACATATGATATAAATATAACGAAATACCTTAAAATACTGATATCAATACTCATGCAAACATGATTTTACAATTTAGCTGCCCTTAGTTTTACGGCATTACTAAGAAAAATATTATGTAAACCAGGTGGCACACCCTCATTTAATTTCAAATGCCACTGCAGCTCCCTATAGTCAATTAAAGCCTTTCACAAACCACCCCATGGACTCTGAAGTACTTGTCCCAGGACTGCAAACTGAAATCTACTGTCACCTGGATATAACAGGGAATGTTCTGCAGCCCTTCCTGATGTTATAATAATGTCCGTAAATATGTTTAGCCAATGTTCTTTTTGTTTTTCCCTTTACAAAATTAATCACAAGACTTAACTTATACAAATATAAACAACTCATTTAGAAAGACAGTTACAACCCTTTGCTAAATTTTTTCCACATACAATTTTACTCCTTGTAAGAATATGTCTACATTGATTACAGGTGTCACATCTGTTCGCTCCTATTGGTGGTGGTGGGGGGGTTTACAACAAAATTCATTCAGTTTCAGAGAAAGCCAGGGGAGGAAAGCTGATAGAAGTAAAGAAGTTGTTTGTGAAGAAGGGAGAATAAAGAGATACAAGGTATGAATACAGGGGCTAAGTTCAGTCATCGAATAAGAAATAGATTGAACCTCTGTTCATCGAACGTAAAACACAATGTTCAATTCAGTGAATGTTCACTCATCGAACATTTTACCCAGGGAAAAAGAGACAGTGGATGAACATGCATACTGAAGCACAACGCAGTACATCAAACCACCCAAGTGGGGGGCTACAGCCCTCACCTCCCCCACTTATATATACTATTGCACTACAGTGGGGAATGAGCAACTTTCCTAATCCCAGCCAACCAACTCCATTCCCTGGGTAAAATATTAGATGAGTGAACGTTCACTGAACTGAATGTTCAACATCTTACATTTGATGCATTTCTTATTTGATAACTGAACACAGATCCATGAATGCACATTTAGGGATAACGTTTATCCTGGTGTTGAACAAGAACACAGCCAGCTTTAGGCTAGGAAATCTTTCAGAATGTTTTTCATGGATGGAAGGGTAGATATTGGATAGAGATAAGGAGCTTCAGGCCTTAGCAACATGATACAAGTATGGATAATGCCCAGCAGATTTGATAACTTTGTGGATAAACAGGAGTTTTTGGTCATGTTATCATAATGACCAAGTGGGATCACAGTTGTGTAGAATATTATTTAGTACTGGACAAGCAAATGGATTTGGAATAATTTAATAAGAGGTAAGAAGCTGTGCAGATGTTAGTTGGCAGGGTATTTCTAACACATTTTGGCTTTTTAGTGCTACACAGTGGTGGGTTCTGAAGGTGTATTTGCTGCAATTTAGCAACTTTGCTATAACACTATTCAAGTTTTGATTTTTGTGATAACTGGAAGTTACTAATGATGGAAGCGCCATAAAGAAGTGTGCGGAGGAGAAGTAGTGGCAAGTACACCTTAGTTGCGTCGGTGAGAATGTTTTTGGTTCTATAAAGCATCCATAGTTTTGGATAAGTTTTTGTTAAGCAATTTTGTATATGCAGGTCGAATTTAAGATAATCATCCACTATCATCCCTAATAATTTGCTATGAGAAGTGACTTCAATGGCTTTATCATCAAGAAAGAGGACTTTAAATTTTGTCTTTCATGGGACTGGGATTTGGGGAAAATAGTAGTAGTTCATTTATTTATTTATTTTAAAGAGTTAAGCATGAGTTGCGAGTTACAAAGCCATATTTCAGATGCTGTTAAAGCTTCCTGAGCAATTTTTTGGAAGTATCCCAGATTGCCAAATGTACAAATGAGTGTGGTGTCATCTGCATACTATATTAGGGAGGCCTGTTGTGTGGATGTTTGGTAGGTGTTGGTGAGAATGTTAAATAAGAGAGGATCAATGGTAGAGCCTTGTGATATACTGGAGGTGACTGGAGGATATGGGGAGAGGGTAGAGTGCCATTTTACTGACACCTGTTGGATAGGTAGCTTCTGAACTACAGAAGGGTGGGCTGACAGAGACCTACTGAGGACATTCAAAACAGAAGTTTGCTGCAACAAACAGTGTCAAAGGCTTTAGACAAGTGTAGAAATAAGGCGAATACTTAGTTTGACGTTATCTCTAGTTTTACTGACAGTATCTACATAGGTTAGAAGTGCGGTAATAGTACTACATTACTATGGGAAGTATGGAAGCCATGTTGTGAGGAGGATAACGAATTCTTTAATGGCTGTCTAGAATTGTTTAGGGTTGTGTTTACTATAATTCTGAAAGTTGTTATAGTACAATGTTTTGTCTTTAACTTGCTTTTCAGTACAACTGCAAACCATTCTGACGTTTTCAAGATATTGTGGTATTTTATACTTCTGCCATTCTTTCTATGCTTTTTTCTCTATCCTGTATTAGCATTCTACAAAAAAAAAAAAAAAAAAAGAGAGAGCCACATTGCGTTATTTGTTTTTAGCCTCTTTCCTTCTAGGAGGTGCAAGGCTACTTATGATATTCTGAAAAGATGTGCTGAATTCAATTACAGCATTATCTAAGGGGAGGATTTTCCAGTTAATAGATGACAGGTTAGCAATGAACATTTCTGGGTTAAACTTGGAAAGGTTGTGTGTTGTTTTATAAATATTCTGTTTAAGTCATGGGGTGTGATGTCTTGTTGTACAGATGGGGAGATGATCTGTGAAACAGTCAAAACACTGTACCTGAGGTGATGTATTTGCTAGGGTCTGACACTAGAATCCAGTTCAATAGGAAATTTAATGTCTTGCTAGAATGTGTGAGGCTACTAAATAGTTGTGGGAAACTAAACAAGTTCATGCTAGATGTAGGAGAGTTATAGTTTAATTTCAACCAACTGACATACACATTACCTAGTAATACCATTTCTTGTGGAATTGTTATAGATATCCAATGTAGGATATCTTCCAGTATAGCTGTATTGATTCCAGGAGGGATCTAAACAATAATACAAGAAAGTAATAAGAAGCCCTGAATTTAATTTTCGTATTGGTTTGTTATAGGGAAATGTGGTAGTTGTAGGGAAATATTTAATCAATACCACCACCTTTCCTCTTTACACAGTCACTGCAGGTGATATTATATATTATACCTGGGGGTGTAATTTTGTAGTTGTTTATGCCTGGTTTAAGCCAAGTCTCAGTTAAAGCAAGAATACTGGGCTTATGTTGGATAATCGGGTCTATATTAGACAAAAGACGAATTAGGCAAACCCGATTTGATCAACACAAATGTCGATCTACAAAATGAGCGAAGGATGGAAACACCTAAAGACACAACACCGAGCTGATTTCCCTGGCCAGCAGGATGATTGTGGGGATGAGGAAATATATCCTTTTCCCCACTGTAGAGCAGTCTTGGAGTTGGTATATATAAGTAGGGGGAGGGGGTGCAGAGGGGCTAGCCCATCTGCAAAAATGTTAATAAAAGTGTTTTGTGTTGTGTTTGTTTACATTGGGTTTACTTGCGTGTATAGCGCTGTTGCTTCAGGAATGTGTGCAGCATTGTGCGTTTCGGCGTTTCTGTCCTTCACTCTTATTGTAGATCGACGTTTATGTGTCGCTCTTTTGGTGTTCGCATATTACAGGTTTCGTGCTTATAATATAGACCCGGGTAATCCAGGCATGCAGTTCAGCAGTTTTACGTCTTATGCTTCTGACATATATGGCAGCAAAAGTAAGATTACCATGGTTGTGGAGCTGACCATTACAGGGTTAGAATAGTTTGTGGAAGAGAAATGTCTTGATATTCATTGTGATAGGTGGGGCCAAGATTAGTGTGAATGTCTACTCCTAGAAGGATTTCAGTATATTGGGAATTATTATTTATTTTTGGACAGTATTTTTACACTTAAATTTATTTCAGTTTGAGTTGAAATTGAGCCAATCTGTATATATTTGGAGTAAAGGTGAGTGGCATCATTAAACAGGTTTGGTGTGACATGTGGAGACTGTAGGAATAGGTATGAATAGGTGGTTAGGAGAGAGTTGGAGAACTGTTGAGAGCTATTATATAGTTGTGGTAGGATGAAAGATGGCCCAGTAGCAGGAAAAGAATAGAGGATAAGCGGAGTAGTAACATGATTAAGTAAAGGGATCTGAATATTATAGTTGGCAAGAAGTGGGGAAGTAAGGGGCAAAGAAGCAAAAAAGTGGCAGAATAGAAAGACATTTAGTGGCTGATAGATTACAAGTAGAAAATAAGTATATTCTATGAAGTAAGAGAGTTAAGTTGTCCTTTTCTCCGAAATGTAAGGAATGGGGGGGGGGGTTAAAAAACTAGAGTAGGAGAATGCAGGCAAAATAGGGATAAATAAGGGTTTATTTGAGAAAAGTAGAAGATATGATGTAGAACAGATAGATGCTGTTAGGGAGGGGTGTGACTATGAATGCATATTATGCAAAGCAGTATGGGAGGGAGAAAGGCAGTTGGGAATGGTGCAAAAGATTCAATGGGAAATGGGAATTAGGTAAAAAAAAAGAATCAGTGGTGTTTGCATGATAGTTGTAAGGTATTTTTGTAGAGTAGGAAAACAGGAGACACAAGTCTAATGATTGTGTTTGTAGGAAGTAGAATAGTAGAGTAAGAGGGGTGGGTGGGAATTGGGGGTAGGATAGTAGGATTCCATCCTCCAGTTTATAGCCAATAAAAATGCAATTAGCAGAGAGGTACAAAGCAGAATAGGTTTCCTTTTATTTCTTGTATGCAGAAACCTGACAGCATGGAAGACTAAGTAACTGGCATATACAGTGTAATTTGCTGGTAAACAGAAAGGACAGTGGCCAACTTAGTAAGTAGGCCTTAGCGTGTAAAAGACAACTATGTTGGGGGGGGGGGTTAAAAACTAATTTCCAGCACAGGCAGGCACAAATTTGACCAGATGAAGTTAATTTAACTTGAATAACCTTGGTGTGTATTTTCTTACATTGTACAAGATACTCAGTAAAAATGTTTGAGAGTTCTTAAAACAGCACAGATAAACATGTACTTGAAGATTCCTTGTCAAAAATGAAAACATCCCCACAGAAAATGCAAATTAATTTGAGGTAAATACGTGAATTAATGGTAAAAATGCTATAGCAATATTAAATAAGTATGAAACAAATTAAAAAAGTGAAGAAATGCAAACCTTTCCTGTCGGAATTTCCAACTGAAGCAGATAAACAATGGAAACAAAAGTCCTAAAGTTTAGCTGAACAAAGAACTGCAGTACAACTGATAGGACAATTTAGAAGAGCCCCATAACTGCTTAAAAGCAGTATTTACCATATAAACAGCACAACAGAATGTTAGAATTTCTAGAGGAATTAAGAACAGTAAAACAGCAAGAATATTAAAATAACATGTTAACATTATATATAATTATTATATAAACAGAATTCAAAAGTATATGATGATAAAAAGAAACGGACGTTCCCAAAGGGATCCTGAGTCTGGAAGATGTAATCCACCAATGCAGGCTGCGGAGATAATTCACCTGTGTGTGTCCTACAGTTGGCCAATAAAAGACTGAACTGCCTTCTTATGACAAGGGTTAGGCTTTCTTTGATGGGTGGGGCTTAGCCAATTCTTTATCACAGATGGTCAGAGTGGGGGATTCTCAACTTTGTAAAATCTGCCAAGATGGGTTTTATGCAGGCACAGATATCATATGCCACTGAGGCAGTGTGAATCTTGAAAAGGTACAATGGAAATAGTTATGGAAGACTTATGTCATGGTTAGAGGAAGACAAGGCTTCAACACTTAATAGCGAATATTATCCAAATAGGGTGAAGACCCATCAGACATTGACCCATTTAAATTTTAAACTATGATTATAAAGTTTTTATATCTACACTGGCTAAAAGAATGTCAAAGGTGTTGCCAAAATTGATGGATACAGACTGATGTAGTTTTGTGGAGAAGAGGCAAACATTTGCCAGCATTAACAGAACAATGATGATCCAAAGAGAAGCAGAATGCAAGAAAGTACTGCTGGTATTGTTGGTTCCTGATGCAGAGAAAGCATTCAACAGAGTGAGATAGGATTTTATGAGTAGGGCAACGGAAGCATCTGCATTCATTGATACATAATTAGGAGGATATATAAAGGATTACATGCAAGAATTAAAGTGGGAGGGTTCCTTTCTGATAAGCTGTGTTTGAACAGGGGAACTAAGTAGGGGTATCCTCCTTATCCTTTATTTGCTTTTATTTAGCTATTAGCAAAGAAAATAAGGGACTCGGTAATTCAAGGATATAATTGGTATGGTAATCAAGAACAATTGGCTTTTTTTTTGCAGATATTACTTTGCACTTGATAAATACAAAAAAAATGACAGTGTGCTGTTGTGGAACATTTGAGATAGTTTCATGTCTTTTGGGGATATAAAATGAATGAAGATAAAGCAAAGGCTAATGAGGTAAATTATGTACCCACACATGAATTGGTTCAGCAATACCTACATTTATGGAGACAGGATAAGATGAAGCATTTAGATGCACGGATTGAAAAGGGTTCTCTTATGGCAGCTAAGGATATATGGGAAGAGACTAAAAAGCGGATATAAAAACTGAGAAACAGGAAGCTCTTAATTATGGATATGTAAAGTAATACACATGAAGTGAAAATGTTTTCAATCCATTTAGTTTTATATAGGAGTCAGGCATAGTTTTAGCAACCAGAGGAAAAGTTGCAGACAAAAATTAACAGAGCTGAAGGAGTGCATTTGGGAAGGAAGGGAAGAGACTGAGATTTGTGTGGGATAAGTTGATCCCCCACAAAGAATAGGGTGGTTTTGGATTACCCAATTTCTATGTATATTTTAGAGCTAATCAGTTAAGGTTCAAATATACAACACATGCAGAATGTGATAAATCAGAATGAAAAGATCAATGATGAAGTGGTGTGGGGAGTTCAATAAGTAAGGAGGGAATATAATTTTGGATGCAGATCCGTAAGGAGAATATCACCATATCGATTATACTCCTAAAGTTGCAGAAAGTATTCTAAGAGTAAAGTCAATATGGGTATAGAGAAAGGAGATTTTGCTAATAGGGCTGACTGCAAGTAAAGGTACAAAAAATAGGCAAGAGGGAGTTGTAATTTACTGGAGAAAATTGGCAAAGGAACCAAGGTATTATGAGCTAATAACTACACAGGGAAATGCAATAGAGCAGGTGAGACCAATCAGTAGTTTAGACTGCAAGTTAGAGACTTCCTTCCATAACAATGGATGGTTATCAGAGTACAGGCAAAGACAAAGGGAGTAGTAGGGTTTTTAGTCAAGTCTAGAAAGTACAGTTTTGTACCTACCATAAATGTAGATGTTCGAGTGCTCATACAGTTGCAGTCATTACAGATGGGTTATCCTGCCGTCAGGCAGGTCCTCGGTCGGCCGAATTCCAAAGTCTAGGTCCGGCGTCGGTTGTCGTCGCTTCTTCCCTGATGTCAGTGCAGCAGGGATATAAAAGAGGCAGCCGACACCATCTTCTTCAGTTTTTCTTGCCCCAGATGTCAGGTGCCCCCAGAAGGAAGGCAAAACATAAATTTATGTAAGCATGCAATATGGAATAATCAAAAAACAGTAGTTGCAAGCAAATACACCATAAAAGAATACCCCAAATAGGTTGTATGAGAAGGTGTTTGTCATAAGGCCTGTCCTAAGAGGGGATGGAGGGGGGGTAACCTGGACTGCAGCTGTATGAGCACTCGAACATCTACATTTATGGTAGGTACAAAACTGCACTATGTTCATCGTGCATACAGCTGCAGTCATTACAGATGGGAAGAATCCCAAAGCTAAGTAGGGGTGGCAGGCACTAAGTGGAACTAGGAGGAGCAAGGATGCCCTGCAAGACTGCTGTGGCAAATCCTGCTCTAGATTTAGAGTATAGTGGAAGGTGATAGTGTTTGGAGAAAGTGTGCACTGAACTCCAAGTGGCTGCTTCCAAAATGTCCTTGGTAGGAACCCCCCTGAGGAAAGCTGAAGAGGTAGCTGTGGCCCTGATGGAGCGGGATCTGATGCTTGTAGGCACAATTTTTCCATGAAATGAGTAACAAAAGCGTATGCAGTGGGCTATCCATTTTGAGATTGTCTGTTTGGAGATCGCCTTTCCTTGAGCACCTGTAGCATAGGACACAAAGAGTTGCTCGGATTTCCTGAATGGCTTTGTCCTGTCCAAGTAATAACGAAGTTGTCTGTGAATGTCCAAGGAATATAGTAGTCTTTCCCCTTTGTTTTGTGTATTTGGATAAAAGGTACGTAAGTGGATAGTCTGATTCAAAGCTACACTGGATACTACCTTTGGCATAAAGGTAGGGTTGGTTCGTAAGGAAACTCTGTCCTGATGGAAAATGATGAAAGGTTGCACAGCCATGAGGGCCTGTAGCTCCAAAACCCTGCGTGCTGAGGTGATAGCCAGAAGGAAGGCTGTTTTCCATGACAAGTATTGTAGTTCTGTTGAAGCAGCTGGCTCGAAGGGAGGAAGGGTCAGCTTTTCCAATATGAAGTTGATGTCCCAAGCAGGGACTGGTGGTTTCCTTGGGGGTTTTATATTCTTTGCCCCTCTGAGGAACTGTCTTAAGAGAGGATGAGAGAATAAAGGAGGATCTGTGTTGTATTGTGCAGAAATGGTTGAAGCATGGATTTTGATGGAGGAGAAGGAAAGTCCACTGTTTAACATCTCAGCTAGGTACTGTAAAATCTGATGTAAATTTATTACCCAAGGATTCTGGCCCTTTTCTTGATTCCAGGCACAAAGTCGTTTCCATTTGGCGGAATTGGCTTTTCTAGTAGAAGGTCTTCTGGCCTCCAAGATGACATCCTGCACCTCCATGGAGAGGAGGGTCTGTTGGGAAATCAAGGAATTTTCCATGCAGCTAGATTTAGGGTTTTGAGCTGGCTGTGAAGAGTCTTGTAGTTGTGCTGGGACAACAGAAGAGGGACTAGAGGTAGGATCCATGGTGGGGAATGTGTCAGGCTCTTCAGGAGCGGATACCAGTGTTGTCTTGGCCAGTCTGGAGCAATGAGAATCATTTTCGGCCTCTCTGCACTGGCTTTTAATAGAACTTTGGGCAGCAGAGGAGGAAAGGCATAGACTGTCAACGTTGTCCAACTGAAAGAAAGTGCGTCCACTTTCCAGGCCTGTGGATGATAGGTCCTTGAACAAAATTTTTTCAACTGGTAATTTGTGTGGGTAGCAAAGAGATGTCTGGCTGTCCCCATGCCTGAGTTATCTTTGTGAAAACTTGAGGATGCAACTTCCATTCGTGTGGATCTGTCATATTTCTGCTTAGGCTGTCTGCCAGTGTGTTTTCCTTCCCTGGCAGGAATTGTGCCTGTAGTTGAATTTGCAATTCCAGTGCTGTGTTCCATAGGGTCATGGCTTGCCTGCACAGGGGTATGAATGAGTTCCCCCTGTTTGTTTATGTACCACATCACTGTGGTGTTGTCTGTCCTTATCAATAGCTGGCCTGGATGCAGTAGGTCTTTGAAGGCCATAATCGCATTTTGCACGGCTAGCATTTCCTTTTGGTTGATGTGTAGGTGCTTCTCTTTTTGGGACCATTTTCCCTGAATGCACTGATCTGTCATGTGTGCCCCCCAGGTGTAGTTTGAGGCGTTTGTTGTGATGATTTGAGTTGCTTGAGGTACACAGAAAGGGAGACCTATGTTTCTTTGGCATGCTTGAGCCCACCACAGAAATTCCTTTTGAAGGCATGGAATGAGTGGTATAATTGTTTCCAAGCTGTGGCTGTGTTGAGACCATAAGTTTTTTAGGTACCAATGAAGTTTCCTCATATGCAGCTTTGCACATGGGGTTAGTAAGATGCAAGATGCCATGAATCCCAGAGCCTGCAGGACTTTCCTTGCAGTCAGCCTGGTGAAGGTTGCCATTTTGCTGAAGTATTGAGACAGTTGCCCTTGTTTGTCTGGCGTGAGGTAGGCCCATCTGGGTGGTTGTATTCAAGCTGGCACCCAGGAAAATTATTTGTTGAGAGGGTATTAGTTTTGATTTCTTTTTGTTGACTGTGTATCCCAGAAAGTTCAACAGTTTGATTACAAATGCCAGGTGTTTCAGAAGTATGTCCTTGCTTTCCGCTTGGATCAGGCAGTCGTCCAGATATGGGTAGATTTGTATTCCTTGTAGTCTGCAGAAGGCGATTACTGATGCCAGGCATTTCATAAACACTCTGGGCGCAGTAGATAAACCAAAGGGCAATGCAGAGAATTGATAATGGGTTGAACCTGCAAGAAATCTGAGGTATCTTCTGCAATCTTGTCTGATAGGGACATGCAGGTATGCCTCCTTGAGGTCCAATGTTACCAGCCAAGACTCCTTGCCCAGCATGGGAAGAAGCTGCTGTAATGTGAGCATCTTGAATTTTGGTACCTGTAAATATGTATTTAGGATGGATAGGTCTAAAATAGGTCTCCAATCTTTGTCTTTCCTTGGTACCAGGAATAGTCTGGAATAAAATCTTTGACCTTGTTCTTTTGCAGGTACCTCTTGAATCGCTTTCATGTCCATGAGAGCTGAAATTTGTTTTTGTGCCTCTGCCCTTTGATTTTGTGGCAGGTTTGGCATGCCTCTCATTTTTGGAAGGGTGTGAAAGTGGAACCTGTAGCCTCTGTATATAATGTCCAGAATCCATTTGTCTTTTGTAACAATATGCCAATTTTTGAGAATAATGCCAGTTTTAGGTGCTGCCATTAAAGCTTTGTCATTGTGTCTGTTTTCTAAATGACTGTGATCTATCTTCTCCACCACTTGGGGTTGGTGCCTGCCACTGTCTGGCTCTGAAAGATCCTTGAGGTTGTTGATGTCTGTCCGTGGCTGGAAAGGACCAATTTTTTGAAGGCCAGGAAATCTTTCACTGTTTGCATTAATTTCACTTTTTCCTCCATTTTCTTTAGCACCTCCTCAGCGAGGTGCATCTAGTAATTTAGCTTTGACATGATCTGGTAAGGCTTGCTCTTTGAGCCTGAGGCCTCTAAAGCATCAAAACCACACTGCAAGGTATGTTTACCCACTTGCTCTGCACCATGCAACAAATCCTGCAACTCTTTTAAATCTGGTTGTTCTGGTTGTGTCATTTTCTTTTCAACTGAGATAACAAAACTGTTGATACTTTAACATATGGAACTGACAGTTTAATGCCCTCATGGTTAAAGTGGCTCTCTCTGAAGGTAATGGGTTTTAGCAGTAGAGGCCTTAATTCCCTTGGGACCCTGTGAAATAGTTTCTGGGTCAGCAGTATGGCTTTTGTATAGGAACTGGTGTGAATCAATGTCTGGTTTAACAGGAGCTGGAGGCAAAGAATCTGATTAAGGCTGGCTTCTGTGTACACATCACCCAATATATCTAAAACAGGAGGGATGGGAGACCGAGGGAATAGGCTCCTCTGCATCAGAGTCTTCGAAAGGAGAATAGGCATCACCCTGGTCCTCAGAATGTTCAGAGGTAATAGAGGCTTGATCTGAGGAAGGGTAGTCTTCCTCTAATCTGGGCCTTTTGTCAGAAGGGGGTTAAGAACCCCTGATAAGAGTAATCAAATCCTCAGCCATTTTGAGCATCTGCTTTTTAGGCATGGGGCCATGAGAGGGGGTCTGAGGTCCCTGTTTTTTGGTTTTCATGGCTGCTTTAGATTTAGTGAAAGCTTTAATAGAAAAGGAGGAAGGCCTGAAGACACCTTGAGAAATGGCAGGCCTGTCTAAACTCTGAGTTTCCCCGCCAAGAGTGGCGTCGTTATCTGTAGTAGGAATGGGGACCAAGGAGCCTGCGACCTCGGGTACTGAAGACACCGGTAATGTTATGTCATCGGTACTCAGGGGCTGCGTAGGCGCCTCACTGAGAAGCGGAGAACCGGTAGTCGGCCTTAGCGTGGTGTCAGTAGTCGGTGCAGACCTCGTATGTCGGTCCTTATCTTTACGTCTTTTACTCAAAACTGGAGTCGGAGTATCCGACGACATAATATAATTAAATTTTTTACCAAAATAGTGAAGGGCGAACTCCGCCCGGCGCTTAATAGTACGCTTGTTGAACCTAGCACAAAAACGGCAGGCCGGGACGTCGTGGTCTGGGCCTAAGCAAGGTATACAGAAAGAGTGGAAATCCTTATGCGGTATTTGCTTCCCACATGAAATGCAATTATTAACTTTGTCTGACATCGGTCTGAGGCAAGAAAAGTTTCCCCAACGGGGTACTTAGCTTTCATGAAGACTTTGGCTGAAATATTTTCGTAAATCTCAGGAGCTGGCCGACCGGCATTTGCAAACTGCTTCTGCTTCGGGCACCGCGCGGCAAGAAAGACTGAAGAAGATGGTGTCGGCTGCCTCTTTTATACCCCTGCTGCACTGACGTCAGGGAAGAAGTGACGACAACCGACGCCGGACCTAGACTTTGGAATTTGGCCGACCGAGGACCCGCCTGACAGCAGGATAACCCATCTTTAATGACTGCAGCTGTATGCACGATGAACATCAGAAGTTGTTGCTAAAAAGGGGATAATAAGTAGGGCATGTAAAATACCACCTGTTGACTATAAAATAAATTGGAGGATGTTAAAATAAAAATTGGTGAGAGACTGGAAAAACGATTTACAAAGAAACAATGGAACGGCATATGTATAGATCCTAACTATACAACAAAATCCAGCTTCTCTCAGGTAGAAAGTAAATGGTGGTGTGATGGGAAAGAGGTAAAGTACAGTTGTGTACACTTTCCATAGATGTAGATGTTCGAGTGTATTCACTGTTGCAGTCATTACATTTGGGTAATCCTGCTGGCAGGTTGCCCTCAGTTGGCCTGAATTCCAAAGCACTGGGTCCTACGTCAGCTGCTGTCACCCCTTCCCTGACGTCAGGTCATCAGGGGTATAAAAGAAGCAGCCAATGCCATTTTCTTCAGTTTTTCTTTCCCCACATGTCAGGTGCCCCCTAAAAGGGTAGCCAAAATTTATATATATATATATATATATATATAAAAACACATGCACCAATATAAATTTTACCTTCATCTACAAGCAAATACACCACATAGGTTGTATAAAACAGAGAAGCAAAGAAAAGTTCCAGCAGTGAAAAGGGGGATGGTGGGTGGGTAACTTGGACTGCAACAGTGAATACACTCAAGCATCTACATTTATGGTAAGTGTACACAACTGCACTATGTTCTTCGTGTTTCACTGTTACAGTCATTACATTTGGGTGGAGTCCCAAAGCTATGGTTGGGAGGCTGGAGCTAAACAGCATTAGGAGTGGCTATGAGGCCCTGCAGAACTGCAGTGGCAAAGCCTGCCCTGGATTTAGAGTAGAGTGGCAGATGATAGTGCTTTGTAAAGGTTTGCACAGAACTCCAAGTAGCGGCCTCTAAAATGTCTTTGCTTGGTACTCCCCTGACAAAGGCTACTGAAGTGGCTGCAGCTCTGGTGGAATGCAGCCTAATGCCCTTAGGCTCTAGCTTGCCATGGTGTAAACAGCAGAAACAAATGCAGTGGCCTATCCGAAATAAATAGTCTGCTTTGAGATGGCCTTTCCTTGTGATCCTGCAGCATATGCCACTAGTAATTGTTCTGTCTTCATGAAAACTTTGGTTCTGTCCAAGTAGAATCTAAGCTGTGCATGTCCAAAGAATGCAGAATTCTCTCCCCCTTGTTCTGCGGTTTTGGATAAAAAGTTGGCAGATGAATAGTTTGGTTAAGAGCCACACTGGACACCACCTTAGGCATAAATGTTGGGTTTGTCCTCAGTGAGACCCTGTCTGGATAAAAAATGATAAAAGGTTCCACAGCCATGAGGGCCTGTAGCTCCGAAACTCATCTTGCAGAAGTTATTGCTAGGAGCAGAGCTGTTTTCCAAGATAAAAACTTTATATCAGCAGTAGCAGCTGGCTCAAAAGGAGGCAGGGTGAGTTTTTCCAAGACATAGTTGAGGTCCCATGCAGGAATTAATGATCTCCTTGGAGGCCTTAAATTTTTGGCCCTTCTTAGGTACTGTTTTAATAAAGGATGAGAGAAGATTGGTGGCTCTGTATTGTAATGAGCCAAAATGGCAGAGGCATGAATTTTAATTGATGAGAAAGATAGGCCGTTGTCCAACATCTCAGTTAAGTATTGCAAAATCTGAGGAATATTTGGTACAGCTGTATCAGTTCCTTGTGCCTGGTTCCAAGCACAGAATCTCTTCCATTTGCCAGCATAAGATTTTCTAGTACTAGGTCTTCTGGCTTCCAAAATGACATCCATCACAGCTTTACTGAGAGGTGTGTTTTGTATGACTACATTATCCGCCATGCTGCCAGGTTTAAAGTTCCGAGTTGGCTGTGCAGGATCCGATTGTTTTGCTGGGACAGTAGGTGAGGTATTTGAGGTAAGGTCCAAGCTGGGCATTGAGCCAAGTTCCTTAGCATTGGATACCAGTACTGACGGGGCCAGTCTGGGGCAATCAGTATCATCTTTGGCTTCTCCTGTCTGACCCTTTAGGAGCACCTTGGGGAGGAGAGCCAGTGGAGGAAAGGCATATACTGATAGTTTTCTCCAGCTGAAAGATAGGGCCGTCCACTTTCAATGCTTGTTTGTGATAAGTCCTTGTGCAGAACCTTTTTAGTTGGTAGTTGTGAGGGGAGGAAAATAGATATATGTCCGGGCATCCCCATTTCCTTGTTATCATGCTGAAAACTTCTGGATCCAGCTGCCACTCGTGTAGATCCATGAGGTTTTTGCTTAGTTCGTCTGCCAGAGTGTTTTCCTTTCCTGGCAGGAATTGTGCCTGCAGATGTACTTGGTAAGCCAATGCTGTGTCCCACAAAGTCATGATTAGTCTGCAAAGGGGGTAAGAATGTGTGCCCCCCTGCTTGTTTATATACCACATAACTGTGGTGTTGTCTGCCTTTATCAGTAGTTGTCCCGGATGAAGTAGGTCCTTGAAGGCTGTCAGGGCATTTTGAACAGCTAGCATCTCTTTTTGATTGATATGCAGATGCATTTGGTTTGAGGACCATGTGCCCTGAATGCATCTTCCTGCCATGTGGGCCCCCCAGGCATAATCTGATGCATCCGTTGTTAGTGTCTGTCTGGCTAGGGGGTAATGTGAATGGCTGTCCCTTGTTCCGGTGTCAATCCTTTGCCCACCATCGAAACTCCTGTTGCAGGCAGGGAATGAGAGTAATCATTGTTTCCAGGCTGTGGCAATGTTGAGTCCAAACACTTTTTAGGTACCATTGAAGTTTCCTCATATGCAGTCTTGCATATGGAATTAGTAGGATGCAGGATGCCATGAAGTCCAAAGCCTGCAGAATTTTTCTTTCAGATAACTGGGCCTTTGCTGCCAACATTTTGAAATATGTAGTCAGTTGCCTTTGTTGGTCTGGCGTGAGATAAGCCATCTGGACAGTTGTATGTAAGCTTGCACCCAAGAATATTATCTCTTGAGAGGGTAGGTTTGATTTCTTTTCGTTGACTGTGTACCCTAGACATGTTGGAAGTCTTTGCACAAACACCAGATGCTGTAGAAGAATGTCCTTGTTCTCTGCTTGAATTAGACAGTCGTCCAAGTAGGATATATTTGTATTCCTCTTTGTCTGCAGAATGCAATTACTGATGCCAGGCACTTTGTACAGACCCTGGGCGTAGTAGATAAGCCAAAGGGCAGTGCAGAGAATTGGTAATGCATTGAGCCAGCCTTGAATCTGAGGTATCTTCTGCATGACTGTCTGATTGGGACATGCAGGTATACCTCTTTTAGGTCTAAAGTCACAAGCCAAGCATACTTGCCCAGAATGGGCAGAAGCTGCTGCAAAGTCAACATTTTGAATTTTGGTATATCCAGGAATGTGTTCAGAATAGATAGGTCCAGTATTGGTCTCCAGGTCTTGCCCTTTCTGGGTATCAATAACAGTCTTGAGTAAAATCCTTGTCCTTGCTCTTGCTCTGGTACTTGTTGAACGGTCCCCATGTCCTTGAGGGATGACACTTGTTTTTGTGCCTCTGCCCCATTGATTTTTTGGCAGATATGGCCAGCCGTTTGCCTTTGGCAGAGTATGGAAATCGAACTTGTAGTCTTGTAACACTATATTTAGAACCCACTTGTCCTGGGTTATAATGTGTCACTTTTGAGAAAATAGTGCTAATTCTCCCCTAAGGATGCTGCCAGGAGATAAGTGCTTGGTGCTGGCAGGGTGAAGTCATTGGGACTGTTTCCTGTATGGTTGTGATTCGTCTTCTCCAACTTTGGAGGTAGAAGCACCCCACTGCTTTGGCCTGTATGAACCTTGAGCCTGGGATCTCCCTATAGGGCGTTGAGGTCCGTCTGACACAGGAAAGGACCAATTCTTTGTAGGCCAGTGTCTACTAAACCTAGGTGGCTGCACTTGTAAAAAATCTTTGACAGTTTGCATAGATTTAACTTTGTCCTCCATTTTCTTTAGCACCTCTTCTGCCTTAACACCAAACAAAGAATCATGTTGTAAAGGTGTATCTAATAATTTAACTTTGACATGATCAGGCAGATTTTGTTCCTTTAACCAAGCATGCCTCCTAATTACAGAACCCGTAACTGCAGCCCTGCAGGAGGCCTCCAAAGAATCAAAACCACATTGCAAAGTATGCTTTCCAACTTGCTCAGCTGCATGCAATAAATCCTGCATTTCCTTGTTTCCTGCACATTCAGAGTTTAACAACATTTTCTGTTTAAGCAATGCCATGACATGTTGCTGATATTTGAGCATATGAAATTGACAGTTTAAGGCCCTTATAGCCAAGGTAGCAGATGTGCAAACCTTTTTTCCCCATCTATCCAGTGCCCTAGAATCTCTGTAAGAAGGGGTAGGGTTTTTTTGCTGCGGAAGCCCTAACTCCTTTGGGACCCTGTGAAATAGTTTCTGGGTCTGCAGAGGGGTTTTTAAAAAGGAATTTATGAGAGTCTGGAACCCTGTAATATCTGTCAGGCTTAACAGGAGCTGGAGGTAAGGAGTCAGGGGTAAGACTAGACTCCGAAAACACATCATCTACAATGTCTAACACTGGTGGAATGGCTAGAGGCCTGTGTTGAGGTAGTAAAAGGAAATCCCTGAGCCTCTTTTTAGATTCTGGAATCAGAAGAAATAGAAACCTGATTTGAAGATTCACAGTCAGTCTCTTGCCTAGGCCTCTTATCAAGAGGGGGATGGGAATTCCTGATCAACGTAATAAAGTCTTCGGCCATTTTGAGCATCTGTTTTTTGGGCATAGAAGACTGTACATGGCTCTTGAGTTTGTTTCTTTGCTTTAGAAGTAGCCTTAGTCTTTGCCTTTGAAGCTGAAGTTGGTTTAATGTAAAGATGTTTTGGTCTAAAAACACCCTCAGAAGCCGGTGCCTGCTCAGCGGCTCCGGACCCATCTGAGGGAATAGTATCCGAGGCTCCAGTACCTTGAGTTTCCAGCGGCATGGCTGACTCCACGTGGGAGTTGGTAGCGGCCTGCGACGCTAAAGAAGCGGGCGTCAGGGGCTGCGAAAGCACCTCACTGAGAACCGGCGACTGGCTTAGGAGAAGCTTCGTCATCGGTTTTGGACCTCTGTTGTTTATCTCTCTCTTTTTCTTTGCGTTTTTGTGAACTCCAGTAGTCGGATGGCTATCCGACGACATTTCAGAATAATTAAACTGCCGTCCAAAATAGTTTAAAGCAAAATCATACTGACGCTTATTAGTGCGTTGGTTAAATCTAGCACAAAACCGACAACCAGAAACGTTGTGATCAGGGCCTAGGCAAGGAATACAGTAAGAATGAAAGTCCTTATGAGGTATTTGCTTTCCACAAGAAATACAATTATTTACTTTTTCTGACATCGGTCTGCAGCAAGAAAAAAGTTTCCCTCAGGAGTCGGCTGACCGGCACTTGCGAACTGCTTCTGCTTCGGGCACCACATGGCAAGAAAGACTGAAGAAAATGGCGTTGGCTGCTTCTTTTACACCCCTGACATCAGGGAAGGGGTGACAGCAGCCGACGAAGGACCTAGGAATTTGGAATTCAGGCCGACTGAGGGCAACCTGCCAGCAGGATTACCCAAATGTAATGACTGCAACAGTGAAACATGAAGAACATCTGGGATAATGTTTTGGGGAGTTTACAAAGCTGACATATTTTTAAAACTTCCCTACTGAGTAGTCTGTCAGAAATACTATGGGAGTAAAAGGCTGTAACTAAGGAATTATTCTTTTGAGCTGCCACACAGGATTTGAATTCCCTAGATATACTAAGGCTTTATTGTGCTTAATGCTACTGGCTGCCAAAAATCAATTACCAGAAAATAGAGATCAAAATCTAAACTGACAGTAATTGAAGTATTCAATATTGTTAATGTGTTAAAAGAAATGGAAGTAGGGTCTTTACAAAGGGGAAGGAGAAAACTGCATAGAAATAAATGGAATTTGTGGGAACAACACATGCAGAATAATGTTCAGCAGGAGTAGTAGTGAGATTTAAGGGAAAGCATGATTTGGGCAATTTATGTTGTGCTGGAGTGCATGACAGGATTAATAACAAACAAATGTCATCTGAGCCTTAAAAGGGTCTAGTTCTAGAAGTGGAACCAACTAGAAAACCTTTCTTAGATAATCTAGAAAATCTATGATTTTGTAGGAGCAGGTTTCTTTGCCTCTATCAATACATGCTTCATGTTCTCAGAAAAATATGCCTGAAAAGTCTCAAGAATTTTTCATCCAGGCAATCAGTCAAAGAAATAAAGGAATGGGGTGTATCAAATAACCCCTGTATTGCTTGAAAAAGTCTATTCTGTGAAGGATGTGACAATTGCCATTAGCCATATTCGATACAAAGGAGAACCACTCTTGCCTGGCAAAAAGGGAGTCACCACAGTTATGTCTGGGGCGTCCTTCCAAACCTTTGGAAGAACCCACAATATCAGAAAAAAGGGATGGCAAATTATACAAAACATTTCCATCCATGAGAATGAAAAAAGACATTTGAATTCCAGACCTGAGAACAGGCAGTCATGGAGAATATGCTTAACTGCCTGCTACAGATGGATGCAAACAGAACTATTTGCGACTCTGCACACAGATGAACCAATTCCTGGAAAACTTCATGGGTAAACTATACATTCCTGGGGGTATATGTCCTGGTCCTTTTTTGTTTCGTCTGCTACAATGTTTTGCTCTAATGGAAAGTAACCAAAGTGTCAAGGTTAAGACCAGGTAAACTCCTTAATGTTTATATACCACATTATTGTAGTGTTGTTTGTAAATACAACAGGGGGTCTGGTGTTGATAAATAAATCAAAGATTATGTGACATTTAGTAGAGCTATCACCCATTAATATATATATATAATACAATTTCTGTGGTTGTTCCATAGATCATGGAATTTCTCCTTCTTGGGCACAACTCTCCACCAAAGTCTGATGAACCTTTGGTCATAAAGTGATTTGCACAGGTATTTTTATATCCCATATAGACCTATGACTGAACTGGTTACATGACAAGGCCAACAAATCATGAGAATTGTGAAAGCTCTAAAATCTATAATCAACAATGCTGAGGTATTCCCAGGGAAATACCAGATTTGGCTTGGAAAATCATGGATCTTGTTGCTAAAGCATTCCACTTTTTCATATGGCATGAAAACCACTATAAAAGATGCATCTATCAGAAATCTCAAATAAACTATCCTAAGAAAAAAACGAGAAAATATTTATTAGGATCCATCTGACAGCCTTGGCTGAGAAAGGGATATTTTACTCTGGAGAGGTGTTAGAACAAGTTGCCAAATAACCTGTACAGATAAGCAGCTGTCTTAACACAGAAATAAGTGGTTGCCCTGCTATTTGAAATGGCTCATTAGAGAAGCCCAACCCTTTGGAAAACGCATTCAGAGCTCCTGACACACACAAAAGGGCAAACCAGGAAATTGCACACACAGAAAAAGGTAACTTAGAATTTTGATATGAATGTTGAAAAGAAAGGATAGATAAAGAGTCCCTTGACAAGGAGGAAAGAAAAGCTACTACTGGTTACAAACTATAAAAAGAATCTGTATTCAAGCAACTAAAGAAAACTGGAATCATAAATAAAGATAAAGTCTAAACACAAACATATGAATATACAAATGCCAAGATGAAAGGAGGGAAAAGAGAACAAAAAAACAGCTGAGGAAGCATACAGTATGTCTCGTAGCAGAGAATATCATGTTTAGGGAGGACCTTCGTTTCTCACTGAAACTCCCTGCCAAAATAATAAGTACAGTTGTGTAAATAAACATACTGTAACAGCAGATGTTCTAACAGGTCACTGCTGCAGTAGCTTAAGCTATTTGAGTTGTATCCTGCTCAACAGATGTCCACTGGCCAGCTTTAAAAGCTACAGAGCACCTTCCACAAGCCTCAACTGACAGTTAGTTGCCAGCTTTAAAAGCTACAGGGCACCTTCCACAAGCCTCAACTGACAGTTAGTTGGGCAGAGTTGCATAAAAGTGCAGATTGGGTGTCGCAAATTTTCTTGCCTCAAGAAGAGAAGCTATACCTCTGAAAGGAAAATTATTAGGAAAGAAAATGCAATATAACTGTATACACAAGGGTATATACAGCCACACCCTGGCTATACATCAGAAACAAAATGGGGGTGGGAGTAGGAGGGATAAGACTGCTACGACTATAACAGCAATCTATTAAAACATCATATCTAATATTTAGTTGAAGTATACAATTGTACCACATTCACATTACATGACTGTTACATTCTCATCATGGTATTAGAAACCTAAAAGACTTGGAGAAATTAAACCAAGAGTAGCCTAACCTACTTGGGTAGATTACCATAAAGACAAGAGGAAGACATTCAAGAATCCAGAGTCCCTATAAAATGGTCCTAACAAAGCGTGTTCTGGATCTGGAAAAGAAATCCAGTTCATAGCACTTTGTGCAAGTATGTACAGAGGACCAAGACACTGCCTACAGTCTACCCCTTTCCAGAATGCCACAGAAGAAGCCAAAGCCCCAGTAAAGTGGGACCCAATCCTGCCTGGAATTGGTTTGTTATGCTGAGAACTGCCAAAAGAAATAGCATTAGACAACCATCTAGAAATTATCATTTCATATTGGTTGTCTTTTTTTCCTTCACAGGCTAAAAACACTGGATCAGCTTTTGTTCCTTCCAAGTAGCATCTGAGGTGACTGTGGACCTGCAGAGTATATACATTTCTTTCTACCTTATTTTAGGGTTCTTAAAAGAATATAGGGAGATTAACTGACCAGCTAAAGGTAAACTCTGAATCCAATATAGGCATAAAAGTAGTACTTTTTCTTAAAGAAACCCTGCCCTTGTAGAAAATGAGGTAGGGCTGAATCACCAGAACAAACTCATATCCTTCCTGCAGGAGTCAGAGCAATAAGCAACAGTTTTCCCAAGTCAAGAACCTCATATCAGCCTGTTGAGCCGGTTCAAATGGAAGTGGTGTTAGTTTTTTCAATCACAAAAATGAAGATCCCAAGGAGAAGGGCACCTGTTTTCTAGGTTGATGAATATGTAAAAGCCTATTTCAAGAACTACTTAAAAGGGCAGATGAGCAGAAATGTCTGAAAAAGAATCCTGACATATCAGTAAGGATAAGCAAAAGGATGCTATCTCAAAGAAATAATCTAGAACCAGAGGAATCTGGGCCTTAAATGGGTCCTGGTTCTTAGCATGGCACCAACTAGAAACTCTATACCATTTACACATGTATTATTTTCTAGTATCATTATTTAGCATCCTTTAGTATCTTTTGCACATCCTCAGAAAAACAGGCATCTAAAGGGTATCAAGCTCTATTATCAGTGCAGTGAACTGAAGTGTTTACAGGTTGGGGAGTATGAATAATCTGTCTTGTGTGAGTAAATCCAGTAAGTTGGGAAGCTTATGGTAACTGCCTTTGGCCAATTTCAGAAGAAGGGAGAACCTACTGTTGCCTCAGCCAAAAGGGAGTCATCACCACTATCTCTAGAGATTTACAGTCTCCTTCTGGATCTTTGGAAGAATCCTTGGAATCAGTAGAAAGGGAGGAAAAGCATGCAAAGATATCCATTTTCCCCAGGCCTGTTTTAAAGAAATTCTGTTCCAGAATTCCGTAAACTGTTTGTTTTGAAAGGAGACAAACAAATTTATTAAAGGTATTCCCCAAAGTGGGATACATTCATGGAAGACTCCAGGATGCATTTTCCATTCAACAGGGTCTGTTCCATTCCTAATCAGTTTTATCTGTTAAAAAATTTTGTTCTGATGGAGTGTTAAGTGAACTTAAGGGTCAAAGTGAGCTGAATTGCCACGTCCCAGGCCATCATAGCAAGTCTGCAAAAGGGAAAGATCTAATACCTCCTTGTTTATATACCACATCACTGTGGCACTGTCCATCATACCTTGAAGAGGTCCTGAGGACAAGTGATGATTTAAGGCTTTCAAACCACCGATTACTGCCTGCATCTCTGACACTAATGTGCTTTTTCTCTGACTGTCTTACTTGTTCCACAGAACTTACACTTTCACCCATTCAGATACAGCCCCAAGCAAGAGATGAAGCAACTAAGCAACTGTCAAAATGGACTGAAGGGGAGACTTGTGTTGCGAGGGAACTGACTCACCCACAAAACCCAGCATGGGAATTTGAAAATGTGAAAAAGTATTGATGCTGAGACCAGACTAATCTAAGGTACTAGTGAATTTTTCTCATGTGAAGTTTGGCCAAGGAAATCACGAGAATCATAGATGCCATGAAACCCAGTATCTGGAGAAATTCCTTGGCAGGTAACAGAGCCTGGTTGGAAAAGTTCAGAAAGATTTCTCTGTATATTTCTATTTTTCCAGTAGAAGAAAAGTTCTTCCTAGATAAGTACCCACAAAACGTCCCCAAAAACTATTCTACATTAGGGGATGAGAGATGATGTCCATAAATTCACTAAAAAATACAGACTAAGCAGGAGTTTCTTGACACAGGTCAGAGAATCTTGACAGCTGAAAAAAAAAGACTCTCCACATACATCACAACAATCCAAATATGGAAAGATGTGAATGAGTTTTAGTCTGCAATAAATAATTACTGCAGCCCTGCACTTTGTAAATACCCTTGGTACAGCAGGACAGACCAAGGGATAAGAGAAAAACTGATAAATGACAGACACAAAATCTTAAAAAAGGTCTGAAATCTTTACCAGTAAGAATGTGATGTTAAGTATCATTTAAATTTAATGTTACCATGAAACTGGGTAAAGAAATACGAGTTAAGTTTGAAGGGATAATATTTTGAACTTTGAACCCCTGACAGATTGAGAAATGAGAGGTCTAAGACTATTCTCAAAGTTCCTTCTTTCTTTGGCACCAGAAACATCCTTGAATAAAAAAACACTGCCCCACTGATCTGTAAGCACTAGTTCCATGACCCCAAGACATTTGCTCTAAAACTGGAGGAAACAGGGATCGTTACCGAATGAGGAGGAATTCCTAAAAAGAGGAGGAAGAGACCCCTACTGCCATCCGCATTCCTGCTGGATGATTATTTAAGCACTGGGGAAAATGTTGAACTAGACTGAAGAAAAGGTTGCCAAGAAGTTATTTTTAGGTATGTGTGTAAAGTAGGGCATGTGTGGTCAAACATTTAGATATTGCCTCTGACCATGGAGAGACAAGTAGTTATTCTGGCTGTTTGGATCGTCCCAGAGTTTGAGCCATTGCTTTTAAAATCCTGTTTGTTAACATTTTGCTGCCAATGCTTTTTTTTTTTAAACACCTTTACTGAATTGGCACTTGTGACACTGGCAAACTTGCATTTATATGAAAGTAATCAAACCATATTAACAAGTTCACATTTACAAACATTATAGGACATATAACAATATATGTAATGTATAATCTAAGCAACATTACATAAATTATTCATTTTCTGTCTTTTATTAAACCTCATTCTTCCTCCAAAATCTTTTTTTCATGTATTGTTGCCACAATTTGCATTTTTTCTATGTAATCTACTCCTACCCTTTCCAAAAACCAACTTCTGTTCTTTTATCTGTGTTGCAAAATCCACTTCAAGTGTAGTTGGTTTAGATTTTGGTTTCTATTTTGTAGTAACTGCTTTTTTGGGAACCACCAGAATTAAACTTAACAAGGCCTTACAATGTCTAGGCAATCCAGATCCTGTATCTCAGTTAAAAAATATAATTTCCTTAGTTACGTGCATTGGCTTGCTCAGTATTCTTGACAGGGTACTCTATACAAAATGTTTAAAGTCTGCCAGTTCATTACACTCCCAAACATATATTCTCAGTTACCTCTTCTCCATCACTCCTCCAATATTTACCATCCATTTGAGGAAACATTCTTCAGTGACAGCTTTGGGTATAAAAGTATCTACACTTTGGGTATAAAGGTACCTATGCAAAAACTTCCAGGCAAAATTCCTAAATCTTCTAGACTTTACTGCATACATGGGAGACGCACACGTCTTCCCATTATTTGTTTGTGAAGTGCATATCTAATCTCTCTTCCAAATCTTTTCTGACTTCTAATTGAGTCCTATAGTTAAGCATGCAATATATTATATGCCCTACTAATAATCCATTTTGAGCAGTAGCTTCCATTCTAGATTCAGTTAAAAACTCAACCAACCCAGATCTT
>NC_056735.1:1798076334-1798171334 GCF_019279795.1 Protopterus annectens
TAGATCTATGTCTGGGCATCCCCATTTTCTTGTTATCATGCTGAAGACTTGTGGATCCAGTTTCCATTCGTGGGCATCCATGAGGTTTCTGCTTAGTTCGTCTGCCAGTGTATTTGTTTTTCCTGGCAGGAATTGTGCTTGAAGGTGAACTTGAAAAGTCAATGCTGTGTCCCATAAGGCCATTTGCTTGTCTGCAGAGGGGGTAGGAATGTGTTCCTCCCTGCTTGTTTATGTACCACATGACCGTAGCATTGTCTGTCTTTATCAGTAGCTATCCTGGATGAAGCAGGTCCTTGAAAGCCGTCAGGGCATTTTGAACAGCTAGCATCTCTTTTTAATTGATGTGAAGATGCATCTGGTTTGCAGGCCATGTGCCCTGAATACATTTGCCTGCCATATGGGCTCCCCAGGCATAATCTGATGCATCCGTTGTCAGCATCTGTCTGGCTGTGGGTAAACTGAATGGCAGACCCTTGTTGTGGTGACAGGCCTCTGCCCACTTTCGAAACTCCTGTTGCAGGCAGGGAATGAGTGCAATTACTGTCTCCAGGCTGTGGCAATGCTGAGTCCAAACACTTTAGATAAGATTGTAGTTTCCTCATATGCAGTCTAGCATATGGAATTTGTAGAATGCAGGATGCCATGAAACCCAAGGCCTGCAGGATTTTCCTTGCAAATAAGTGGGTTTTTGTTGCCAATTTCATGAAGTAAGAAGTCAGTTGCTTTTGTTTGTCTGGCATGAGATAAGCCATCTGGGCAGTTGTATTTAAGCTTGCACCCAGGAATATTATCTCTTGAGACGGCACTAGTTTTGATTTCTTTTCATTTACTGTGTACCCTAGGCCAATTAGTAATCTTTTTACAAACACCAGATGCTCTAGAAGAATGTCTTTGCTCTCTGCTTGAATTAGGCAGTCGTCCAGGTAGGGATATGTTTGAATTCCTCTTTGTCTGCAAAACGCAATTACTGGTGCCAGGCATTTTGTGAAGACCCTGGGCGCAGTAGATAAGCCAAAGGGCAGTGCAGAGAATTGGTAATGCATTGAGCCAGCTATGAATCTGAGGTATCTACTGCAAGATTGTCTGATTGGGACATGCAGGTATGCCTCTTTTAGGTCCAAAGTTACGAGCCAAGCCTTCTTGCCCAGCATGAGCAGTAGCTGCTGTAGAGTCAACATCTTGAATTTTGGAACTTCCAGAAACGTATTTAGTATAGACAGGTCCAGTATTGGTCGCCAGGTTTTGTCCTTTCTGAGCACTAGGAAAAGTCTGGAGTAAAATCCTTGCCCCTGCTCTTGTTGTGGTACTTGCTGAATGGCCCTCATGTCCATGAGGGCTGTAATTTGTTTTTGTGCCTCTGCCCATTGATTGAGTGGCAGGTCTGGCATACCTTTTGACCTTGGTAGGGTGTGAAAATGGAACCTGTAGCCTTGGGACACTATGTTCAGGACCCATTTGTCTTGGGTAACCATTTTCCAATTTGATGAAAACAGTGCTAGTTTTCCACCTAAGGGGTCTGCCAAAAGAAATGTGCTTGGATCTGGTAGAGGAAAGTCATTGGGACTGTTTCCTGTAAGGTTGTGATTTGTCCTCTCTGCTTTTGGAGGTAGGAGCACCCCATTGTTTAGGCCTGTATGAGCCTTGGGGCTGAGATCTGCCTCTGGGACGCCTGTATCTGCCTCTTTCTGGTCTGTCTGACACTGGAAAGGATCAATTTTTAGAAAGCCAGTTCCTGCTAAACCTGGGTGGCTGTACCTGTAAGAAATCCGTGACTGTCTGCATGGATTTTGCTTTATCCTCCATTTTTTTCAACACCTCTTCTGCTTTAGTACCACACAAAGTATCATGCTGTAATGGAGCATCTAATAATTTTGCTTTAACATGATCAGGCAGATTCTGTTCCTTTAACCAAGCATGCCTTCTAATAACAGAACCTGTAACAGCAGCCCTGCAAGAGGCCTCCAGTGAATCATAAACACATTGCAAAGTATGCTTTCCCACTTGTTCAGCTGCATGCAATAAATCCTGCATTTCCTTGTTCTCTGAACATTCAGTATTTGTCAACAATTTCTGTTTAAGCAGTGACATTAAATATTGCTGATATTTAAGCATATGAATCTGACAATTTAAAGCCCTTATAGCCAAGGTAGCAGAAGTGTAAACTTTTTTTCCCCCATCTGTCTAGAGCCCTAGAATCCCTATCAGAGGGAACAGGGTTTTTTGCAGTGGAAGCTTTAACCCCTTTGGGACCCTGAGATATAGTTTCTGGGTCAGCAGCGGGGTTTTTATATAGGAATTTATGAGAATCCGGGACCCTGTAGTATCTGTCTGGCTTAGCAGGAGCAGGGGGTAAAGAGTCAGGGGACAGGCCGGACTCTGAAAATACATCTACAATGTCTAGAACAGGTGGAATAGCAAGGGGTCTGTGCTGAGGAAGTAGCAGAGAGTCTCTAAGCCTTTTCTTAGATTCAGAATAATCCTGGCTCTCCCACTGGAAATGCTCCCTCATGGTATGTAGGGTTTCCCCAAAAGAATAATCCTCAGGAGGAGAGCCTGAAGGAATCGATTCTTCAGCATCAGAATTCTCATAGGGAAGCATGGAATAATCCTGTTCAGAAGAGGAATCAGAGGAAATGGAAACCTGATCAGAAGAAACATACTCTGTCTCTTGCCTAGGCCTCTTATCAGGAGGGGGATGGGAACCCCTGATCAAAGTAATTAGGTCTTCGGCCATTTTGAGCATCTGTTTTTTAGGCATGGAAGTCTGAGTAGGAGAATGCTGTACTTGTTTCTTTGTCTTTAGAGCTGCTTTAGTATTTGTCTTTGAAGCTGAAGATGGCTTAATATATAGTTGTGTAGGTCTGAAGACGCCCTCAGAAGCAGATGCCTGCTCAGCGGCTCCGGACCCATCTGAGGGAATGATTTCCGAGTGTCCAATACCTTGAGCATCCAGAGGCCCATTCGGCTCCACGTGAGAGTCGGAAGTGGCCTGTGGCTCTGAGGTAGCGGGCGCCAGGGGCTGCGAAAATGCCTCACTGAGAGCCGGCGACTGGCCTAGCGGAGGCCTCGTCGTTGGTTTCGGACCTCAGATGCCTATCCTTTTCCTTGTCCTTGCGTTTTTTGTCAACTCCGGTCGTCGGCTGTTCTGACGGCATTATATAATTAAACCTTCGGCCAAAGTAATGAAATGCAAAATCAAACCGATGCTTAATAGTGCGTTGGTTAAATCTAGCACAAAACCGACAGCTAGCAACGTTGTGATCAGGGCCTAGGCAAGGAATACAGTAAGAGTGAAAATCCTTATGAGGTATTTGCTTCCCACAAGAAATACAATTGTTAACTTTTTCTGACATCGGTCTGGAGCAAGAAAAAGGTTTCCCCAATGGGGTACTTAGCTTTAATGAAGACTTTGGTTCTGAAATTCAATTTGAAAATCTCGGGAGTTGGCCGACCGGCACTTGCGAACTGCTTTTGCTTCGGGCACCGCGCGGCAAGAAAGACTGAAGAAAATGGCATTGGCTGCATCTTTTATACCCCTCAGGGAAGAGGCGACAGCAACTGACGCCGGACCTAGACTTTGGAATTCTGGCCGACTGAGGGTAGCCTGCCAGCAGGATAACCCAAGAGCAATGACTGCAACAGTGAAACACGATGAACATCAAATGCACACACATGCACACACACAATGCGCGCACATAAAGCATGCACACACCTTGCAGCTGCAATCCCTTTCTTCACTGTCTTTACCTCAGATGTGTCATTGCCAACAAAATGAAAAAAATACACACAGTACAAAGGAAAGCATCCTCTCCATACCTCTCAACCTATCTCCAATTTTGCCTCAGATTTCTGCTCTGTCCCTTAAAATAGGGTCTCTCTCTCTCTCATTCCTCTCTACCTACTTGTGCAAGAATTCTGGACAAAGTAAAAAATAATGTGGGACAAAGGACCGAAATCAGGGACTGATTTTATTTAATGCTCTTATAAACTTATAACTGTTAGAACAATAGGTTTTGGGATCCCTTTAGTGAAGAATACTGCAACAATGATATGGAAGGACATCATTTATTCTCTAATAGGGTACTGCATGTTAACAGCCCATTATCTAATGACATTTAAAGAGTGTTTGGTGACATGAGAAGCAGAAACAATTAAGGCATTCAATGCATTCTTCACCTCCGACGAAGGAATATCAACACTTACATTTCTGTCATATTTTCAAAAGAAGCAAATACAAATTTTAACAGACACGCCTGGCAGTTTAAAATTCTGATAATTAAAATAGCAGAAGAATACACTTTCTTCCCAAATCTACAAAACACTTTCCCGTCCTTGTCAGAGGGAATGGGCTTAGCACTAACAATTTGTTGAGCAGCAGAAGTTTTAAACATGGAAACAACTGCAGATCTGCTTTAAGATTAGAAAGCAAGTATTTATAAGTCTGAGGTACTTGGTATAACCTATCAGACATTTTAGGGGCAGAAGTTCAACTATCAGACATACTGCAAAGGGTTAAAAAAACATCTTCTAAAGCTGATAAAATAGGAGGGACAGCTGCAGGCTGTGAGGATACCATCTGCAACAAATCATAACACTTTTGCTGGAAAAGAGAGATTTTCTTCTATTTTCACTGAAACAACTTTCATTTTAGCTAAGGTCTCCTAAAAAGTTAGCTCTTCTGGAGGGAAAACTTGAAATAACCCCTTCCTCAGAATCAGAATATTCAGCTTGAGAAGAAGCCATTGAAGAAAAACACTCCTAATCCACTCCTTGTTCGTCTGACTGAGAATCAGTGTCAGAATGACCAAAATACTTTCCTTTTTCTATTACAATTAAGTGAAACACAGAATCTGACACACTAAAAGCAGAAATTAATTACTTAGCAAACTCGGTAAGTCTTCCATGTCACAGCAATAAAGGGATGAGATGAAACATTTGTAATTTCTTGCGTTCCTTTTCTGGAAGGCTCCTTAGAAAAGACAGACTCATGGCAGGGGCACTGTCCCGAAGATCAGATATCCTAATCCAGATATGAGGCAGACCTTCACCCGCTCCTTCCCCTGAGACCAAACACAGTGTTTCTCCCTTGTCCATGGAGGACAACCGTACATCCACAGAGGACTTGTCTAACTCCAGTCCTTAGTGGCCTGCCAAGGAGCTACACCAAAGGGACTGAGAGGCATCAATGAGTGGTCCAAGGAACCAAGCTTGGCCACTGCAGAGTCTCCCACTGGCAACTGCGACAGGAAAAGGAGCTAACCTGTGTGACACCCAAACTCTCCTTAGCAGTTTTTCTTGTGGACATGGAAAGGAATAAGAAGTTATGTACCTACCATAATGTTCCATGTTAGTTGTCTTCTTCTCGCCTTCTTTCTTGCTGGATGGGTTCGGAGTAGATCCTTAGCTCCGACTCAGCCTATACCAAAGCGCGAAAGCTATTGACCGGCTCGAGGCCCTCCCTATATCCCACAATGCTAGGAGTCCAATACCCAGATCTCGTTTGGTAGAGCTAACACTAAGTAGACACCTGTCCCAACTATAAGGATTACCTACAATGGTAACAGAGGGGGGCATAACCTATGAATAGTCCAGTAGAGGAATACGGCCTCAGAAGGATTCTTCTCAGTCTGTCCAGGCTAGGGGGATGGCGGGTGGCACGCAAGAAAGAAGGCGAGAAGAAGACAACCAACATGGAACGTTATGGTAGGTACATAACTTCTTAATGTTAAGTTGTCAATCTCTCCTTCATTCTTGCTGAATGGGACAGCGTCCCTAGCACCTTAGTCCTGGGTGGCTCATCGGAACAGACTCTTGAGCACAGTGGAACCAAACTCAGCCCGATTCCTGGAGGCCAAATCCAACTTGTAATGAGAAATAAAGGTATGAGGAGTGGCCCACATGGCTGCAGCACAAATAGATTCCATTGGGAGCTTTGCTTGAAAAGCTACCAATGTGGCTAATGCTCTGGTGGAATGAGCTTTTGGTTTTACAGGGAGTTCTTTGTGTCTTAATTGGTAAATGAAAGATATGATTGAAGCCAGCCATCTGGATAAAGATACTTTAGAAACTGGCAAGCCCTGCTTGCCCTCAGCATGAGACAGGAAAAGTTGGTCTGACTTCCTAATTTGCTTTGTCCTATCCAAATAAAAACGTAATTGCCTGTGAACATCCAAAAAGTGCAGCTTTTGTTCAGCTCTGTTTGAATAGTTAGGAAAAAAGACAGGAAGCTCAATAGCCTGATTCAGATTTGCCTCAGAAGGAACCCTGGGTAAAAAGGAAGGGTTAGTTCTAAGTGAGACTCTATCCTTGTGAAAAATAAGATAGGGAGGACGAATGCAGAGGACTTGAAGTTCCGACACTCTTCTAGCTGAGGTGATAGCTACTAAGAAGAGAGTCTTCCAGGAGAGTAACTTTAAAGAACAGGAGGCCGCAGGTTCAAAAAGAGGTAGAATCAGAGAGGATAATATAAGGTTCAGATCCCACTGAGACAGAGGATCTCTAATTGGAGGCCTGAGTAATACAGTTCCTTTGAGAAAGGCTTTACAAAGTTTATGGAACATGATGCTGGTCTCTGACAATCCAGCATGAAAATTAGAGATGGCAGCCAATTGGACTCTAATGGTGGCAGAAGAGGAGCCTCCTCGAAAGAGCTCTGCCAAAAAATCCAGAACAGTGTGGACAGGGGCTGTAAAAGGATCTATATTCCTGGTCTCTACCCAGCAGGAGAAACATTTCCACTTACTAGCATAGGTTTTTCTGATAGTAGATTTATGTGAAGAAAGGATGATTTCACGTACTGGCTGAGAAATCTGCGGAAGCCTGGCTAAGGTTGGAAGTGGAGCAACCAAGCTGTGAGGTTGAGAGACTGAAGGGATTGGTGCAGCCCACCCGACTGATGGACCAATAGGTCCGGCACTGGGTCCAGACTCCAGGGCTGCTCCAGCAGATGATGATGCAGGAACGGGAACCAAATTTGTCGAGGCCAGTAAGGGGCAATGAGGATCATCCTGGAACCCAAAGCGGTCACTTTCTGAATCAGTTTGGGAATTAAGGGAAATGGAGGGAATGCATACAGAAGACCCCGGGGCCAATCGTGGACTAGAGCGTCTCTGGAGGAATGGCCGGGGAGGAGGAATAGAGTGAAGAAGTCTTCTCACTTGCTGTTGACAGGGGTTCCGAAAAGGTCACAGCAAGGTTCACCCCATCTGCGGAAAATCTTGTCTGCTACTGACTGATTGAGAGACCACTTGTAAGGCATGAGAATGGCTCTGCTCAGCATGTCTGCTATGACGTTGGACTTCCCGGGGATGTGCGTTGCTATCAGAAACCTTTGGGAAGAGATCGCCCACTGCCAGAGTCTGAGTGCTTCTCGACATAATGAGTAGGATCTGGTTCCGCCCTGCTTGTTGATGTAGCACACTACAGACATATTGTCTGTTTGAATTGCAATAGTCCCGATAGGCAGAGAGTCCTGAAGAGCTTGCAACGCTAAACGTACCACTCATCTCCAAGACATTTATATGCAGGTGGCATTCTAGAGGTTGTCAAGTGCCCTGGACAGTCCTGCCCTGAAAATGCCCCCCCACCCGATCAGAGAGGCATCCGTGGTCACCGTGGCAACAGGAGAAGGAAGAACAAATGGTCTGCCCTGGAGAACTGTAGGGGAGACCATCCACCAAGCCAGGTGGTCTTTGCATGTTTGAGTGATTATTCTGTGGGACATTGGGAGATGTTGAAAGGACCAATGTTTTTAGAACAAAAATGGCCTGAATCATCTTGCACTTTAGTAGTACTTGCACATGTCGGCGAATGTCTGAGACTCTGCCTGGAGGAAGTTTTGCAGACAGATCTTTTGTGTTTATTTCTGCGCCTATAAATGTTACAATGCAGACTTTTCTAAATTTATTGATATACCTAGCTCGGAGCAAGTCTGAATGGTATAGTCCCTGGCTTGCAGGGGTTGATGCCTGGTGGAAGCAGTAAGGAGCCAGTCGTCGAGATATGGAAACACCTGGAATCCCCGTCGTCTCAGGTGAGCCATAGCCACTGCCATGCATTTGGTGAACACCCTGGGGGCTGTGGTGAGACCAAAGGGCAGGGCTCTGAACTAATAGTGACTGGCTCCCAGCCGGAAGCGGAGAAACCTTCTGGAGTGCCTGTTCATTTTGATATGGTAGTGTGCATCCTGAAGGTCTGTAGAGCACATCCAATTGTCCTGACCCAAAAAGGGTAGAATGGATTGAAGCGTGACCATCTGGAACTTTGTTCTTTGTATAGACCTGTTCAGTCTGCTGAGATCCAGAATAGGTCTCCAGTCCCCTGTCTTTTTCAGTACCAAAAAGAACTTGGAGTAAATTCCGGATCCTTGCTGGTCTGCTGGGACTGGCTGGATGGCCCTCTTTTTTTTTTTTAGCAGTTTTGAAATTTCCAGTACTGCTTGATCCCTTAGTGCGGGTGGGACATCTGGAAGGGATCTGTTTCTTTGTACAGGGGTGTGGATGAAGGGAATTTTGTAACCCTCGGATATGATAGACTGTACCCATTTGTCTTGTGTGAGGAGTTGCCAGGCTTCTGGGAACAGTGACAATCTTCCCCCGACTGCCTCCGAAGGTGAACAGTCGGGCAGTCCCTCAGGGGTGCTGGAAGGGTTTGTCAGAGAAAGATTCCCTGCTACCCTGATTCTGCGGACCCCCTCTGCCCCTCTGGCGGCGTCTATTACTGTTCCCTCCTCTGCCCCTGGAGAGAAACTCGCCACGTGCGTCAAGCACGACTCCCTGGGGTTTGCAAAACCACATTTTTCCACCCTTCTGACCTTTTGGGTATGGTCTAGATGGGGTAGAAAAACGGACTCCCACGGCAGAGAGAGTCTTGCCTTCCTGCTCGCACCTGGTAAGTGTATCCTTCACCTGTGGTCTGAACAAGGCAGAACCATCGATGGGGGCGTTGGTGAAGGATGCCTTAAAGGGGTCAGCAAAGTTGCACAACCGCATCCAGGCATGTCGTCTCAAGGCTACGCCTGTGCCTGCGGCCCTACTAGCCCCATCGGCTGCATAAGAAATGAGCCGCATAGAGGAGTTAACTATGGAGTTAAGGGTTGCCAGCTGGGAGTTAATCTTTTCCTGAGACCACGCAGCAGATGGATCCTGAAGGGTATCACCCAATTCCTTAAGGACCTCCCTTTGAAGGCGGGTGAAATGGCACAGGTAGTTCAGTGACCGCATGGAAAAGGTCGCTGAAGAAAACATCCGCTTCCCGTACCTGTCCATTGTCCTAGATTCTTTATTAGGTGGATGGACAGGGACAGAAGGATCAGCCAACTCCTTCTTGGTGGCTGCTGCAACCACCATGGCATCAACCGGGACACCCTTCGTAAGAAACTGTTTGTCGGACGGGGCTGTAATAAACTTTGTGGGCATTCGGGGAGTTGGTTCCACTGTGTCCGGGGCCATCCACGCCTTCCGAGCCACCACTTCCATGAGTGGGTTGAAAGGCGGAGACACCCAGGAGGTGGAGGGGCGAGAACCAAACGCATCCAGGTACACAGACTCGTCCTCGGAGGGGTTAAGGGCAGTCCAGTTCCCCCTCTGCCTAAGGATCTCAAGGATGTCTGAGAAGGAGACATCCTCAGAGGGGGAACTTGGGGACCCTTCAGAATCCTCCACGTCGGTGTCAGAGGTGACTGAGTCGGGGGAGTCAACATGCTTCCTCTTACATTTTCTCTTCCGAGGGTGCTCCTCTGAATGATCAGGGGAGGCCTCGGAAGAGGAAGATACACCCAATGGGGCTACCTGGAGTGCCTGTTCTCCACGCTTGGGGTCAGGAGGGTGAACAGAGATGAACTTAGGCACCATGGGGGGAGGAGCCGAAGGAGCCGATCGTGGGTCCGACCCAGGAGTCAGTACGCTCGTAATGACCTCGAAGGTGCCCCTGTCAGGCAGAGAGGAAGGTCCCCGCTCCGAAGAGATGAGAACCCCCCAGCACCGAGAGTGACGGCTCCGAGGCCGATGTCGGGGCCAAGCTCACCTGCACAGAGGCAACGAGAGGGAGAAAAGGCTCGGGGACAAGGGTCCGATGCCACTCGCCCCCTTGGAGCCGACGAGGGAGTCTCGGCGCCCGGATCCCTCCACGGACGGAACCAATGAAGAGATCGGAGCTGACGAAGGAGCCGGAATGTATGGTATCGGCTCCGACATACCGACGATTCGAGCCCCAACGAGCTCCGGCTCCGAACATAATGGAAGAGTCAGAGGAGGAATTGTTGAAAATGCAGGGATAGCCGCAGTCTGTTGAGAAGGGCTAGTCAACATTTGGGCAAGTGCCTGCGACTTAAGGAGTCTACTGACTACCCTCTCGAGGTCATGATCAGAAAGCCTGGAAGACAGAGAGGAATGTGACCTATGGCTCCGCTCCGACTGTAGTAACGGAGATCTCGGAGCTGAACGAACAGACTCCAAAGAGGGAGATCTCGAGCGTTTTTGGCTCAGAGAAGGCTCCGACACTACAACAGGAGCTGACTGAGATCTCAAAGTGTTGGTTCCAGCCGGAACAGACGAGGAGGCAGTAGCTCCGCTTGGCGACGGCTCAGAACAGGGAGCCGACGTTTTGGCGGGCTTGGAGGGTTTACCCGACAAAGGCTTAGTCAAGGACCCTTCAGGCTTAAGTAAGCCCCTCAAAATAAGTTTGTTCCTACGCTCCTGCAGGACTCTCGGACTGAAGGCATGACAGACCGAACAAGAGTCCTGCAGGTGTAGGGGGCCCAAACAATACACACAAGAAGTGTGACCATCTGTCAGAGACATCTTCTGACAGCACGAGTCACACTTCTTGAAATCTGAGACCTTAGTATCCTTAGACATAATGAGATTACAAAAGGGTACCAAGGAAAAGAGTAACTAGTGCCTAACACACAACACACACACGCACTAGAACTAAAACTACAATAATATAGTAGTAGTAAGAGAAATAATACTGCTATAACAATATACAAATAACAAGACTAATAGAAATACAAATAAATATAAGAAAAACTAACTCTACCCTAAAGGGTGGGGGGGGGGAGAAACTCTGAAAACTACTGGCAAAGAGAGTTTCTAAATGGGATTTCTCAAGGGAATACTAAGAGTAATAAATCTAACTAGAAATAGCTATTTATATATGTATATAAACTTAGAAAAAAAGTTTTATATGACCTGGAGCCGGTAAAAACGCAACCTCGTAGCTGAAGCGGCAAACGAGATCTGGGTATTGGATGCCTAGCATTGTGGGATATAGGGAGGGCTTCGAGCCGGTAAATAGCCCTCGAGCTTTGGTATAGGCCGAGTCGGAGCCGATCCCCATCCAGCAAGAATGAAGGTGAGATTGACAACTTAGCATTAAGTTGGGAAACTGACAACAGTTCCATGGTCCAGCCGAAAAAGAAGCCTGAAAGACAGGTAGCGCAGTCTAAGAGAATTCATACACCTCCTTACATAAAAGTAAGGATTTTGAGGTAAAAAATTAAATGGCAGTCTACAAAAGCCCAATACCTTGTCCCTGACACTCTAATTCAAAATAAAAATGTAGAAATTAAGTTAAAACATTTTTTGTTTAACACAGTTGCATCACACAAGCATATACTGAAAAAAACTCCCCACACAAAAGAACAGTCCATAAAACAAATTTCTTGGCATAAAATAAATTACTTTCACAGAAAAGGCAAAGATTGTCCTCAGAAAATGTAGTAGTAGGAAGAGTTTCCCCAGAAGGGTACTTTAATGCCCAGCCTTGAAGGATCTCTAGCTAACCATTGGTTTTACGAAGCCCACAGAGGGAAAGCACTTTGGTGACAAGAATGCACTGAAGCTTTTGGTGCCTAAACTGCATTTTTATGCGGCTTTGCAAAAGCCCCTGGCAGTTAGGGCATGTGGAAGGTGCCCTGAAACTTTGAAAACTGTCTGGTGGTCATACCTTGGACAGGACATAATCCAAATACTTAGACTACTGCAAAAATGGATGGCGCAGTGGTGCAGCGGTAGTGTTGTCGCCTCACAGCAAGAGGTTCTCCGGTTCGATTCTCGGCTGGGGTGCCTTCTGTGTGGAGTCTGCATGTCCTCCCTGCCTCCCTGCGTTCGTGTGGGTTTCCTCAGAGTGCTCCAGTTTCCTCCCACGTTACAAAGACATGCATCTGGAGCCTTTCTCCCCAGGCCTCCGCTGAAAATTGGCTTCGTTCCATGTCGGACTTTCCCGGTTAACAGATGTAAAATAAAATAAAAATAAAAGTGATCTAATGTTGAATATTTGCATTGCCAAGTTGAAAGCCTTCATATGCTCCCAGGCTTGTAGAAGGTCTGTAAAATATACTGAAAGGAGGACAGAAAGGAGGAAAACCCTCTGAAATATTATTATCCTGTCATAACCCATTGTAAAGGCATCAGCAGAGAAAAGACCAAATAAAGGAAAGTTACATAAAATCTTACCATAATAGTAGATATCCTTTTCTTCACTTCTGCATAATTCCTTACAGTCAGGATCCCTTGCCTAGGACAGCCTGACACTGGGTAGTATGCAAAAGCCTTAGGTTGCAATAGGGACATCATACATCACATGCATGCTCCCCGCACATGTCGTAGGGCATAAAGATGACACACTGGCGGACTATCCTCAGAACTGAAAAGCCCCAGGAGGAACAACAGTCCAAGGAGAAAAGAAGAACGTATGCATCCAGGATGAGAAAGAAACACAGGAAGGACGGAGGGAGCAAATACTACAACAGTGAAGAGAAGGACATCTGCTGTTATGGTAAGATTTTACACAGCTGCACTATGTCTTCCTACATCACTGTTCCTTACAGTAGGGAAAGTACAAAAGCTCAAGAGGAAGGTCCACCACAGCCTTCAAGAAACCCTTGCAAGACAGCCCTTGAAAATCCTGCTCTAGCCCTGGAAACCATATTCAGCTTATAGTGCTTGGTAAAAGTATGCACAGAAGCTTAAGTAGTTGCTTCAGGGCCAGAAGAAGTCACATCCCTGGTAGTACAAGTCATAACAGAAGAAGAAAGGCTTTTCTCATGAAAAGAATAAGAGAAGAAAATGGCCTTAGAGAGCCATGAAAAAATAATTTACTTGGAAACAGCCAAACTAAAGATCTGGGATGAAAAGAAACAAAAAGTTGCTCAGACTTGTGAATGGCCTTAGTTTTATTCAGATATCAGTGCTGTCCATCTAAATCCAAGGTGTGAAAGACCTTCTCACCAAGACTGCAGAAAAGAAAAAAAGTGGGCAAATGAATAGAGTGATTAAGATACAACTCCTTAACCACCTTGCGTATAAAAGGATTAGTATGAAGAGACACCCTGTCCTTATGGAACACTAAAAAGGAGGAATAACCATAAGGGCCTGCAGCTCAGACACCCGTCAAGCTGAGGTAAGGGCCAAAAGAACAGTCTTCCAAGAACAATGTTGTAAAGAAGCTGAAGTGACAGGCTCAAAAGAAGCACAAGTCAATTTTTCCAAAACAAAATTAAGGTTCCAGGAAGGCGGAATAGGCTTCATGAGGGGCCTAATACGAAGGGTGCCTTTAAGAAATTATTTAAACTCAAATCTAGAATTCAAAGGAGGAGTCAAAGGCAGGCAAGCAGAAATGGTTAACAGGTGGGCTTTAACAGGAAGAGTATGCCAACCCAGCATTGAGTAACTCACACAAGTAAGAGAGAACAAAAAGAACTTCCACAGAAAGTGGATCCAGCTTATGAATAAGATGCCAAAATAAAATCTCTTCCATTTTGACAAATAAGATTTCCTGGCAGTTGGTTTTCTGAACTCCTGCAGAACTCAAAGCACATCCTCAGAAAAAAAAAGGCGTCTAAAAGAGATCAAAACCCTATCACCCACAGCAACAGCTATAGAATGAACAAGTTGGATGGATGAGAGACCCCTCGTCCTGTGTGACTAGGTCCCCCTGTGAGGCAACTTGTGATGATTGACTTTGGCTAAATGCAGAAGAAGAGGGAACCAATGGTGTCTGGGCCAAAAGGGAGTCACAAACAAGATTTGGGAGAGTCTTGTTCTATCTTGAGCAATACCCCTGGTATGAGAGGAAGGGGAGGGAAGGCATAAAGAAACATCCCCTTCCATGAAAAAGATGGGGAGTCCACCTTCCAAGCCAGGGGACATGGAACTCTGGTGCAAAAGAAAAGTCTGTTCGGAGGGAAAGCAAAAATATCTCTCTAAGGAGTACTTCAGTGGTTGACGATGTCCAGTAACACATCTCTGTGAAGCATCCACTTGTGAGTCTGTCTTATGAACCTGCTCAGAAAGTCTGCCACCATGTTCTGATCAGAAGGAATATAAACATCTTAAAGAATCACCAGATACTGGACAGCTAGATCCCAAACCTGAGGCACTAGTCTGCACAAGAGGTGCCCCCCCTTGTTTGTTGATGAACCACATCACTGTAGTGCTGTCTGTGAAGATTTTGAGGGGCCCTGAAAGCAAATTTCTGAAGAGCCAGGAGACCAGCTCTCATCTCTTTGATACTGATGTAGTGCTTCCTTTGATGAAGAGACCAAAGGCCCTGAACCTTCAAAGAAATGAAGGAAGCTCCCCACTGCGTGTCTAAATATCCAAAAAAGAGTTCCTGAGCAGGAACTGGTCACTGAAAAGGAAGCCACCACTGGAACTCTAACTTGAGACATGAACTGGAAAATCTCAAGGATAAGAATTTCTAAGCCAGACTGACCTTAGGAACCACTGAAGCCTTCTCATATTATGTTTGGCCAGAGGAAGCATAGGAATGATGGAAAGCCATGTATCCCAGAGCCCTTAGAAACTCTCTGGCTGTAATAGAAGCCAGTGGAAGAAAGGATTGAAAGAATGCAATGAGTCAAAGCCTTGGGAAGAGGCAGGGATGCAGCACTGGAACAGTCTGGAGCCTGCACCTGAGAAAAACATTATCCTGAGAAGGAGTCAGAAATAAATTTTGGAAGTTCACTGTAAACCGTAGGCTTTGCAAAAGACAAACAGTACTATGAAAATGTTGAAGCAAAAACTCTGGAAAGGAAGCCTGAATAAGCAGGTCATCCAGATAAGGAAAGATCTGAATTTCCCTCATCCTGCAGAAAGCAATCATAGGAGCAACGGATTTGGTGAAGATCCATGGAGCAGCAGAGAGGCCAAAGGGCAAAGCAGAGAACTGAAAATGCAAGGAAGCAACAGAGAAATGTAAAAAATTCCTGAAATGGAGATAGGCATCCTTGAGATTCAGTGAGACTAGGAAAGCCTGAGGAAGAAGAGAAGAAAACAAGGTTTGAAGGAATAACATTCAAAAGGAAGGAACCTTTGGAAAGTGGTTGAGCTGGGACAGATCCAGAATAAATCTCCAGGTGCCTTCTTTCCTGGCAACCAAAAACACTCTGGAATAAAATCCTTTCCCCTTTTGAGAAGTCAAAACTGCTTGGATGGTTCTTTGAGGCAAAAGGCTCTCAAGAACATCTGGAAAAAAAGAGCAGCTGCCCCAGAGGAGGTTTAGGAATGCCCAAAGGGGGGGGGGGTATTTCCAAACCATGCAATAGCCTTGACGAACAATAGAAAGAACCACAAGTCCTCTTTGACCTGTAACCAATTTGGAAGGGACAGAGAAAGACAAAGGTACAGGAACTTAGCTGAGGAGGGAGGGAAGAAGATGGACATAACCTGGCTTGTCTAGAAAAAGAGGCTTCTGAGCTGTAGGAGTCTGAGTAGACTTAGCAGGAGGAGCTCTTCTAGCACCCTTTTTAACCTTGGGAGGAGGGCGAGACTGTCCACAGACAAAGGTAGACTTGGGTAGGGTAATTCCTCCGAAATTTGGGAACAGGGGAAACAAAAATATGTCTCAATGCCTGCATAGCCTTACCCTTTTCCTGAAGAGATTTTAAAAGCTCAGTAGATGCAGGGCCAAAGAGATTTTTACTGTCAAGAGGAGCATCCATCAGCTTGGCCTTAATATCATCCAGCAGCCGCTGAAGGCGAAGCAAGGAGTACCTACTAACACAGAACCAAAGGCAGCAGCTCTAGACAAGGCATCAGCTGCATCATAACAACATTGAATGAAAGTCCCTTGAGAAGAGGACCCTAACAAAGGGAGGCCCAAAGCCTTTCCCCCAGAATCATGAAGATCTGAAAAGCCTGAGAGAGAGAAGAGCCAGAATATACCTGGACATATGGGTCTGGTACCTGACAGCCTTGATGGCTAGAGTAGCAGCAGTATGTACTTTCGTGTACAACCTTTCCATAGCTCTGCTATTCTTGTTAGAAGGGAGCAGCTTAGTAGAAGGCAAAAGCTTACAGGGTTTATCAGAAGAAAGAGGCACCTTATAAAATCAGTTTTTTTTTTTTTTTCTTTTAGAAGGGGGCTGAGAATCTGCAGAACGACTATCCAAAAAGGCAGCAACAAGAGGGACAGCAGAGGGCTTGGGAGACTCCATTTGAAGGAGTTCATAATACCTCCTTTGAACATCAGACACATGAGCACACTCCCACTTAAACTCCATCACATGGGAAACAGTATCCCCGAAGGAAATCTATTCAAAAGGAGAATTAGGACTAATAGAATCCTCTTCCTCTGAAGTGCGGCCACAGTGGTGCAGCAGTTAGCGTTGCCGCCTCACAGCAAGAGGTTCTTCAGTTCGATTCTCGGCTGGAGTGCCTTCTGTGCGGAGTCTGCATGTTATCCCTGTGGTTGCGTGGGTTTACTCCGGGTGCTCCGGTTTCCTCCCACATCCCAAAGACATGCAGTAGGTGGATTGGACACTCTAAATTGGCCCTAGGTGTGTGTGCGTGTGCGCCTTCTGTGGAAGGCTGGGTGCCGGGCTGGCAACTAGACACCGTAAAACTCCACTGCCAATCATGAGCGGATAGATGATCTGCTGTGGCGACCCCTAACTGGGAAAAGCCGAAAGAAGAATCCTCCTCTGAACCATAATCCAAGGGAGAGGGAATCTAGGAGGAATAGGCCAAAATGCCTCATCAGAATCTACTTCATCAGATGAAATCTGCGTGCTAGGTCGCTTGAAAGGAGTAGAAGATCAAGGGGCAGCAGCAACAAAAACCCCCTGAGGAGGCTTCAAAGCCATAAGGGCATTGAATAAACCCTGTGAAAATCCTGTCATTCACGTGCAAGATCCTTAGGAGCAGGAGAAATATATTTAGTATTTTACTTCTTTTTTAAAAGGAAATTAGCCCTATTTTAGGCATCCCAGACCCCTGCCTACACTCAAAAAGCAGAATGAGAATCCCCTCCCTAACAAGCATTTGCAGAACACCCCAAGGTCCTTCAGAAATAATCAGCTGCAGTTCCCCCATGAACATCTGAAATGTACATCTGCGGAGCCTCAGGGGACATGCAAGAAGCTGGGTCCACTCAGGCCTCTGAAGCAGTCGTGGCAGTCGAATCCGACTGAAAAAATGGGTAGTCCTCTGTGCTTTCACCAACCTCAAGAGACATCTGGAGGCAGTATAGCAGAAGAATTGGACCAAACTTTCTTGGTCTTCTTTGTGGACGGCTGACCTTCAGGTTGGGATGATTCCTCCATAGAACCCTGAGCCAACAACTTTAGATGTTGACATTCCAGATAAATAGCCAAAGAGAACAGCTGATTGCACAAAGTTTTGGGGACAAACGCCTGACAAATAGAACAAGACATATGGTTGGGAGAAACACTTAAACAAAACAAACACTGCTCGTGATGGTCTTCATGGGGAATTTGTCTCCCACACTGGCATTTCCCTTTTCTGGATGACATGTACACAGACAGCCAGCGAAAAGTAAAAAAAAAAGAATTAAACCCCAATGGGGCACTTATGTGAAAATGGCTTCCCTACTACCAGATGAAATAGCGTTCAGATCGGCAATCAAAGATAGCATTCAGACAGGAGGCAAAGATGTTCAGAGTATGGTATGTCCATACGTCACCTTTAAGCCTTACAATGTGCGTGGGGAGCATACGTGTGATGTTATCCCTATTACAATCCTAAGGCTTTCATATATTGGCAGAACACTGGGCTGTTCTAGGCAAGGAATCCCTACTGTAAGGAATTCTGCAACAGTGATATCACCATCTACCCAAAAAAGCATAGAAGATATCAGCTTGATATCCTATGAGATAATCTGAGAATGGAGGTAGAAATTTGCCTTCATCACTGTCCCCATGGAAACTGCTTTTATAAAGCAACAATTGAATAACCGGAAGAAAAACAATATATGGACCTGGAGTTGTATTATAGATATATAAATATATATATAAATATATATACATTTGGGTGCAATAAGGCATCTTCGAGACTGTCCACACAAAAGGAACAGTTGCAGAAAGAACAAAGGGCAACAATAACAATTGTACTAAGTTTACTCCAAAACACTGTCAATGCTTTTTGTTCCTAATATCATCTGAATGCCTTAATCCCCCCTTTGCAGTATCCAGCACCTTTAAGGCTAGTCTGAGGTGCATTCATAGACTTTAATGGGCATGTTATTACCCATGCATGATGTGACCATTAAAATCTACGGATGCATGAGATGTGTTCCCTACACTGAAGCCATTAAGGTTAATGTTCATTGCTTACACTCTGTGTCATCAGCATATGGAAAATGTCAAATTTTAAATATTAAACAACATAAAACATTAGAGGAGAGAGAGAAGCACTGGACTGGCAGTTTATGCACCAAGTACAGTGGTACATAAGGAAGATTATTTTCATCAGGAAATCACCAAGTCTTTAAGGGTTGTTCTCCCCTGCCCAAAAGGGGCAGCTGAATGGTTGCCATGGATGTGCTTGCCTCCAGTCCATACAGGCTTACCAATGAGAACACTAGAGGGACTTCGATAAAAGATAGGTGGGTCACAGAAACAACAGAAAGCCACAGTGGAGCCACCCATCAATTGCTGAGATAAAAGGGAGGCAGAGTAAAGACTGGATCCCCTAACATAACTGTAATCCGTTTGCTGCTAAAGTCAAGCTACTGGGACCCAGGTCCATGTCCAAGCTGCTAAAAAAGTTTGGCAAGTGGTAAGAACAGCCTTGAAGATTCAGCCTCATCTCTTAGATGAAAAGTTACTGTTTCTGGTAAAAGTTTTTAATAGACACCAAACATCATGACCCCAACTTTTAGGAGCAGACAGAAAAAATACACTTTTTGCAGAAAGCATATTAATTACTATGGAATCCACACAGAGAAACAGAACAGTCTGTCAACCACCAAAGATACCTGCCAAAAAGAAAACATTGACTAAAGAGACAGTTTTACCCAGATTATTTGAATTAGCTGTAAAAACATGTAGGGACCACCACCACCAGCACAATGTGTCACCCAATGCTGTAGAATTACTCAAGATAGAAAAAAGTGATTTTCTTTCACAAAAAGAATTTAGAAGGAAATCCCCACAGGGAACTAGGACTACCTATTAGTCATGAAATAAATCTGATAAGCAGATAATGGACCTTGAAAGAGTCGGTCTTTCCTCATGACAAATCAGAAATGTTTTCAGGTAAAATACTTAAAATGAAAATCCTAAGAGACAGTAGTCCTAGCCCCTTTATCAAACAGTATCACTTTTTCTCATAAAAATATTCAAATAAAAAGGGAATCCGAGCAGGGACTCAAATAGTCTGAGAGCAGAAAACTATGTTTGATAAGTGAATAATACAGCTTAGAAGGGTAGGTATTACCTCTAAAGTAAAATAATTGTCTGAGGTAAAATAGCTTTTCCTTCCCTTCCTGTTGCATAGGCTACAAAAAGTTGGTCAGTCTTTCTGCTATTTTTGTTCTGTCCAAGTAGTAGCGTAGCTGTCTATGTACATCCAAGGTATGCAGTATTCTTTCCCTCTGTTTTGTGGGTTGGGAAAGAAGGTAGGTAGGTGGATTGCCTGGTTTAAAGACACTCTGGATACCACCTTAGGCATAAATGTAGGATTAGTCCTCATGGACACTCTATCTTGGTGGAAGATTAGGAAGGGTTGCACTGCCATTAAGGCCTGTAGTTCTGAAACCCTCCTAGCTGAAGTAATTGCCAGTAGGAAAGCAGTTTTCCATGACAGGTGTTGTAGGTCTGCTGTTGCTGCTGGTTCAAAGGGTGATAGTGTCAACTTTTCTAGCACAAAGTTTAAGTCCCAAGCTGGTAAAGGTGGTTTCCTTGGAGGTTTTACATTCTTGACTCCTCTGAGGAACTGCCTGAGCAAACGGTGCGAAAAAACAGGTGGATCAAAGCTGTATTCTGCTGAAATAGCTGATGCATGTATCTTGATGGAGGAGTAGGACAGGCCTGAATGAAGAAGTTCGGCCAGATACTCCAAAATGTTAGGCATATCTATGTTTGACACATCTTTTCCTCTTTTAGTACTCCAAATGACAAACCTTTTCCATTTTCCAGCATAGTTCCTTCTTGTTGAAGGTCTGCGTGCTTCAAGAATAATGTCTTTAACTCTTTGGGAAAGCTCTGGGTTAGCTGCTGCTATGTGATGTTCCATGCAGTCAGTTGCAACATTTTTAGGTTTGGATGTATGATGCTGTAGTTGTTCTGAGTTAACATCAAAGGCATCAGAGGTATTGGCCACATATTGTTCCGAGACATGCTCCTCAGCAGTGGGTACCAGTGTTGTCTTGGCCAGTTTGGAGCTATCAGGATTATCCTTGGACGTTCTTCCTTGATCTTTAGTAATACTTTGTGTATCAAGGGAAGAGGTGGGAATGCATATGCTGTCAGGCCTTTCCAGCTGAAGGAGAGCGAATCCACTTTCCATGCTAGTGGGTGGAATGTCCTTGTGCAGAATTTTTTGAGCTGGTGATTGAGAGGTGATGCGAATAGATCTATCCGAGGCATTCCCCATTTCTTTGAGATGGTCTTGAAGATGTCCGGGTGCAGTTTCCATTCGTGGGCATCCGATGTGGTTCTGCTTAATATGTCTGCTAGAGTATTTTCTTTTCCGGTACAAATATTGCCTGTAACTGGATGTTGTAGCTGAGTGCCAGGGTCCACAGCTCCAAAGTCATTCTGCATAGGGGGTATGAATGAGTGCCTCCCTGCTTGTTGATGTACCACATGACTGTGGTGTTGTCTGTCCTTATCATCAACTGGCCCTCTTTGAGAAGTGGTCTGAACCTTTGGATTGCCAGTTTTACTGCCAGCATTTCTTTTAGGTTGATGTGCAGGTGAAGTTGATCCTGTGTCCACAATCCTTGCACGCATTTGTCCAGCATGTGGGCCCCCATCCTAGGTCTGAAGCGTCTGTTGTGATGGTCTGGCTTGCTTGACATCTGCGAAAGGGTAGGCCTGGGTTTGTCTGGCATGCCTGAGCCCACCATAGGAACTCCTGTTTTAAGCATGGAATTAGTGGGATTTCTGTTTCTAGGCTGTGTCTGTGTTGGGACCATAAATTCTTTAGGTACCACTGTAGTTTTCTCATATGTAGTCTGGCAAGTGGGACCAAGATTATGCATGATGCCATGAAGCCCAAGGCCTGCAGTACTTTTCTTGCTGTTAACTTGTTCAGCTTTGTTAGTGCTAAGAAGTAAAGAGGTAGTTCTTTTTGTTTTTCTGCAGTTAGGAATGCCATTTGTTTTACTGTGTCCAATTCCGCGCCCAAGAATGTCCTTGTTTGGGATGGTATCAGCCTTGACTTTTGTAGATTGACTGTGTATCCCAGTGCTTGTAGCAAGTAAATGACCCTTTGTACATCTGTTGTCAGCTTGCTTTTGTTGTCCCCTTGTAGCAGGAAGTCGTCCAGGTATGGGTAAATTTGAATTCTGTAGTCTGCAATGGCGATTACTGATGCCAGGCATTTTGTGAATACTCTGCATGTAGATAAGCCAAAGGGCAATGCTGAGAATTGATAGTGCTCTGATCCTGCAAGAAATCTGAGGTATCTTCTGCAGATTGGTCGAATGGGGACGTGCAGGTATGCCTCCTTGAGATCTAGAGTTACCAGCCAACACTCCTTGCCCAGCATGGGAAGAAGTTGCTGTAGGGTCAGCATTTTGAATTTTGGGACAATGATGTATGTATTTAAGGCGGACAGGTCGAGAATTGTTCTCCAACTTTTTTCATTTCTTGGAACTAGGAATAGTCTGGGTAGAACCCCTTTCCTTGCTCTGCTGTTGGCACTCTTTCCACAGCTCTCATGTTTGCTAACTGCATTATCTGTTGTAGAGCCTCTGTTTTTTGATTTGGAGGTAGATTTGGCATTCCTCTTTTGACTGGTAAAGTGTGGAAGTGGAACCGGTATCCTTGATCTATGGTTTGTAAAATCCACTTGTCTTTTGTTATATAGTGCCAGTTCTTTGAAAATAAGGTTAACTTTCCGCCTAGAGGAGCTGCTATTTGTTCCCTGGTAGGCGGATTTAGGATTAAGTCACTGTGGTTGTGTTGATGTAGTGGCAGTGGTTGTGTCTGTGCCTCTGTTGTTACCTTGCCACTGTCGTCCTCTGTAGGACTGATCTAAATGAAGCCTCCAGTGCATCATAGCCACATTTTAAGGAATGGTTACTAACCTGTTGTATGTTATTTACCATTTCTAATACATATTTCTTATCAAGAGATTCATCAGTGGTTAGCTTTTTAGTTAACTGATCAAGCATAAACTCTTGGTATTGTATCATGTGAAACTGACAGTTTAAAGCTCTAGCTGAGAGAGTAGCTGAAGTGTAGACCTTTTTGCCCCATCTGTCTAATGACCTTGCTTCCTTTCAGAAGGAATAGGGTTTTTAGCTATGGTCGCGGCTACTGCCTTGGGACCCTGGGATATAGTTTCGGGGTCTGCAAGTGGGGCCTTGTAAAGGTGGTGATGGGTGTCTGGCACCTGTAAAATCTGTCTGGTTTGGCAGGGGCTGGAGGTAAAGAGTCTGGTGCGGAGCAGACATCATTGAAAGCATCATCCACCACAGAGAGAACAGGAGGTATAGCTAAGGGCCTGTGTTGTGGAAGGTGCAGAAAAGTCCTAAGTCTTTTCTGGAGTCTGAAAATCCTGTTGCTGCCATTGGAACTGCTCTGCATGGCATGTAAGGTTTCCCCAAAGGAGAATTCTTCTGGTGGGGAAGCAGCTGGAATGGATTCTTCAGCATCAGAGTCTTCAAAATTGGAGAAAGGAGCCTCTGGCTGGTCAGTTATGTCTGATTCATCGGCAGAATCATCAGATGACACTGGCTCAGGGGGCTCTGCCCTAGGTCTCTTCTCTGGGGGCTGAGAGGCCCTGTCTGGGTGAGATTGAGATCCTCTAATTAATGAAATTAAATCTTCTGCCAGAGTAAGCATTTGAGAACTAGAGGAGGGCCTGGTTGTAGGCGTTTAACAGGCACTGTTTTAGTAGTCTTGGCTGCTTTAGCCCTGGCGAAGGCCTTAATGGACATGGCTGCTGGAGGCCTAGCAGCACCACGTGCTGGGGTAGAGACATCCAAGGGAATGGTGTCTGATAAGTCAGTGGCAACCACCGTAGTGGGTAAAATTTCTGAGGCCGATTCAAGAATGGTAGCAGGTGCCTCAGTTGTAGAGATAGATTCAGCTGTACTTTGATCAGTTTTCTCGGTTTCGGCCGAAACCGAGACACTCGCGGTTTGCTTGACCATGGTTTCGGCCGAAACCGCGGACCGCGAGTGTCGGTCTTTATCTTTGCGTTTTATGGCAGATTGGGTAGTCGGAGGATCCGACGGCATAATGTACGCAAAATCAGAACCGAAAACTGTTCAGCAAACTCCGACGCCTAAGCGTTCGTCGGTTGAAGGAAGCACAGGCCGAACAGGCTGCTACGTCGTGGGCTGGGCCTAAACAAGGCAGACAATAAGAGTGGAAATCTTTATGAGGTATTTGTTTCCCACAGGTTAAACAATTATTAACTTTTTCTGACATCGGCTGAGGCAAGAAAGAGTCCCCAACGGGTACTTAGCTTTAGAAGTCTTCAAGTAGTATTCGGTAGAAGTAATCTCTGGATCCGACCGACGGCACTTGCGAACAGCTTCTGCTTCGCACCACGGCAAGAAAGACTGAGGAAAATGGCGTCGGCTGATGCCTTTATACCCGAAGACCAACAGAGATGACGTCGGGTGAGTGCGACATCAGCCGAAGCCGGACCCGGACTTTGGAATCCGGCCGACTGAAGGGCTGCCTGACGACAGGACAACCCAGTTGTTATGACTGCAGATGCATCCATGAAGGACATCAACAGAAAGCCACAGTGGAGCCACCCATCAATTGCTGAGATAAAAGGGCGGCAGAGTAAAGACTGGATCCCCTAACATAACTTTAATCCGTTTGCTGCTAAAGGAGGGAACAGTCAAGCTACTGGGACCCAGGTCCATGTCCAAGCTGCTAAAAAAGTTTGGCAAGTGGTAAGAACAGCCTTGAAGATTCAGCCTCATCTCTTAGATGAAAAGTTACTGTTTCTGGTAAAAGTTTTTAATAGACACCAAACATCATGACCCCAACTTTTAGGAGCAATCAGAAAAAATACACTTTTTGCAGAAAGCATATTAATTACTATGGAATCCACACAGAGAAACAGAACAGTCTGTCAACCACCAAAGATACCTGCCAAAAAGAAAACATTGACTAAAGAGACAGTTTTACCCAGATTATTTGAATTAGCTGTAAAAACATGTAGGGACCACCACCACCAGCACAATGTGTCACCCAATGCTGTAGAATTACTCAAGATAGAAAAAAGTGATTTTCTTTCACAAAAAGAATTTAGAAGGAAATCCCCACAGGGAACTAGGACTACCTATTAGTCATGAAATAAATCTGATAAGCAGATAATGGACCTTGAAAGAGTCGGTCTTTCCTCATGACAAATCAGAAATGTTTTCAGGTAAAATACTTAAAATGAAAATCCTAAGAGACGGTAGTCCTAGCCCCTTTATCAACCAGTATCACTTTTTCTCATAAAAATATTCAAATAAAAAGGTAATCCGAGCAGGGACTCAAATAGTCTGAGAGCAGAAAACTATGTTTGATAAGTGAATAATACAGCTTAGGAGGGTAGGTGTTACCTCTAAAGTAAAATAATTGTCTGAGGTAAAATATTTTAAAAACTAGTACTAAACACACTAGCTCCAGCACCTCACAATATTGTTAGGCACAGTCACTCCATTATTCTTCACAAAAATGAAACCAGGCAGCAAATCCCCACAGGGATCCTAAGCAGACTGTCAGATAAAAAAAGAGGTGTGACAAGCAGTTAATGGAGCCTTGCTGAATGTGTAAAACATTTTAACCAAGTTTTTAAATGACAGTCCTTCAAACCCCAAACCCAATCTCCAAAATCAGTTAAAGTAAATATTTATGTGAATTCACAAAATACAAGAATACAGAAGGGATTCCCCTGAGGAAACCATAAACATATGAGATTCTGAGGTAAAACTTTAGTGACAAATACTGAAAAAGTTTTTAAACTAGTTGGAAACCATTTTTGAACAAAAAAAAAATCTGGCATTTTCCTTTAGAATATCAATTTGTGCAAGGCAATACTGAATTACAACTTTATCTGAAACCTGGCTGAAACCCCATATCAAAATGCAGAAATTTTACTTCCAGGTTATAACATCTTCCGCTCCGAGAGAACCAATAAGAGGGGTGGAGTCTTGCCATCCTTTATACTGAACAGCTCAGAACTCCTTATCATTAATTGTCATCTTAATCCACATAAACAAATTGCCATAGCCTCCATCTACATACGTCCCAGAAATAATATTGCCATCCTGGAGAACATTCTCTCCAGGCTTGCTAACTATATTCCATATGAAACCATTCTTCTTGGTGATGTTAACTTTTACTGGGCCAAACTTTCTACTTCTTCTCCTAGTCATAATCTCAGCCTTCACAGCTTCCACCAACTTGTATCCTCCCCTACTCATACTTCCAAAAACTCTACCTCTGGACCTACCCTGGATTGGATTCTAACCTCAGACCCTAACCTCTCTCATAACTTGAACACTTCCTAAATCCCTTAGCGACCATGCCCCAACATTTATCCACAGAGTCTCCCTACATACTCCTAAAGATCACCTCTACAGAGATTGTCGTAAACTCATCCAATTCAACCCAGATACTTTTAATTCCACACTGTCAAATGTAAAATGGTCCTCCCTTAAACACCTCCCTCTCAATGAGGCCGTTAAGTATATCCAGGAATGTTTTATTAAAAGATGTTAACTCCATGGCTTCTATCAGAAAAATCAGAATAAAATGTAACTCAGTCCCTTGGCTTACAAAACATACCTGCTCACTTATACATAAAAGATACTGTATCTGGAAAGCCTGGGACAAAATCAAGTCCCCCATTCTATTTCAAAGATACAAGAAACTCAGAAACCCGTCTAAAAACTTACCAATAAGAAAAACTACTACTGTTCCTACCAAAATAATCTACACAAAAATTCTAAAAACTTTTGGAGTTCCATTAATCATCTTTATCCTGGCAATCCCCAACTCCCACCCCCTTCCCACAGAAAACTACTACTAAAACCGCCACTCTCCTTAACAACTATTTCATAGAAACAAACCAAAAACTCACACAGAATAGTAATTCCTCCACTTTCCTTACTTTTTCACCCAATATTACTCCTCTTGGTGCACAAAAGAATAATACTTCCACTACCTCCCATCCCCAAACATGACACCCTTCTGTTCCTTCTCTTTCAAACCTATCTCCACTTCCTTCATCAAATCCCTCCTTACCAATCTCAAACCTTGCTCCCCCTCTGCCATTTCTTAAAATAGCTGCAAATCCACTGCCTACCCCATCTCCATACTCATAAATCACTCTATGGCTGAAGCCTGTGTCCCTGATGTATGTAAATTCTTCTAAACTATTTCTCTTCATAAGGGCGGATACTCTACCAATCCAACAGGCCCATCGCCATTCTGTCTCCCATTTCCAAAATTCTGGAAAAGTGTATTCACACCCAGCTACTCAAACACCTGTAGATAATAACCTGCTTACATCTACCCAACATGGATTTAGACCACACCACAGCACTTCCACTGTACTTCTTAACTTCACCCATTCAGTAGCGGAGGCACGAGATAACAACATGTTAGTCACCTGCTTATTTCTTTACCTCTCTAAAGCTTTCAACACTGTCTCACTATAAACTTCTAGTTAAACTTTCCAACCTCCAGCTCTCTACTTCCTCCTTAAACTGGTTCTCCAGTTACCTCACCAATAAATAATAATCCATTCGCTGGCAAACTGTCATCTCCCCCTTCCAACCTGTCAACACTGGTGTACCACAAGGCTCTATCTTAGGTCCCCTACTGCTCAATATTTTCACTAATAATCTACATTCTGCCTGTAACCTCTCAAATCTCCTTCAATATTCTGATGATTCTACTCTTATTACAACCTCACATAGCATCCCTCATCTCCCACTCAAAAATCCTTTTATTCAGATGAAACATGGCTCTCTGACAATCAACTTATACTTAATCCTAAAAAATAAAAAAACTCCTCTCCCTTCCTAAAACACTGGCACATCACAAATCCACCTTTTCCATCACCTCTCTCAACAATACCATCATTAAACCCAAACCCAATACCAAACAACTAAGCTTCATTATCAATGATGAATTAAAGGTAGATGTGCACATCCAACATTGTATAAAGAAAATACACCAGATACTTGGTCTACTCTATCGTAATCAGAAATTCCTTACACCTTCCTCCAAAATATCCCTAGCTCAGTCTCTTCTGTTACCTTGTCTTAATTATGCAGCCCCTATTCTTACAAATATTCAAACTACTCTACTCTTCAGACTTGAGCAAACATATAATAAAATTGCCAGATTTGCCCCTAGCCTCCCCTATAATTACCATCACTGTCTCTCTCTCAAAACACTCCAATGGCCTGAATTCTCTAACCAGATATTACTTTAGAAAATATATATTACCCATTCCATCATGAATGACCCCCCTTCCTGTCCCTCCATCTGTAACCTTGTATCTTACTATAACCCCAGTCGTCTCCTTCACACTACTGACAAACACCTTCTTGATATCAACTAACCTAACAAGAATATTGGAAAATCCCTCCATAAGTACTATGTAGCCCATGCCTGGAACTCACTTCCCCTTAACACAAGACAGATCTCCAAAAAATAGTATTTCAGTTCATGTATAAACAGGTATCTACTAAAGACTTGGTCCTGCCCATGTCTAAGCCACAGATGACAACTTTATCTGGTTATCATCATCTTTTACTCATCTAAAGGAACAATATGCCAAGAGTGTTTTAGACGTGAAGAGAGTGTCTGACAGAGTGATGTTTATGAAGCTCAAAATTGATGGTGTAATGATGAATGTTGTTAGTGCATATGTTCCACAAGTTGGGTGTGCGATGGATGAGAAAGAGAAATTTTGGAGCGAGTTGGATGAAGTTGTGGTGGGTGTACCCAAGGGTGAGAGACTAGTGATTGGAGCGGACTTTAATGGGCATGTTGGTGAAGTGAACAGAGGGGATGAGGAAGTGATGGGTAGGTATGGTGTTAAGGAGAGAAATGCAGAAGGTCAGATGATTGTGGATTTTGAGAAAAGCATGGACATGGCTGTGGTGAATACGTATTTTAAGAAGAGGGAGGAGCATAGGGTGACGTACAAGAGTGGAGGAAGATGCACACAGGTGAATTATATCCTATGTAGAAGGGCCAGGCTGAAGGAGATTGGAGACTGTAAAGTGGTGGCAGGGGAAAGTGTAGTTAAGCAGCATAGAATGGTGGTTTGTAGGATGACATTGGTGATCAAGAAGAGGAGGAGGAGTGTGAAAGCAGTGCCAAGGATTAAATGTTGGAAGTTAAAAAAGGGTGATTGTGAAGTCGAGTTTAGGGAAGAGTTAAGACAGGCACTGGGAGGCAGTGGAGAGTTACCGAATAGCTGGGTAACTACAGCAGAACTAGTAAGGGACACTGCTAGAAAGGTGCTTGGTGTGACATCTAGACAGAGGAAGGAGGACAAGGAGACCTGGTGGTGGAATGAGGAAGTACAGCAGAGTATACAGAGGAAGAGGCTGGCGAAGAAGAAGTGGAATTGTCAAACAGATGAAGAAAGTAGACATGAGTATAAGGAGATGAGGCGCATGGCAAAGAGAGAGGTAGCGAAAGCTAAGGATAAGGCGTATGGAGAGTTGTATGAGAGTGGACACTAAAGAGGGAGAAAAGGACCTGTACCGATTGGCTAGACAGAGGGACAGTGCTGGGAAAGATGTGCAGCAAGTAAGGGTGATAAAGGATAGTGAGGAAAAGGTACTCACAAGAGAGGAGAGTGTGTTGAGTAGATGGAAAGAGTATTTTGAGAGGCTGATGAATGAAGAGAATGAGAGAGAGAGAAGGTTGGATGATGTGGGGATAGTGAATCAGGAAGTGAAACAGATTAGCAAGGAGGAAGTAAGGACAACTATGAAGAGGATGAAGAATGGAAAGGCTGTTGGCCCAGATGACATCCCAATGGAAGCATGGAGGTGCTTAGGAGAAATGGCAGTGGAATTTTTAACTAGATTGTTTAATGAAATTTTGGAAAGTCAGAGGATGCCTGAGGAGTGGAGAAAGTGTTTTGGTACCTATCTTTAAGAATAAGGGTGATGTGCAGAGCTGCAGTAACTACAGAGGGATAAAATTGATCAGTCACAGCTTGAAGTTATGGGAGAGAGTAATAGAAGCTAGGTTAAGAAGGGAGGTGATGATTAGTGATCAGCAGTATGGCTTCATGCCAGGAAACAGCACTACAGATGCGATGTTTGCTCTGAGAGTGCTATTGGAGAAATACAGAGAAAGTCAGAAGGAGTTGTATTGTGTCTTTGTAGACTTGGAGAAAGCATATGACAGGGTGCCTAGAGAAGAGTTGTGGTATTGTATGAGGAAGTCGGGAGTGGCAGAAAGGTATGTAAGAGTGGTACAGGATATGTACGAGGGTAGTGTGACAGTGGTGAGGACTGTAGTGGGAGTGACAGATCCATTTAAGGTGGAGGTGGGATTACATCAAGGATCAGCTCTAAGTCCTTTCTTATTTGCAGTGGTGATGGACAGGTTGACAGATGAGATCAGACAGGAGGCCCCCTGGACTATGATGTTTGCAAATGACATTGTGATCTGCAGTGAGAGTAGGAATCAGGTTGAGGAGACTCTGGGGAGGTGGAGATATGCTCTAGAGAGCAGAGGAATGAAGGTCAGCAGGGCTAAGACAGAATATATGTGTGTAAATGAGAGGGAGGGTAGAGGAATGGTGAGGATGCAGGGAGTAGAGTTGGTAAAGGTGGACGAGTTTAAGTACTTGGGATCAACAGTTCAGAGTAATGGTGAATGTGGAAGAGAGGTGAAGAAGAGAGTACAGGCAGGGTAGAATGGGTGGAGAAGAGTGTCAGGAGTGATTTGTGACAGACGGGTACCAGTAAGAGTGAAAGGGAAGGTCTACAAGACAGTAGTGAGACCAGCTATGTTATATGGGTTGGAGACAGTGGCACTGACAAAAAGGCAGGAGTCAGAGCTGGATGTGGCAGAGTTAAAGATGTTAAAATTTGCACTTGTTGTGACTAGGATGGATAGGATTAGGAATCAGTATATTAGAAAGTCAGCTCATGTTGGACAGCTTGGAGACAAAGCATGAGAGACGAGATTGCGTTGGTTTGGACATGTGCTGAGGAGGGATGATGGGTATATTGGAAAAAAGATGCTAAGGATGGAGCTGCCAGGTAAGAGGAAAAGAGGAAGGCCTAAGATAAGGTTTATGGACATGGTGAGAGAGGACATGCAGGTGGTTGGTGTGACAGAGCAAGATGCAGAGGATAGGAAGAAATGGAAAGAGATGATCCGCTGTGGCGACCCCTAACGGGAAAAGTCGAAAGATGATGATGTATCTCTTATTCTCCCCTTTTCTTTTCACCTTTTCTCTCTGTCTTATAATTCTGTATTATCTTGTTTCTGGATTTTTTTTTTATTTAAAATATAGTCCATGGTTTTAAAATCTTTATAATTTGTATCAGCACTATATCTCTGTTTAAATACTTCAAAAGTGTACCATATATTTTGTATCAAATATGTAATCTTATTTTGTTGCTTTTAATTGCATCTCATCTACAATTATGTAACGATGTTAACTGTTCTAATGATGTTCTTGTTATGTCTTATGTATAACTGTTTTTCTTACGCTTATAAACTTAACATGATGGTCAGGTTTTTGGAGCTTTTCTCCTTGGGTCTCTACTGAAAATGGGCCTCTGGCTCAGCTGGACTGACCTGGTTAACAAATGTCAAATAAATAAATAAATTAGGAACCTGTCTGCCCAGTCTCGAATAATCCCCAGCCAATGGTTGATCTCCCATAATCCGCAGAGAAGTGTATTCTTCAATGGCAAAAAAAGTTTCGAAATTTTGGTACCCTAATGTGTGGAAAGTGCTCAAAGCTTTTGAAGTCGGCCAGTGGGTCTGATCCTTCACAGGATGTACCGCATAACTTACGCTGTTGCAGCAGCGATCTAATGATGATCAAATAAACCTACAGGAACTATGCAGGCCGAAAGAGAACAAAGACAATCTGATGGAGGACCAAGCTAAGCTGGAATTCAGTGAAGAGATCTGTTATTCCAAGACATGATGAAATGAGAAAGCAAGAGGTTCTAAACATTTGTGTTCACACCAGTGAGATAGTCTACTTTAATTATTAAATGGATATTTTCTCATATTTTGTTTCACACAGTTTTCAAGATGGACAATAATTCTGAAGGGGAAAAAAGGGCTATTTGAAATTAACCTGAAATTCTCATGCTATTTAACTCAGGAACTTGACATACATACAGAACTCCACCTTGTTGCTGAAAAAAATCTGTTCTGCAAAGGAAGGTTAATGAAAAAGCCAGCAAATTGGTTAGAAGTAAAAACAAAGACTGTCAGGGCCAATTTGGAGCTATGAGAATGAGAAGTTATGTACCTACCATAAAGTTCCATGTTAGTTGTCTTCTTCTCGCCTTCTTTCTTGCTGGATGGGTTCGGAGCCGATCCTCTACTCCGACTCGGCCTATACTAAAGCTCGAGAGCTATTTCTACCGGCTCGAGGCTACCCTATATCCCACAATGCTAGGCGCTAACTACCCAGATCTCGTTTGATAGCTAAAACCATAGTAGTTCTGATCTCCAAAATAAGGAGAAGAGGAAAACTCACTCTTAAGACACGTAGACCTATAGCTTAACAGTAAAAGATAGCCAAGGGGGCTAATACTGAGGCAGAAAGAAGATCCCCAGGGATCCTTAGGTCTGTCCAGGCTAGGGGGATGGGGGGTGGGACACAAGAATGAAGGCGAGAAGAAGACAACTAACATGGAACGTTATGGTAGGTACATAACTTCTCAATGTTAAGTTGTCAATCTCGTTTTCATTCTTGCTGGATGGGACCGCGTCCCTAGCACCTTCACCCTGGGTGGCTCATCGGAACAGACTCTTGAGAACGGTGGAACCAAAATTAGCCCGGCTTTGGGAGGCCATGTCTAATTTGTAATGAGAGATAAAAGTATGAGGAGAGGTCCATGTGGCCGCTGCAAAAATGGAATCTATTGGTAATCTAGCCTGAAAAGCTACTGACGTGGCTAATGCTCGAGTTGAGTGAGCCCTGGGCCTTGATGGTAGCTTTTGGCATCTGAGGTCATAGATGAAAGTAATCACAGAGGCCAGCCATCTAGAAAGGTTTACTTTGGAAACTGGAAGGCCTTTCTTCCCTGCCGCATAAGATAGGAAGAGCTGCTCAGATTTCCTGGATTGCTTGGTTCTATCCAGATAGTAACGGAGCTGATGATGAACGTCCAGAAAATGCAGCTTTTGTTCCGCTCTGTTGGAGTAGTTGGGAAAGAAAACTGGGAGATAGATAGTCTGGTTTAGGTTCACCTCAGAAGAAACCTTGGGTAAAAAGGACGGGTTAGTCCTGAGAGACACTCTGTCTTTATGAAAAACTAGATAAGGTGGACATATGCAAAGGGCATGAAGCTTTGATACTATTCTCGCAGATGTTATGGTGACTAGAAAGAGTCTTCCAAGAGACCAACTTCAAGGAGCAGGAAGCCGCAGGTTCAAAGGGGGGAAGAATCAAGGAAGTTAGAACTAAATTTAAGTCCCACTGTGGTGGGGGGGTCTCTGATTGGGGGCTTAAGCAAAAAGATACCTTTAAGAAAGGTTTTACAAAGCTTATGGGACATGATACTGGAGTCCGAGAAGCCTACATGAAAGTTTGAAACAGCCGCTAACTGTACTCTGATGGTGGAGAAAGAAGACCCTGAGTGAAACAGTTCGGCTAGGAAGTCTAGGACTGACTGGATAGGGGCAGTAAAAGGATCCATATTTCTAGCTCCTGCCCAGAAAGAAAAACGCTTCCACTTGCTGGCATAAATCCTTCTGGTAGATGACTTAAGGGAAGCTATAAGGATGTCATGCACAGAATGGGAAATAAGGGGAAGCCTGGCTAGGGTCGGAATTGGAGCAACCAAGCTGTGAGGTTGAGAGATTGGAGGGAGTGGTGCAGCTGTCCCGACTGATGGGTCAAGAGATCTGGCACTGGGTCCAGATGCCAGGGCTGCCCCAAAAGGTAACGATACAGGAACGGAAACCATATCTGCCGAGGCCAGTAAGGAGCAATGAGGATCATCGTGGCTCTCAAAGCGGTAGCTTTCTGAATCAACTGAGTGATTAATGGAAAGGGGGAAAGGCATACAGAAGTCCCCGGGGCCAATCGTGAACTAGAGCGTCTCTGGGGGGGTGGCCGGGAAGAGGGAAGAGAGTGAAAAAGTCGTGGCACTTGCTGTTTTGAGGTGTTGCAAAAAGATCGCAGCAAGGTCGACCCCATTTCTGAAAAATTTCTTCCACTACTGCTTGCTTGAGAGACCACTCGTGTGGCATGAGAGTGGCTCTGCTCAACCTGTCCGCTATGATGTTGGACGTCCCGGGGATGTGCGTTGCTATCAGAAACCGCTGAGAGGACATCGCTCACTGCCAAAGTCTGAGTGCCTCTCGACATAAGGGATAGGACTTGGTTCCGCCCTGCTTGTTGATGTACCACACTACGGACATATTGTCCGTCTGAACTGCAATAGTCCCGATGGGAAGAGAGTCCTGAAGGGCTTGCAACGCTAAAAGTACTGCTCTCATCTCCAAGACATTTATGTGCAGGTGGCACTCGAAAGGTTGCCATGTGCCCTGGACCGTCCTGCCCTGAAAATGCCCCCCCACCCGATCAGGGAGGCGTCGTCGTCACCGTGGCGACCGGGGGAGAAGGAACAAGTGGTCTGTCCTGAAGGACTTGAGGGGAGACCATCCACCAATAAAGGTGTTTCTTGCAAGACAGGGTTATTAAGATGTTGCGTGACACTGGAAGCTGTTGAAAGGACCACTGGGAAAAAAGCATCCACTGAAGGATCCGCATATGAAAGCGAGCTAGGGGAAGTAGTGTAATGGCTGCTGCCATGAGACCTAATACCTTCAGGACAAACCTGGCCTGGATTTTGTTGTTCTAAAGGAGGATGTGAACATGCCGGCGAATATCTAGAACTCTTTGCTCGGTTTGTTTTGAGGAGAGTCGGACTGTGTCCAAGGTGGCGCCTATGAAGGTAATACACTGACAAGGCGACAAGGAAGACTTTTCAAGTATGAATGGTGTAATCTCTAGAGAGGAGAAGCTGACGCCTGGTGGTGGCAGTGAGGAGCCAGTCGTCTAGATATGGAAACACCTGGAATCCTTGACACCTCAGATAAGCCGTAACCGCTGCCATGCATTTGGTGAACACTCAGGGGGCTGTAGTGAGACCAAAGGGCAGGGCCCTGAACTGGTAGTGACTGGCTCCCAGCCGGAAGCAGAGAAACCTCCTGGAGCGCCTGTGCATCTTGATGTGGTAGTACGCATCCTGAAGGTCTACTGAGCACATCCAATCGTCCTGACCCAGAAAGGGTAGAATGGACTGTAGCGTGACCATCCAGAAATTCGTTCTTCTTACAGACTTGTTTAGTCTGCTGAGATTCAATATTGGTCTCCAGTCCCCTGTCTTTTTTGGTACCAAAAAGAACTTGGAGTAGATTCCAGATCTTGTTGGTCTGCTGGGACTGGCTGGATGGCTCTTTTTGTTAGCAGTTTTGATGTTTCTAGTACTGCTTGTTCCCTTAGACTGGGTGGAACGTCTGGAAGGGGCCCTTCTGGCTGAGTTGGGGTGTGGATAAAGGGAATTTTGTAACCCTCGGATATAATCGAACGTACCCATTTGTCTTGGGTGATTGAAAGCTAGGCTTCTGGGTACAGTGATAACCTTCCCCCGACTGCCTCCGAAGGCGGACAGTCGGGCAGCTTCTCAGAGATGCTGGAAGGGTTTGTCAGAGAGATACTCTCTGCTACCCTGATTTTGCGGACCTCCTCTGCCCCTAGGGCAGCGTCTGTTATTGTCCTCCCCTGCCTCTAGAGGGGAAATGACCTCTTGCCTCAGGTGCGACCTCTTGTGGATTACGGAACCACATTTTCCCACCCTTCTGACCCTTAGGATATGGTCTAGACGGGGTGGAAAAATGGACTCCCGCGGCAGAGAGAGTCTTGCCTTCTTGTTTGCATCGGGTCAAAGTATCCTTCACCTGAGGGCCAAACAAAGCTGAACCGTCAAAGGGTGAGTTAGTGAAGGATGCCTTGAAGGGGTCTGCAAAGTTACAAAGCCGCATCCAGGTGTGACGCCGTAAGGCTACGCCTGTGCCTGCAGCCCTACTCACCCCATCGGCTGCGTAGGAAATAAGCCGCATGGAGGAGTTGACAATGGAATTCAGGGTTGCCAGCTGGGAATTGATTTTGTCTTGAGACCCCGCAGCTGTTGGATCCTGCACGGCCTCACCCACTTCTTTGAGCATGTCTCTTTGAAGGCGGGTGAAGTGGCACAGATAATTCAGCGACCGCATGACAAAGGTCTCTGAAGAAAACATCCGCTTGCCGTACCTATCCATAGTCCTAGACTTGTTAGGAGGATGTACAGGTACTGAAGGATCAGCCAGTTCCTTCTTAGTGGCTGCAGCCACCACCATGGCATCAACCGGGACACCCTTGGCTAAAAACTGTTTGTCCGAAGGGGCTGTTATAAATTTTGAAGGCCTCCGTGGGGTAGGTTCCATCGTATCAGGGGCCGTCCACGCCTTCTGCACCACCACTTCCATAAGGGGGTCAAAGGGTGGAGACACCTAGGAGGTGGACAGGCGAGAGCCAAACGCCTCTAGGTAAACCGACTCGTCCTTGGAAAGATTAAGGGTACACCAGTTCCCCCTCTGCTTAAGGATCTCAAGGATATCTGAAAAGGAGACATCCTCAGAGGGGGACCGTGGGGACCCTTCCGACTCATCCAAGTCGGTATCCGATGTAATGGACTCAGGGGAGTCCACATGCTTCCTCTTACATTTCCTCTTACGAGAGGGTTCCCCTGATGGATCAGGGGAAACCTCAGAAGAGGAGGATATTCCCAATGGGGAAACCTGAGGCGTTGGATCTCTACGGTCAGGAATGAGAGGGTGGGTAGAGACCGCAGCAGGCACTACAGAGGGAGGAGCTGAGGGAGCTGACTGTGGAGCAGGCACAGGGGCCAGCACACTCCTCATGACTTCAAAGGCACCCCCATCAGGCAGGGTAGAAGGTCCCCACTCCAAAGAGATAAGTACCCCTCCCGGCACCGAGAGGGATGGCTCTGAAGCTGATGTCGGGGCCGAACTTACCAGTGCCGACGCTCCGAGAGGGAGAACGGGGTCGGACAAGGGTCCGATGCCACTCACCTCCTCGGAGCCGACGAAGAAGTCCATGCGAGCAGATCCCTCCAAGGATGGGACCATGGAAGAGACCGGAGCCGAAAGGTGAGGTATCGGCTCAGAGGTGTTGACGGCCACGGCTCCCACAAGCTCCGGCTCCGAGCTCAAGAGAAGAGTCAGAGGAGGAATCGAAGGAGTGGAAATAGCCACTGTCTGTTGAGAAGGGCTATGGAGCATCTGGGTTAGTGCCTGAGACTTAAGAAGTCTACTAACTACCCTGTCGAGGTCATGATCCAAGAGCCTGGAAGACCTAGAGGAATGGGATCGATGGCTCTGCTCCGAGAGTAAGGGAGACCTCGGAGCTGAGTGAACAGATTCCAAGGACGGAGACCTGGACCGTTTATGGCTGGCAGATGGCACCGACACAACTATCGGCGCCGACTGAGTCCTAGAAACATCGGCTCCGACTCGAGCCGATGTAGAAGACTGCGTTAGAGAAACATCGACTCTAGCCGGAGCCGATGAAGAAGACTGTGTCTTAGAAACATCGGCTCCAGCTGGAGCCGATGTAGAAGCAGTCAGAGCACCCCCAGTCGAAGGCTCTGAACATGGAGCCGACGGCTTGGAAGGCATCGAAGGCTTCCCCAACGATGACTTGGCCGGGGAACCTTCCGGCTTTAATAAGCCTCTCAAAATTAACTTATTTCTGCGTTCCTGCAGGACTCTTGGACTGAACGCATGACAGACAGAACAAGAGTCCTGCAGGTGCAGAGGGCCCAGGCAATAAACACAAGAAATGTGACCGTCTGTCAGCGACATTTTCTGACAGCACGAGTCACACTTCTTGACGCCTGAGTCCCTGGTGTCTTTAGACATCCTAATAAAGGACAAAAATACACACACACACACACACACACACACACACACACACAGACACCCCTTAACACAATCTAAGTCAGTCACACAAACAATTTAACCTAACAATTTAACGAAAAGGGGAATGGGCCCAAAGGCCTAACCTTTTAACCAAACAAGGGGTTAGGAATTAAGGGATTAAAGGGGATTGGAAGGAAGTTAAGCTAAGAAGGGAGCTAATGGGATGGTTACTAACAAAAACTATCTGAAAAACTGACAAATAGAGAAAATTAAAGAATTATTAAATCCAACCTGCAGAGCCGGTAAGAAACGCACCTCATAGCTGAAGCGGCAAACGAGATCTGGGTAGTTAGTGCCTAGCATTGTGGGACAGGGTAGCCTCGAGCCAGTAGAAATAGCTCTTGAGCTTCACTATAGGCAGAGTCGGAGCAATCCATCCAGCAAGAATGAAGGCGAGATTGACAACTTAACATTTAAAGTGAAGCCAAACTTAACAGTACTCTTACATTCAGAAGAGCTGTACAGAAAGCTTACATTAATTTTGACTTCAGATAACCTGATGGAAGCTACTCAGCTTGGACTTGCCAGCTTATTGTGGCCGGAAAACCTGCTCCCGAAGGGGAACCCTCAGTACCAAGTATTGACAAATCCATGATGAGGTGACTCGAGACACTACTCCACAGGATCGGTCGGTCTGACCTCTGGCTCAAGCCAGTGAGGTGGGGACTGGATGGTACAAGAACTCAAGCATTAACACACCAATGTGGGAGCCAGAAGCATCCTTCATTGAGGCAGAGAACAGAGGTAGGCATGGTCCCCACTGGTTAACAGCAAGCTCAGCACCTATCAGTAGTAAGGGCTGACTGATCATACTTAATATTTGAAAAACCAAGACTCAAACCTGGCCTCCAGTGGCTGCATTTCAGTAATGCTCTAACTAATGCCTCCTGCTGTTACATAGATGACCTCCTGCAAGAGCAAATTCCCTCGATGTCCTCCTGATGGCTTCTATATTTTTTTGGTAGTAAAGTAGGCCAAAGGCTTTCCTGATGGTGGTTTTAGATACAGGGTGGAATCCATGCCATGTTCCTCCTCAGAACACTAAAGCCAACGCTGGTGTGGCTTCTGGCTTAACAGCCACACAGATATTTATGGTGTTGATGTTCAGGGATGAGAAAGTCTTCACCACAGCAAAGAATCCAGCACAAAAAAAAAAAAGAAAGAAAGAAAAGGTGGTTTCAGTAGATACATACTTGGCCAGTGTGTTATCTTGAAGAGGATGAAGAGTCCTTAAGGCTGTGGCAAATCGGATAAGAAGTTAACAGGTCGACCTTGAAATGATCTTTTTTTTCCCCATCGAAAAGCCTTTCAGATGTTGATAGTGAGGCTTATCTGCTCAGTGTACAGTAGCTTGTAACCCATTTTGATTCTGGCATTTAAATTTGTCTTTTATAATGCTTCCTAGCTGTACATACCTTGATTCATTTCGCTTTAGTATTATACTTGGGTGAGAGTAAAGTGACAGAAAATTACTAATTTTTGTCTCTATGTGGGGTGTGGGCAAGTGGAAGGTACTGGGTGTGGTTGCAACCATGCAAAAACAATTTTTCTTAGTTTCATCTGGTTGAAGCCTAAATCTGTTTGTTTCATATGGCAGAAGCTTTCAACTGTTGAATGAACTGCAGTAGAAGCTTTTTCCACACTTTCTTAATTTGCTTTGCATCATGAATTTTGTCAGCTGACACTAGCAGAGACAGTTTTGCTGGCTGGCACTCCTTGTGGTCTTTGTCATCTATTTTCTCAGTATTTAAAGCACATCATCAGAGCTGATATGTGTATCTAATGGACTACAGTATGATGATTCAATTACCCTCCTCGGTGTGTGTGTGTGCGCGCGCTTTTATTTAATATAAAATATTGTAAACCTTTTATTAAACACAATCACAAAACAGACCACCTCTCTTGGTGATGTCACCACATGGAATTGAGTGAGGACGCCACCACCACAACTTTTAATAGCAGCAACCCCATGATAATGCAGAGGTGCATATATTAAACCATATGGAAGCATCCAGATGCTATAGCACAATACATGATAAATTTATAAGTGGATTATAAAAGCAGAAAAATAAGAAACTGAAGAGTAACAGGAAAGTACAAGCACAGAATCCAGTGATGCACAAATTAAACCACAAATTCTGCAGTGACACTAACACCTATCAAATATATAACATTCTACTAAAGGGCATTTAGTAACTCAAGTGAAGCATTTATCAACTCAAATGAACTAAGGTCTTAACCGGATCTTTTCTATGAAAAAAAAATGCTACCTTCCCAAAGCAATGCAGTACTTCTTTCTGTACTGGCACTCACCCAAAGGGCAGAAGTCTAGCTTAAGAGATAAAGTGTAACCAGAGAAGTTGTGGACAATTAATAATGAACTGAAGGAATTTATATGGGAGGGAAAAAGGGCAAGAGTTAAGTGAGTAAGTAGGTCCTTCCAACAGAACAAGATGGTTTAGGTTTACCTGACTTGAAGGGATTATTTTAGAACTACACAGTTAAGGCTCATATACATAACACAACAAAAAAGCTACAATTCAAAGTGGAAAGGGATGATGATAAAGCAAGGGGAAAGTTTGAGAGAGAGAGTGGGATTCTGGATGCAGATCTTCCAACAACCACCATAAAGAATACTATATTCATAAAGTAGCAGAAAGTATTCCAAGAACTAAGCCAATACAAGAAAAGAGCAAGGAGATCTTGCCAATAGGGAATGACTGTAAGCAGGTGTACATTAAATACGCAAGAGGGGGCTGGAATTTACTGGAGAAACCTGGCAAAGGAACCAAGATATTGGGAGCAAATAACTCAAGCAGGAAAGGTAAGAGTGGGATGAGGCCAAGATGACATTTGAACTGCAGGCTAGATACTGTCTTCCTTACCACAGCACGGGCAACGAGAAAGCAATAGTAGAATTTTAAGTGAAAACCCTGCGCTGAGTTTTTAGTTGAATCTACAGCAGAAGCAGCTGTTAAAAATGGATAAGTAGTAGGGCATACAAAATATTGTATGAAAAGTATAAGAATCGATCACAGGAAGTTAGAAAAGACTGGGATGAGAGAGACTGGAAAAATCAATGTACAAGAAAATAATGGGAAGATATCTGGCCTCAAGTATGCAACCAAATCCAGAATGTGTAATATCTTTGCTTGGAAGTGTCTGCACAGCTATTTTTATATCCCACGCAGAGTTCAAAGACTTTTTCCTCAGGTAGATAGCAAATGTTGGAGGTGTGATATATAAGAAAGAGGTAACTGGGAGCATATGTTTTGGGAGTGTAATGAATTGGCAGATTTTAAAAATTCCCTACAGAGCACTCTTGTCAGAAATAATGGGAGAACAAATAGCTGTAAGTAAGGAAATGATTCTTATGAGCTGGGATACATGATCTGAACTGCCTACACATAAAGGCCTTACCAAGTTTAATTCTGTTTGCTGCCAAAAAAAGTAATTACTAGAAAATGGAAATCAAAGTCTATACCATCTATATTTGAGGTATTGAGCATTATAAAAGAAATAAAAGAACTGGTAGAGGGGTCTTTAGAAAAGGGAAGGAGCAAATTACATAATGGCAACTGGACAATAAAGCCAGACCCCACTAGCTGTGGGTATGCCTCTGATACAAGAGGTTTGGGAGGTCACTCAGTGGAAGGTCTAGCTTTGCTGGAGTTTTCATTTTGTTTTTACGGATTGTTTTTTTAGTGACCTTCTCACTTATTGTTTTAGTCTGTTGTTTGGGATAATTTTGCAGTGATGCTAATGATAATGGACATCAGCTGGGTGTAACAGCCCCGTGTTTCTTATGTTTAGTCAAACACTCTGCTTGTGCTGTGCTGACGAGGTCATAAGGCCGAATATATGCATATCCACAGCTAGTGGGGTTTGGCTTTATTGGCCTGAAATTGTCCATTAAAACGACGAAACAAGTCATGGGCATTCAGAATCACCAATTAGCTGAAACACCTGATGTTCATAAGGGTCATCTGCATATATCCCATGTGCCTCTGATACAAGAGGTTTGGGAGGTCAGTCAGTGGAAGGTCTAGCTTTGCTGGAGTTTTCATTTTGTTTTTAATAATGGCAACTGGGGAACAATATATGCACAGTAATATTCAGGAGGAAGGGAGTGAGGTTTAAGTGAAAGCAGGAGTGCAGCATTTTTTTGTAATGCTGAACTGGTGATAGTAGCAAAGAAAATATGTGAGAGGTGTATTATATTTAAATGGAAAATGTTAAATGGTGTGATAATTAAATAAAGATGAATAAAAAAGGGATATCAAAGTGCACATTATGGCTAAAGCACTCCTTTGCCTCCCAGTCTCCTAAAAATAGACAATAATCTCCTCCAAGTTATTCAACATCCACCCAAGAAATAATAAATATAAAGACCAAGGGCTGGCTGAACATCATACTTGACCATTTGAAAGAATACATAAGACATAACAATACTCCTGTTTCAGCATTAAGCTTTACACAAGTCCTCAAGAGTAAACAGTGAAAAGAACACCAATTCTATGCAACATATGTGCGCTCATGTCTCCTAGCTAGTGACATGCAGATCACTCAATTTCCTAGTAATCAGAAGCACCAGTCAGTTAAGTAGGGAAGCGATGTATTTCACAACTAAAGTGTAAAATTTCAAAAACTAAAAGCAATGTCAATTATCACTCTGTTATAAAAGCATATATTCAAACAGTGCTGTGTTCTGTAAGAATTTAAAGCATTTCCTATGCTTAGGGAAAGTGAGAAGAAAAGTATTTTGTATTCTTTTATACCTGGAAATGGTGACAAAATATTTTGCAGGAAATGCAAAAACAGTGTCTGCAATTTGGTTAAGTACATTATTGTTTTCAGTTCTAGACAACACACTATAAAAAAGGACAGCAAAACAATAGAGAAAGTACAGATGAGGTTAACTAAGCATGCCTGGGGATGAAAGATAAGACCTATGAGGACAGTCTGGAGAAATGCCAGCAGTTCAGTTTGGCAAGGAGATGCATGCCTGTCAATAACCATACCATTATGTTAAGAAGAGAGACCTGAAAAGAACTTTAAAGGTGGATGAAACCAATGGAAAGGCTAATCATTAAAGGAAAGAGAGACAGATCAAGACGTGACATTATAGAAGGAAGCAGTGTAAGAATCGTTTTCATGCACAGAAAGTGATTAGTATTTTCAATTCCTATTGGTTTTACAAACTTAAGAAACACTGGTACTTAGCTGTTAACGGGGCAGCAGGCAAAATGTGTGGTTGATGTCAACTCATTGCTGCTTATTCTTTTCTGCTTGTAAGTTTCTCTTCGTCTTTACAGTATTACTTATTTTCTCACATCTATCTTTAAATGTACACACACTGACAATGGGGACAAAGTTTCAGAAATAGGAACATGTGCTGAAAAGGGTAAATGATGATGGGGACAAACCATTACGGGGGTAGCAGCCAAAATGGGCACTTCATCTGAAGTCAACGCTGTTCATTTTTTTCTGGTTTTACTTTGGTGTTCCTTGTCAGACTGGCTGATTTTGGCCTGTGTCAGTACTGCTTATTGCACTGTTCTGCTGTGGTTTTAATTTGGGCTTTGTTGTCAAGAGTACTACTCCTGTTTTATCCAAAGTCAGTGCTGCTTTTCTTGCTGTTGTATACTGCTTTCAATTTTGCCTTTCTTATAAGTTCATAGGTGTGTACTAGGCTAATGGCCCTGGAGCCTTTACAAGCCTAGCCCATAGGATTACCCTGGCATCGTGCCACCCAACCTTAGTTCCCATTGCCTCTGTCGAAAAAAGCCACAGGAGTGATCCTTGGGGTAAATTTTCTATTTCCCATCCACTCATCAAGATTTCTCTTGAAGAGGACCAGTGAGGTGCTCTGCTCTGCTCGACATGTACTGGAAGTCTATTCCATAGCATGGGCAATCTCTGGGTTATGAACCTGTCCCTCCAGCATGTTTTGCTGATTGTAGTAATGAGGTTGAGGTCTCTGGAGCATGTGGTGCGGAGGGATTGAGATTTCTTTAGATGTAGCATTTCTAACAGAGCTGGGTCAGACATGGCTTTGTAAGTCAAGCAGAGATCGCCTCTAAGTAGGCGATATGAGGCAGAGAATAGTTGGAGTTTCTTGAGGCTGTCCATATAGGACAAATGTTTAAAGCCTAGGATCCTCTTTGTGAGGTACTTTTGCGGCCTCTCCAGCTGTTGCAGGTGTTTAGTGAGATATATGCCAAATGGGGCATTGTACTCAATGATTGGCCTAATGAGGGAAGAGTAGAGGGAGACAATGACCTCTTTCTTCCTGGATGCAAAACCCTTAGTAATGAGATGTGCCACATAAAAGGACTTTCTGACCACAGTGGCAATGTGGTGGTCAAGAGAGAGGCTGCTGTCAACCTGTGTTCCAAGATCTCTTATAACGCCTTCTGTGTTCAGTGGACTACCATCAATGTGGTAATTCATGGGAACTGGGTTTTTCCCAAAGGAGATGATGACACATTTTTTGGCATTGAGCTTAGGGCCATGGTTCTGACACCAGTCGTTGGTCTCAGTGAGGCCTTTCTGTAGGATGTCAACATCACTTGGGGAGTTAATAGCTCCCAACTTGCAATCGTCTGCGAACTTTGTCAGCCAAAGTCCCTTCGTGTTGGCCTGGACTTCAGAGAAGTAGATACCAAACAGGAGAGGTCCCAGGACCGAACCCTGTGGGACTCCACTCGTGACTGGTCGGCAGTCTGACTTGGAGTCAGCTACTTTTACACTGTGGGTTCTACTTGCGAGCCAGTCTGCAACCCACCTAGTGATATAGGGGTTGATGCCTAGCTTAGTGAGTTTTTCTATGAATTCTGAGTGGGGAATGGTATCAAAGGCCTTGGCCAGATCAAGGTAGGCTGTATGAACCACCTTGCATTAATCCATAGCCCTGGTGACTGATTCAAAGAAGTTGACCAAGTTGAGCAGTCATGATCTACCTTTCACAAAACCAAACTATGTGGGATTTAGAGTTTGGGGATTCCCCTATATCCTTGTTTATTAGGTCCATGATGATGCGTTCCATAGCGTTGCATATCAGACTTGTCAGGCTAATGGGGCGATAGTTCCCAAGGTCTGTAGTCGCTCCTCCTTTGTGGAGAGGGATGACTGCAGCAGTGCACCGTTCAGTAGGGACAAAACCTGAGGTGAGGCTGTGATTGAACACAGTACACAGGTGAGGTGCCAGTTCACTCTGTAGATCATGTAGAACACAGCCAGGGATATAGTCCGGTCCCGTAGAAGCTGTATTCTTGGCCTTGGACAGTGCTGTTTTAACCTGTGCAGAAGTAATACTGGGTGCCTGGCAATTTATTGTTATTCCGACTGGTCCTGGGGGGGGTTAAAGTTGGTACTGAATCTGTCTGCCAGTATATTGGCAATGTCAGAGTGCTACTCATTTCATGAAACGTCACTCCCACTTACACAGACATTTCTCCCAAGATTCTGTGTTACTTCTTAAATACGGTGTAAATCACAGACGTTATATTGTGAAAAAATAAGGAATTGCTCCTCTTTCCAAATACCTGCTGACTTGTGAGGGTCACTGTGTTAAGATGTGGAATGCTGTGAGGCATATCTGTCAAACTAAACACACAAACAATGGGTAAAACACCTTGTAAAACTAAGAACATCTGTTGAGAAAGTGAACTGAACATGGGGAGAAAGGCCTTGGCAAAATAGGAACGTGTTGACAATGTCAGCATGTAATTACGCTAAGTTTTGCATTACTTTTCCATCTATATTTTGCACCATGACTGCTGCCCTGTTAGCGGAAAAAATTCATAATACCCCCTCCCCAAAAAAAGTCCTCACCTTAGCCGCCAAAAGGAATTCATGGCAGCAATATGAAGCCATGTAAAAATTACATTTTTTTAAAAACTTGAGCAAAGACTGAATCAATGCAGACAGTGCACCAGAGATAAGTACTGAGATTTATATCTAATCACACACACAGCTATAACTGCTGAAACTGAATTAATGCTCTAATTAGAACTACTGTCACAGAATTCAAAGCAATGGAATTTTAAAAAATTATTTCCCATTGTAATACACCTTCCATGCCTATGGCTGCTTCCCCTAACATCCAAGATTAACACCAGATTCTCCTAAATGCAACCAAGCTGACTAAAACATAATTTCTGCCACCACTGCTACTATAATTTACAGTGTACAACTGCAGATGGTTGGTGTGAAGCCCAAGACAAAATGCCTCGTGACTCATATCACTCAGTCCATAGACACGTTTCATAAGTCATTTGTGGGATGGTACTATGAAACAAAGCTGAGGTACTCATGAGTTGTATTAACTGCTGCATACAGTGATCGCTGCTTTACTATAGCTCCACTTACATGTTCTGAACTAGTGATTTTTCTGAGAGTGTCTGCAGGTGTGTGTGTGTGTGTGTGTGTGTGTGTGTATAGATATATATATATATATATATATATATATACACATACACACACACACATAAATACATATATATATATATATATATATATATACAAATATATATATATATACATACCCACATATATATATATATATATATATACACACATACACACACACACATATATATATATATCACACACACATATATATATATATATATATATATATATATACACACACACACACACATATACATATACACACATTTATTATTCAGGTATGTAGGTGTATATACACACATTTATTTACAGTTTAACTGGGAAACTGTATACAAATATACTTTTCTGCTTGGGTACAGCAATGCACATCAAGTAGTTATCTGCAACAATTTTATTGCATCTTAAGTAGACAACTAGAAGAAAAGAAACTTAAGTCTACTTAAGTCTAACCAACTACATACATACATACAACACTGAAATGTTTACGGACTCTGCACCTTGACTTTAACGGGTTAGCAAAGAAAATAGCTTGGGAAAAAGCTGGGGACAACAGTGTATAAGTAACAGGGGCGAAAAAGCAGCAGGAGACCCTTTACTGTAGTGATTTTGAGAGACTATGTATATGTTGTCTTCAGATATGTTATAAAGACTGGGAAAAGTGAGTCTCAGCTTCAATCTTAATGTAGAAAAGGCATAACTGATGGCAGAGGGGAAACTTTTGGATGTTTTGAGCATTATCATAGGATATACAGACACACATATTATATCTATACAGACACACACATATACAGTATATGTATGTATGTATGCGTGTGTACACTCACATCTATAGATATATATGTGTACATACATATATATATATCTACACACACACACACATATATATGTATATGTATGTACGTACATATGTGTACAGCTACATCTTGCATATAGTATGATCTGCTTCACTATGGGGCTACCTGCATGTCTAGAAATACATTAAAAATATACACATTTATGTACAATAAAATACTCTAGAAGGAAGAGAATTATACTTCACACTTGAAGCCAAGCTGATCTTACAGGATTATCCAATATGTGCCTCTCCCAACAACCATACATGCATGTGCTGGCACACACATGTTGTGCATAGGTTTAAACTCCAGGCCTGCAGCTACAACTAATATACAAAAGCAGAACAAGAGTTCTGAGCAATAAAGTCTATGACTTCAATGCACTGGTACACTATGAAACTCAGACATAACAGTTTAAACACACCAAAGCAACCTGAATCATCCAGGAAAGCAGGCCACAACTCTCAACTGTCCAGATTTTTACAGAATGCTCAGATTTTTGCCTCATAATCTTTGGTCTGTTCCTCATAAAATGTGTTTTTCTGGCAAACTACTAATGACTGAAGTCACTGAATAATGATAGGTATTTGAGTTTCAGACTTTACATCCTGCAGAAAATACATGCTGACAAAAATCCTGTTACTTTTGCAACTTTATACGTGCAACAATTGAAATCTACCCCCATCTTCGAGCCTTTGCCCCCTCCATTATTTTAGGCTTTCTGTGGAGTACTTGCACTAAGAGGTTGAGAGGTATGAAACAGGCACATTTGTCTGGTTGAATTAAAATAATGACAAGCATAAGAAACTGTAAACAGTTCCAATTAAAGCAGTTATTTCAGGACTGAAGAGACATATTCCATGCTGAACAGTAAATATAAGGAAAACGTATGCATGGATACTTCTGAATTCATCTGACAATGTGAACATTCAAATCAGTGGAGAAGGAATCATGGCTCTACTTGCTTTTCACTGGCAAAGGATGCAAGGCACTAAACTGGATGAAGAACACTTCCAATTATGAGAAACTTGTACCAGTTTTCCAAAATATAGGAGATAAGTGGAAGAAAGCTTAAGACACTGATGATGGCGATTGCACTGACAATTATGAGAAATTTACACACGTTTCCAAAATACTGGAGGGAAATTGAAGGAAATTCAAGAAACTGAATATGATGACTTAGTTCTATTTCTTCCAGCTCAGTCAGTAAAACAAGTTTTACATACACAAAACCCTTGGGAAGAGACGACAATGGATCACTGTTTCAGGAAATAACAGTTGTATTGTTACTTATTTTAGCTGCAAAGATTCCATACAGACAAAGACAAAGGTTTATGCAGCACACACCATTAACATGAATTACACAGGCAGGCTCAATGAGCAATTCTCCATCCAAACCACTACCACAAAATATGCCTACTTAAGACTCCCCAGTTCATTCCTCACAAAGAAATCAAACGGACCTGCTTATACTAAAAAGGTACTCTTATGCCACAAGAACTAGCAGGTAAAATGCAAGTGCCACAGACAAGTAGTAAAAGATTGATGGATATGAAAAACATGTTCAAGTTCATCACAGATTTCCCATATATTACCCACTGTCGTTTGCTACATTTCATCAATAATTATATCTTGATGGAGAAGTCAGTAACACTGTCTTAACTATCTGTACGTTAGAAGGGCTTCTAACAGCATTGATTTCCCAATGGATGTCATTACACTATCAACAGATATTTACATCTGGTTGCACAAAAGGTTGCTCCTTTTCTGACAGATGTAAACCAAAAGTTAAGTTCTCCACAGATTAAAATTTTACAAACATGTGAGTTTAGGTAAACAGTCATGGGTAGTGGAAATTACTGAACAGTTATAAGGTACAACAGAAATTTCTTTAGAAGTTATAGCTAATCAGTCAGATAAAATGAAAGTGGATTTTAAAAATAGGGTAGAAACAAAAGAAAAAGATATGGTTAACAAGTAATAAGAATTATTTAGAGAGTCTGACAAAGGTTAAAGTGTTGCCGAATAAGGGGAATCACACACATCAAGACGACGTGCAACTGCAGAGTGCTAGAGATAAAATAAGGGAGTTTCTGAACAATATGCACGAGTTTAGCAAGATTGTTGTTAAATAAATGTCTTTGATAACTCCAGAGCGCAAAAATTCTTAGTACAATGACTTCAGCCACAAAGTAAAAAGGGATGCTGCCAAACTTAGGGACTACACAAAAAATAACCAGAGATTGAGTAGAGGTATTAAAAGATATTTTGGAAATTTTATGAAAATTTGTATGGAGCAGAGAAGTCGGGAAATAAAAAAAAAGCAAAAGTGGAAATATTTACGGAAAACTCACGTATGCCAAGGTTAGAGGTAGATGAGGCTCAACAATCAGCAGTTAAGACAGGGCGGGAATACAGAAAATGGTGATACAATGTATCTGCAGGAAATTTTCCAGGAACAGATGGTATTCCTAAGGGAGTTTGGAAGCTAGTTGGGAAGAAATTGATAAAGATCTGGAAGTTTTTGTTTAACAGTAATTTTAAATGAGGGGGAGCACCAACATCCAGGAAGAAAGTTGGGGAGGCTGTAATACCTAAAGTCAGTAAAGACCCATCAGATCCAGCTTCATATAAGCACATTTCAATTTTAAACAAGGATTATAAAGTGTTTATGTCTAGAACAGCTAAAAGAATGACAAAGGTGTTTCCAAAAACTGATAGATATGGACCACTGTGGTTTTGTGGAAGGGAGGCAACCATTTGACAATAATAGAATAATGATGATCCAGAGGGAAGTGGAATGTAAGAAAATACCACTGTCATTGGTGGGTCCTGATGCAGTGAAATCATTCAACAGAGTAAGCTGGGATTTTACATGTAGGACAATGAAGCATCTGCATCCCTTGATACAAAAATAAGGTTAATTAGGAGGATATGTGCGGGATCAGAGGCAAAAATTAAAGTAGGAGGACTTCTCTCTGAAGTTGTATTTGAACAGAGGAACAAGGCAGGGGTGTCCTCTTTCCACTTTGTTATTCACCATATATTTAGAGCCATTGGCAAAGAAAATAAGGACTCAGAAACTCAAGGATAAAATTGGTAAAGTAATCAAGAAAGGTTGGCTTTACTTACAGACATTATTATTTTGTACCTGATAAAACCAGAAAAGGACAGCTCACTGTTGTGCAATATTTTGAGACAGTTTCAAGTTTTTGGGGGGGGCTATAAAATTAATGAAGACAAATCAAAGGCTATAGCTGCAAACTAGGTACCCACACGCACTAATTTGTTCAGCAATACTCATTTATGAGGACCTGATAAAGTATAAGGAGTATGGTTTAAAATGATCCTTTGGGGCAGCCAAGGATATGTGGGAAGACACAAAAAATATAATGCAAAAACTGAAACATTGCATCTTACTATCCATATAATTGAGTGGGAAGACACAAAAAATATAATGCAAAAACTGAAACATTGCATCTTACTATCTATATAATTGAGCAAGAGGTTCCAAACAATGAAAATGTTTTTAGTTTCTTTACTTTTACATACAGGTCAGGTATATTTTTATCAACCAGAAGACAAGCTGTAGCATACCTCTCAACTGTCCCTGATTTTCAGGGATGTCCCTGATTTTGACTCAAATGTTAACCCTGTCCCTCTTAATCCCTCCTAAAACTAGTGACATTTGGAGGAAAGGTGGTGAATTACACTTAATGAATAATGACAATAATTAAGGCTTATAAACTTTTTACTTCAGAAAATATGTATTAATTCATATGCTCTGATTCTGTCAATGTTTCAAGTTAATAGCACTAATATTTTAAAAGTGTCCCTGATTTTTTCTTGACTTGTCCCTGATTCTGTTGAAATTTGTCCCCAATTGGTTGAGAGGTCTGAGCTGTAGACAACAATTAATACAGAGTTGAAGGATTTTATCTGGTAGGGGAACATGGGCAAGGGTCAAGTGGGATAAGTTTATTCTTCCAAAAGAACAAAATGTTTAGGATTACCCGATTTGCAATTCAAAGTGGAAAGGGATGATGATGAAACAAGAGAAATTCAAGAAATAAAGGGTGGGATTTTGGATACAGATCGTTAAGGGAAATAATAGACAAATAATATAATATTCATAAAGTAGCAGAAAGCATACTAAGAACGAATACAACATGAGAAAGGAGATTCTGTCAATAGGGATGACTGCAATTAGAGTTATAGAGAACAGGCAAGAGGGGCTGAAATTTACTGGAGAACCCTGCCAAAGAAACCAATGTATCGGAAGCAAATAACATGAGAGGGAAAGGTAACAGACTGGGAAGAGGCCAAGAAGACATTTGGACTGCAGGCTGCAGACTGCCTTCCTATGAAGGACTGCTATCAGTATAGGAAAAGAGAAAGGGATAAGTGAAATCCTAAGTGAAAGATTTGCTCTGATAGAGTTTTTAGTTGAATCTAGGACAGAAGCTGCTGTTAAAAAAAGGGACAATCACTAGGGCGTATAAAATACTACATGGAGGGTTGAGGCATTTTGTGAGACTCTTGGGGCTGTAAAAGGGGTAAAGCAAAGAACTGAAAATGTGATCAGCCAGCAGAAAACCTCAAAATTTCATGTAAGCAGGATGGACAGTGTAACGTTCCCTCCTCTGGGCCAGTAATCAAAGAGCCTCAATCCTCACCATGGACACCAATGAGGGACGTTAACTTGGAACAAAAATAGATACTCTCAGTATTTCAGGATGCAGGTGTCTGCACCAAGCACAATTTCCCTTAAGAGCACACAGGGAACACACTCCTGTCCTGGGGCTGAATTTCCTCTCTCTCATCAGGCCCCAAATAACCGACTCCACACTGACCACAGCTGTACAGTTGAGTTCTCAGCAGAGTGTTAAAAGCCAAGTCCTCCACCACCCTTCTCTGTGAAACCAGTGCTCTGTGTCCCTGCTCCAAGTAGCTGACACACACACACTGAGATCTGATTTTCATTCATATATACACACACACACACACACACACACACACACACACACACACACACACACACACACACACACACACAAACACGCAAACACACAGGAAAGGCTGGCACGGATTTAACAGCTATGCCCCACCTGCCCAGACTATACGGTACATAATGCCACCAGAGCACTCTAAAGCTGGCTACTCTAAGGCTCTTACAAATGTACCAAATTATACTGAGTAAAATTAATACGAATACTAATGGTAGTATTTGGCCAATGCAGAAAGGCTTTCAGGAGCAGCCACAGTGTCACCAAATAAATGTAAGTACTCTCAAAGGTCTAAAAGACCAGCCACAGTGAAAACTTTAAATATATTTAATAATAACTAATACAAGAACATGAAATAATTAATATCTATTTACGATAAACACCAGAGTTTCAATCAAATATTAAAAATAACAGAGTCACACAGATATAGAAAAAAAGTACTTAACTAATCTCACTATTTTTCCTGACTATCTAAAGAATTAATATTTCCTGGTTATCTACTATAGCAAGGCAAGATGAAGTGGGTGAGTGATCCTTCTTTGTCAGGTTTCAAAAACAGACTGCCTCAGACTTGTCTCATCTAGTATTCATAAGATCATAGGAAATTACTAGGCAAATGGCCCTAGGGCCTTTACAAGCCTCACCAAGTTCTACCCTTATTTCCATGAAAACCACCTATTGCCCCTGTCCAAGAGAGACACAGGTGGAACTCCCAGGGTGAATTTACGGTTACCCATCCAATTGTCCAGACTGCATTTGAAAAGGGCTAATGAGGTGTTCTGTTAGACATGAAGTGTGAGTCTGTTCCAAGGGTGTGGTAACCTCTAGGAGACAAATCTATCTCTCCAGCAGGTTTTGTTAATATCACATACCAGGTTAAGGCCTTTACAGTGATTATTCCATGTACCATTTGACTTACGGAGATGCAACATATCCAACAAAGAAGGGTCAAAGGTTGCCTTGCATGCAAGGCACACTTTGCCTCTGAGTAGTCTGTATGAAACAGAATAAGGTGACGGTGACGTCACACAATCCACATAGTACAGATGCTGAAGACCTTGAATTTTCCTTGTGAGGAACCTCTGTGGTCTCTCCAATTGCAGCAGGTGCTTGGAAAGGTACATATCAAAAGGGTCATTGTACTCAATTATTGGCCTGATGAGAAAAGAGTATAGGGAGATTACGTCTTTTTCTGCAGGCAATGCCCTTACTTATGAGATGAGCCATACAGAATGCCCTTCTTACCACCGTGGAGACATGGTGGTCAAAGTTAAGGTTGCTGTCAACCTGTGTGCCCAGGTCTCTCACCACTATGTGCATAAATAAGGTGTTGCTATTGATGTAGTAGTTAGCAGGAACATTGCCCTTACCAAAAGGGATAACACATTTTTTTGCAATGAGTGTAAGGCCATGACTTTGGCACCAATCATTTGTGTAAGACCCTCTTGTAGGATGTTGACATAATTTGGAGATTCTATGACCACTCCCAGTTTGCAGTCATCAGTAAACTTTGTCAGCCACAGACCTCTAGTTTTTGCTTGTAATTCAGAGAAACAGATTCCAAACAATATAGGTTCCAGGACTGATCCCTGTGGAACACCACTGGTTACAGGTCTGCTGTTTGAGGTGGATTCCCCTATTTTGACTACATGGGTTCTATCCGTGAGCCAGTTAGTGACCCATCGAATGATACAAGGATATTAAAACATCACTTCTGTGCTGGATTACAGAATGACATCACAAACATCTGGTCCCCTGACATAGTTCCCACACCATCCCTTTACTAGAAACAGAGCCAGAAACTTGCACATGTGTTACAATGCACTGACATAGAGTTTTGCAAAGATGTGTTATAGCATCTAGAAGCTATAAAGCCATTTCAAAAACTTCCACTCTTCCAAGGTAGCAATTAATTCACCCCCAGGACAATACAGTACGATTCCTAGTCCTATTTTTTACAGACATTTTGTCTCTGGATAAATCGGAACTGTAAGATACAATATTTATGGCCTAAACAGGTAATTTAATTTCAGACCATTTTTCAAAGTTAGCTAGACTGAGATTATACTCTCCTCTTCAAGTATCCTCTTACAATATATTCATTTTGACAGTTGCAATACAGTGTGACATACAGGTGTATTTCTTTTTTGTCCAGCAGGACCCACTGTTGGTACATTTATAACACAAGCAGCATTACAAATACATTATCAACACAAGCACCTGCACAAATCAGTTTGATATATAAATGACATGTAATTCTTTACAAAACTCCAGCTAGCTATGCTGGTGTATGTTACACTTCCACTGCCCTACTTCTCCTGGCAAAGCTGGCAATACTTCACATCACAGATAGGAATGTGAAGATGGCTATCCTTTATGTTGAAGAACACTAAGAATGCTTGGGACAGAATTAAAGCTGAGAGAGTTTTCAGAGATAACATTTTGAAGGAAGGCACCTGAAAAAGTGTTGCGAGTGGAGAGATCCAGTATTGATCTCTAGTCACCTCCTTTTCCTGGTATAAAGAATAGTCTGAAATAGAACCCTTTTCCTGTGAATTGAGAGGAAACTGGATCTTTTGTATCCTGTTGAATTAGACTTTGGATAAGGGGATAGAACAGCTGAATCTGGTTGTCAGGAGGTGAGGGAATGCCCTCGAGAAGGAGAAGCTCTTTCCAAGTCATTCTGTACCCATGCTGAATGATAGAGATGACTCATCTACTGTGATGATTAACCAGCTTTTAGGGATGAGGAGAGTCTTTTGGAGAGGGGCAGATAAGGACCAAAGGATGGGGAAGGAAACTGAGGGTAGTCACACAGACTTGTCTGCTTAGGAAGACCTCGCCAGTCTGGGATCCTTCTCAGTTTTTTTCCTGAAACTCTTCCTAGGTAACTTTAGTCCTTCCCCACAAGGCCAAGAAGTAGGCTTGACATGACAATTCCTTTGGTACCAGATATCCAAAGCAAAAAAAAAAAAAGTCTGTCTGCAGTCCTCCATGAGTTTGCTCTGTTCCTGAAGTTACTTGAACAGGGAAGCAGTTTCAGGAGCAAACAAGTCCATTTAAAGCAGAATCTAACAGTTTTGCTTTATCATCATCTGACAGTGACCGAGAACGTAATCATTCTAGCCTCCTGATCACAGAGCCTATTCCAGCTGCCCTAGAAGAAGCTTCTATTGAATCATAGCTACATTTTTTGCCATGCCTGGCCACTTCGGAAGCCTATGCTGGCATATACAAGTCCCTTTGCTTACTACTTGATTGCATAGGTACAGACAAGACTTTGTTCAAGTTAGACAAAACAGATTACAAATATTTGGTCATCTGGGTCTGTTAGTTAAGGGCTTTAAAGGCCAGATTGGAAGATGTGTACACTTTTTTAACCAACCTGTCTATTGGACTGCAGTCCTTATCAGCAGCAGAGCTTTTGCATTAGGCAATAATTGGGAGGGTTTTTTGGGAGACACAGAAAAGATGGATATCTGCCACCAGATTTTTGTACAGGAATTTTAATTCCTCCAGGATCTTGTAAAATCTATCTGGCATTTTAGGGCTGGAGATTGGGAGTCTGGTACAGTGGATGTGGATGGAAAGGCATCCAGGAAGGCCTAAATAGCAGGTGGTAAAAGAGCAGGAGGGGGATTCTCACCTTCAGAAGGCTATAGTACCTTTGTTAAAAGAGATTTCTTTGGATTTCCATTCACAGTACTTTATCATGCTGACAATAGTGTCCCCAAACTAAGATTCCTCCACTGCAGAATCAAGAGAAATAGCATCCACATCACCCAAAATCACCTGACCTAGGGAAGGGATCTTTGATGAATATGTTAAACAGTGCTCATCAGAATCTGAGTCATTCTCTTCATCATCAGAAAGGGAAGCTAACGATATAATTTGAGGAGTGGTAGGAGAAGCTGACATTGGGGGCAGGCCCAGAGAAGGAGGGAGGCTTGACTATCACGATAGTTTAAATAGGCTCTGAGAGAATTCTATCTACTCACCTTCCAGGGATGTCTGGGAGGAACAACGTTTTTGGTTTCCGTTTCATGTTCTTCAGTACAATGTCTACTTTTACTAACCAGGGAGGCTATGACCCCTGACACACTTTGATGATAAATCCTGGGATTTCTTCTCCAAGTAGAATTTGCAAATCTCAGACAACATACTGGCTTCAGGCAGGGACACAGTAACAGGAGTCTGAGTTGAAGTCTGGTGTACCATGGGTTCTAAGGCCTCACAGTGTACATCAGAGTGTGACTGGGTAGCAGTCCCTTCAGACGCAGACCTCAATTTTTTTTATGAATGGACAGGATTATCAGGGGTAGAGGGGTCTGCCATTTTAAATTGGGCTAAGTACTTTAAATTCTGCAATTCCAAACATGAATGCTGTGATTAAAGTAGAGTTCTTAAGGTCTTTGGGATGAAAGACTGACAAATCGCACAACTTTTATAATCATGCTCAGGCACAAAGCAGAAGAGGTAATGGGAGTGGAAATCCTTGTACAGAATCTGCCCAATGCAATCAAACTTTCCCCTCCTACCTGACATCTAACAGAGAACAAAAAGCAATAGTACTGAGAAAAAGTAAGGAAGGTTCCCCAATGCGGCACTCATCTGAGTCAATGAAGGCCAACAATGCCAATCACCATGCATACAACAGACTAATGGGTGCAAGACCTGTGTTTGGACTGGCAGCAAAATAGTCTGATGACTTACACTCATACGTTCACTTATGTACCCTTATGCGTGCAGGCTTAGGTCATACAGCAGCTTATGACTGTATGGAAGGTTTTGGCTTTTGGTATGCTGTCTGGAAGTCACAGCTATTTGGCAAGATAACCCAACAGTTTGGAGTACTTCAACAGTGCTCTGAGGAAGGACATCACTACACATAGGAGAGACAAGAACATTTTATAAACTATAAAACTAGATTGACATAATTTTAAGGTCGACTCCCCCCACCTCATTACTTACACACCACACCCACCCCCCAACCCCCCACACACCCATCCACTTATGTACCACTAGGCCTGCAGGCTTAGGTCATACATCGGACTTTTGACTCTACGGAGGGGTTTTGGCTTTTGTTACCCCAGCTGGATGTCATGGTTATTTGGCAAGACGACCCAACAGTTTGGAATATTACAACAGTGATCTAAGGAAGGACATCATAACATATACGACAGACAATAACACTATTTAAACTACAAAACTAAACTGACATAATGTTAGGGTTGACTCCCCGAACTTCATCACACACACAGACACACACACACCACCTCCTCCTGATTGCAGAATGTTCATAACTACTACAGTGCCTGGAAAGGCGTAACAGACGGACAAAAAAAAAAACAAAAGTGGTAGGAATATTAACTTCTTCAGGAAGAACTGCTGCAAACAAGTGTGGAGGTACACTTGAAGGTAAGGGAACTTCTCATTCACTGCTACACTGACGGCTATGGGAACATTTGTGATATCTTGTTATACACAGATTCTCCTGTGGTAGAAAACTACAAAAACAGATGCTTCTTTCTTTTCCTCTGGACCAATAAAGTAGTTAAGTCAGTATATAAATGGCTCCATCTTATATTCTACAATAGCCATAACTTCCTGACAGGGAAGGGTGGATGCAACAAAAAACAGCCCTTCCTTATAATAAAACAGAACATTTTATAAACCAAGTAACAGTATTATGCATAGATACCCATGTCTCATTAGTGGGCAACTAGTATATGTATAGAAATACAAAGCTTAATAAAATAAGAATAAAAAAAACAAAAATATTTATTGAAAGAAATAAGTGGTAATTAGAGCCCTAAAGAAAATAAAACAATCTTGATCAAAAACTTAATGTCAAGTGCAATATAAAATAATCATGTGATAGTACTAAGAAAAAGAAATGAGAAAAAGGCAATTACTACTGTCCATATACAACTGTGCATTTGCAAGTCTCTATCTATTAATTGAAACTATTGAAACACAATATAGCAGAGAGAGAAAAAAAGGTCTCTAATCCATTCCATACAGCTAAAATAACTGCCAAGGATCAATCCATTGAAATAAGCAAAAAAAGGCTTTACTTCACAACAAAACAAACATGACAAAATAAGAATTAAGTCCCATCATTGCATACTAAAGAAAGAGTTGTTAAACAAATGTTAATGTTTCAGAAATGTTAGTAACGCAATTAAGACGGATTTTCCACTATCCCCAATATCTGCCTCACACTCTGCATTCCTGGCCTTTGGTAGAATATTTGGAATACCTGCCAAAATATCAGATCTAGTAATCCAAAACAAGTGACATAGCAAAAAACAAAAAATACCACACTGAGCTACCAATGCTAGATGAGTTTGATAGTTAAAGTTAAGAATGCTACACATTCTTAAGCTCTTTTGTTTACCTTAACAGAACTTCATCAGAACATAAAATGCAACTAAAAAAATAAACACAAACTCAAACCACATGACTTAAATAAGCCAATCAAAAAAGCACAAGCTTACACTCTATAAAATAAAAAAACTTTAGCAATCTCATAAAACAAAATCTGTAAAATTAATAAATACCTTTAAAGGTTTGTATTTAAAATTCACACATAAAACTATCAATTATAAGTTGAATGCCCTGAATCATAACATATTGTTAATAGAAACTGTAGCATTTAGGACAGGTGGTTGCGCTGTATTGAGTAACAGCTGCCAATGCAACTCCCTACTCACCAACCTGTCCTCCTAAATGCCACCCCTCTTATCCTTTGCCATTTTCCGCATAACAAAAAAGTAATTTTTTTTTAATTACCACGATTTTTAAAGCATTAGACTCATCATATTTTTAACCTGATAATTGTGCTTGCGTATATATATTCACAGAGCATGTTCTGTTTTCCAGTGCAAGAGAAAGGACATAAAACATCTTGCAAAGTATACTACTCCTGTGGTACTACACCCACAATTACCTTTACATCAAAAATCTTAGGGGTGGGCACCCCTAAGATGGGTGGCAACAAAACACTACTGCCCTCAAAAATATACCCCCATTGGGAACAGAAACCACATTTCACATTACCTTAGCTTTGCTCAAAGTTAAACCTCCTTTGTTAATGCTCTCCCCACTTCAGTAATTCTTTAAGATTGTACCTTCTCTTATAAACAAAGGTGGGTTCAACGCTTATTTTCTCCATCAATCCCACTGATCCAAAAACTGCCAACCAATTTCTTGCTAGCCATTCTCATCATATCTACCCCTTTGGCAAAGGAAAGCTTTTTTTTTTTGCCTCCCCCATCTTCTTTTAAACCATAGGTTTAAAAAATTGTGATTCGTCTTTTAACTATATCCTTTTCAATAGGGTTCAGTAACCAGTCTACATATCCCTCTCTTCAAACATCACCCTTTCTTTCATCTAATACATTGGCTATGGTCAACAGTGTACCTATCTCAGGTGATCTTGTTATATATGTGGGTAACATAAGTGAGTATAGTATCCATCATATCTAATTATGTAACATAAGTGCTTGGTCTACATCGTGTCTGATTATGTGTGCATTTGTAACAAAAGCAATTTCCTGCGGGATCAATGAAGTATTTCTAATTCTGATTTCATTAAAAACAAGTCTCAATAATCTAATCAACTGGCCTTTATATAGATTATTTTTCTATCACAATGGGTGGCAAATTAAAAAGTGCAAGTAACAAATAGACACAGTGATCTTCCTAAAAATATTTGACTCGAGGAAACCCAATTCAACATCCTTAAAAATACTAACATCCAAAAAAATTCATAACATAAAAATTTTTATAGTGTGTGAATTTTAAAAACTTCACAATTCTATTAAAACAATTTAAAAAATTTATCAAATAACTCTTCAAGCCCCTTCCATAGTATAAAAATATCATCAGGAAATCCAAGGTATACTGCAATATTAGTCCAAAATGACTACAGAAGACAGAATTGGTTTCCTACTAGCACATGATAATGTTTGTAAAGACAGGTGCAGAAGAGCCCCCCCCAATAACTATACCTTTCATCTGACGGAAGTACCCCCCCCTCCAAAAAAAAAAAAAACAGGCAAAATGCTTTTGCAATAGAAAATTCATACATTCCTCAATAACTACAATGTCATGGTGGGAAAATCTACATCTGACATGAAGAGCTCGTGGAGCCAAGTTCATCCCTAAATCATGAGGAATGAGTAGGAATAAGCCTTCAACATCCATTATCACCATCAAATCATCAGGAAAAAAAAAACAGCTAGAGAAAGCCTGAAGAATAAATCTGAAAAGTCCTTGAGAATGTGATTCATATCCTCAAAAAAGCTTTTTAACCTGCAATCTACCAGTTTTACCAAACATTCCATTTTAGAGCCTGTCAAAACCACTACTGATTGCAAGCGTTACTTGAATGCCCTTGGGGATCCTTAAAATTGAGAATATGACTGGAACCTTAACCCCCAAAAAATTAATCAAATCTGGTGACATTTTGTACTCTATACTGACCTCATGCAACCAAAGACCTATTTCTATAAGATACAAAAATCACATTCTTTGAACATCTGAATAATGAATCTTTCTTTATTGCTGTTTCTAAATACTTTGAGAATAACTGAAATCATCCATGACCACAAGTCACCACCTTTGTCAGATTTCATAATACATATATTATTGTCACAAGAAAGTGAATCCAGTAGCTGCTGCTCATCACAGTCTAAGTTACAACTTCTTCTCTTTTTGTTTTTCTTACATATTCTCCTAACATCAAATTCACACATCTCGTCACACACAGCCTCTGGAAGTAATAAAAAGGGAGTTTACATATTAGATCTTTTCAATGAAATGCCATTAGAATTATTTTTGGGGTCAGATAAATTTAACCCCAAATTAATTTTGCTCGTAAATAATTTCAATTTAGACAGGGTATTGACCAAGTCAACATTTACCATGGGTACAAAAGTAAAACCGTTTTTGAATAACTCAAAAAAATGTTAGTGAACTTTCAAGTGGCTATAACTGTATACCTTAAGGCCAAGAATTTCATGAATGGTAACTAAATCATCTTTATCAACAGATAAATGTAATAAGGAGTAATGTTCTTGCTTTCTCTCCACCAGAAAATGTCAATTTTGGCAGCTGTCTTACTGATGAGTGAGATCACAAGCTCATCTTTCAAGGATATGAGTGCAACTGAAATGATCCTATGATGTTAAGAGAAGAGCTGTCTTCAGTAACTTTCATGACTGATCCCACATGAATTAAGGTAACTCAGCACATAAGGCATTATCTGGCTGCCTGGAGCCCTTCTCTTCTAACTGTGCATCAATCGTCCTCACATTTTCTGGTTCTAAGATGGTCTGTGAAAATCAGGCCTAGACTGCCTTCTCTGGCTGGTGGTGTGCATGAGTACAAGTTACTTTTAACCTCTATTAATCCTTCAAATGTTTATTGTTTTCTCAGTCAATCTCTTGACTATATGCACCATGGGGCCTATGCCCATTTGTCTTGTGATATTTGAAGCACCTCTCTCCAGGAAATATGCCTGTGATCAAGCTATTTCTCTTGATAGAAGCACACTCACTCTGATTTGTTTAGGGAAAGCCAATAACATTTTGCTTGTACTTTATGCTGCATTTAATCAAGCTACAGAAAGGAATTGCTGACAATGCATTTACACTCTTAAGCCTTGTGTTCTCTATGGTTGGAAGAAGAGTCTAGTAACCCTTCTGGCTCTTCTGACCCAAAGACAAAACAACCTGCATAATACACTACTGAAAAGGGATCTACAACCTAACTTTAATAAGTTTAAATCTCTTCCTAATTAAAAAAAAAAAAAAAATCTTACTGCCGTTCCAGCTACTACTACTGTGTCAGAATATGGAGACAAGAGTTCTCTAGGGTCTTCCAGTACTGTCCAACAATTGTACTGAATGTCTCCTGAGACAAAAAAATATCAAAATTAGTATTAGTTGCCAAATCTTCCAGGTCAGAAATTACTGTTGTGGTTCAATCCAAACATTTAGACTCTAGGCTGGACATACCCAGGCCCCTCTTCTGCTCATCAGTTTTACAGAGTACAGATTATAAGCTGGTTGACACTATCTGCAGAGCTCAGTGAATAAAATTTATAGCCACCTCCCCTCTCATTTAACTTTCGGTACAAAGAGCTTTAATTTTTTACTTGGAGCTTCCTTTTCGCCAGCACTGATGCCTCTGGAATCCACGGCTGGCTTAAATTTTACTACAGCTGGCAATGGACATTGTCAACACAGACGACTTTGGTATCACTGCCATTGTCATATCTTTAATACCCTACTTTTCTATCTCCATATTTCTACTGATCTGCTTTATTGCTCGTCATATCCCTTCATGTGCTGATATTTTTGACACCAGTTCTTTCATCATTGCTGAACTGGCTGTGACAGCACTGGGCCAAACAAGATTTCCAGGATCAGGTTGCATAGCAGCTAGCTTAGAAGACTAAGGAGCTGTTAATGAATCATTTCCTGTGGTCCAATGGTGCAAATATCGACTCCCTCAGCTTGCACTGCTTTACTGCGTGACTCTGAGCATGTCCCTTAACCAGACAACTGTCCTGGGCAGAGTATGAAAAAGGAAGATGGAGATCAGTGCTCATACTTAGAAAACAAATACAAATACAATAAAATGAAATAAAATAAAGGCTCTTATCTCCTCAGTACTCAGTTCTGACACTGGTTCTCTTGATACTTATCCCACCAATGTTGATGTCCATTACTCATTCTCCAGCCTTTTATTCTGGAATGTTGAAACCAGTGAGACAGCCTCCACTTCAAGAGTCACTCTACTGGTAGGTTCAAGTGTTGTCAGCAGTGGTCTTTCCCAGTTCTCCTCAGTGGTACCACTCACATCAACTGGAAAATGTGTGTTTTTTTTTCTGATTCAGGGCTTGCACCCAAAGGACCTAGCAAGGTTCCTCAAGCAACGAAACACTTGCAGTCCACAATGTATTCCCAAAATGAGGATGCTGCCATGAAAGAAGGTACTAGCTTGTATCCCTCTTCACTTCATGAAAACCCCAAGATTGGGAAATATTTACAGTTAATGCAACAAAACGGAGACTGGCCTTCTGACTCCATTCTTTTCAAAGATGATAGTGCATAAGGCTTATAGATTTACCCCTCAGACTACAGTGAATGGATATGCCACAAAGTTTGCATAGGAGAACCTGATGATATATGCCAAGTTTAAAAAAAAAGGAAAAACACTGACAGTGTTTTCTGACTACCAAGCAAAAGTTTATTTGGGGCAGAGGCACCCAGTTCGGTTACCTTTGTCTCTAACAAGCCCTCATAAGGCTGCAGTTCCTCAGAACCCATCCATCCACAAAATAGGGTGTTCTACAGTTAGATAGATTTGGAAAAAAAGAAATTATGCCCTTACCATAATGTTCAATGTTTGTAGTCCATCTTGCCCTTCAATCTTACTCTTGGGATCGGAGCCGAACCTCGGCTCCGACTCGGCCATACTGTAGCTCAAAAACTTCTTATTGGCTCGTGGCTAGAAGGTATCCCATCTTGCATCACTACCATCCCCAGAACTTCTTTGCTGCAAGGAGAAAATACAGAGACAAAGAACAAACCAAATCGCAAGGACCAACAAAAAAAACAGTAGGCACTCTACCCCCAGGTCCTCAAGGAGGGGGCAGGAGGGAGGGTTCGTAAGAATGAAGGGCGAGATGGACTACAAACATCGAAGATTATGGCAAGGACATAAATTCTTTATGTTCTGTAGTCCTATCTCACCTTCATTCTTACTCTTGGGACAGTGTCCCTAGCACCTTCATCTTGGGCTCACTGGAAAATGCTCCTGAATACTGTGGAACCGAAGGAAGACCTGTTCCTAGAAGCCATATCCAATTTGTAGTGAGTAATGAATGTGTGAGGTGAAGCCCATGTTGCTGCAGCACAAATGTTGTCTATTGGGATTCTAGCCTGAAAGGCTACCAAGGTAGACACAGACCTGGTAGAATAAGCTTTCACCTTGAAAGGAAGATCTTTACCCACAGGAGGAATAAATAAATGAAATGCAACTGGAAATCCAGTGAGATAGTGTGACTTGAAACTGGAAGGCCCCTCCTACAGTCTGAAAAGGAGACAAACAACTGATCTTACCTTCTGAAACCTTTAGTTCTGTCCAGATAAAAACACAATTGTCTATGCACATCCAATTGGTGGAATTTGTATTCTGCCTTGTTAGAAAACTTAGGGAACAACACAGGCAATTCAACAGACTGATTAATATTGGCTTGAGAAGAAACCTTAGGAATAAAGGAAGGGTTTGTCTGCAAAGAGACCATATCTTTACGAAACGCCAAATAAGGGGGCTTAATGGAAAGAGCTTGCAGTCCAGACACCCTTCTCACAGAAGTGATAACCACTAAAAATATAGTTTTCCAAGTTAGAAACTTCAGGTCACATTTTTGCTGAAGGTTCGAAAGGACTTGACGTAAGTTTATGGAGAACAAAGTTAAAATCCCATGGAGCCACGGAATCCATGACTGGGGGTCTTAGCAAAGTGGTCCCTTTGAGGAAGGCTCTACAAAGCCTATGAACCATAAGATTAGGTTCATTAGAAACATGAAAGGTTGAAATGGCTGCTAACTGGACTTTGATAGTTGCTGCTGCTGCTGAGCTTTGGTTGAATAACTGCGAGTGGAAGTCTAAAATGGCAGAAATGGGAGCTGTGTAAGGATCAAGGTTTCTCTCACGGGCCCAAAAGGAGAATCTCTTCCATTTACTGGTATAAATTTTCCTGGTAGAAGATTTGTGAGAAGATTACAGGATGTGTACAACCTCGGGAGAAAAGTCATGAAGCTTGACTAGGGATGGAATTGGAGCAGCCAAGCTGTCAAGTTGAGGATGTAGAGAGAGGGATGGAATGCCCCTGACATGTGTGTCAGTAAAACTGGCACTGGATCCAGAGTCCACGGTTCATCCTTTAGATGAGGTCTGAGGAAGAGGAACCAAATCTGTCAAGGCCAGTAAGGAGCAATTAGGAACATTCTGTTTCCCGAGGATATTGCTTTCTGAATTACTTTCGATATGAGGGGGAAGGGAGGGAAAGCATAGAGAAGTCCCAAGGGCCAATCGTGAATGAGTTCATCTCTTGGTGCTTCCCCTTCCAGGGGAATCAGGGCAAAGTAGCTGCTGCATTTGGCATTGAGAGGGGTGGCAAAGAGATTGCAGCAAGGCTGACCCCATTTGCGAAAGATTTGTTCCGCAAAGTATGTATTCAGAGACCACTCGTGAGGCATCAGAATAGCCCTGCTGAGCCTGTCGGCTATGACGCTGGATTTCCCTGGGATGTGCATTGCTACCAGAAAGCGCTGGGAAGACACCACCCACTCCCATACTCGTAGGGCTTCTCTGCAGAGGGGGTAAGATTTGGTTCCTCCTTGTTTGTTTAGGTACCATATCACCGACATGTCCGAGTGGATTGCAATCTTCTCTAGATGGAGAAAGCTGTGAAGTGCTCGCAATGCTAGAAGCACTGCTCTCATCTCCAAGATGTTGATATGCAAATGAGCTTTGTGATCTTGCCATGTGCCTTGGACTGTTCTCCCCAGATAGTGCCCCCCACCCTATCTGGGAGGCGTCCGTGGTCACAGTGGCAACTGGGGGGGGAGAGGAACAAATGGTCTGCCTGTGTTTAGATTGCTGGTCTGGGTCCACCAACGAAAATCCCGTTTGCACAAATGTGTTATCAGGATGAGATGAGACAGAGGAAGAGACACTGGGCAAAAAGTAACCACTGCAGGACCCTCATGTGCAGTCTGGCTAATGGAACTAGTGTTATTGTGGAAGCCATGGTCCGCAATAGCTTGAGCACCACCTTTGCTTTGACTTTTCTTAGAGGAAGTAAGCTCAAGACTTGTTCCCTTAGACACGGTAAGGTAAGCCTTCATTGAAACGGTGTCTATTTCGGCGCCAATAAAATTCACATGCTGAGAGGACAACAATGCAGATTTTTTGCCAGTTTACTGTAATTCCTAACTGCAGTCAAGTTGAAATGGTAGCGTCCATGGTCTGTAACAGTGGATGCTTGGTGGTGGCAGTCAGGAGCCAGTCGTCCAGATATGGAAACATTTGGAATCCCTGACGTCTCAAGTGAGCCATAACCACTGCCATACATTTGGTGAACACCCTGGGGCTGTGGTGAGACCAAAGGGCAGGGCACGGAACTGATAAGAACTGGCTCCCAGCCGGAAACGTAAGTGACTCCTCGATGCCCTGTCCATTTTGATGTGGTAGTAAGCATCTTGGAGATCTATGGAGCACATCCAAATGCATTTCCCTAACAATGGAAGTATCAACTGTAAGGTGACCATTTGGAACTTGGACTTCTGTACAGATTCATTCAATTTGCTGAGATCCAAAATGGGTCTCATGTCCCCTGTTCTTTTTGGCACCAAAAAGAATCTGGAGTAAGTCCCTAATCCTACTTGGTCTGCGGGGACGGGTTGAATGACTCTCTTCACAAGCAACTTTTGGATTTCTAGAGTTGCTGAATCCCTGTGATTGGGTGGCACGTCTGGTATTCATCTGGTCTGAAGGGGTGGAGAAGAGAAGGGAATATGATAACCTCTGGTAATTATCTTTAATACCCACTTGCCTTGAGTGATGTCATGCCAGGCTTCTGAATATAAATAAATACAACCCCCGACTGGCTCCAGAGATGCACAGTCGGGCCTCCTTTCAGGAGCGCTGATAGGGACGACCACGAAAGGAATCACGGTCTCCCTGGTTCTGTGGGCCTCCTCTACCTCTAGGGCGGTGTCTACCGTTATTTCCTCCTCCTCTGCCTCTGGAGAAGGAATCACCTTGTGCATCCTGAAAAAACCTCTGCGATTTTCTGAACCACATTTTGCTGCCCTTCTGCCCTTTAGGATAGGATCTAGAAGAGATGGAAAAACGGACTCCCACAACAGATAGGGTTTTTCCTTCATGCTCGCACCTGGTAAGTGTGTCCTTTACCTTGGCTCCGAACAATGAGGATCCGTCAAAGGGGGCGTTGGTAAACGTAGACTTAAAGGCCTTCGCAAAATTACACAAACGCATCCAAGAATGTCTTCTGAGAGAGACTCCTGAACCCGCTGCCCTACTTGCTCCATCCGCTGCATACGAAATCAGCCTCATGGAGGAGTTCACAATAGAATTAAGGGTAGACATCTGTGTGTTGACCTTCTGAGATACTCTACAGGATAACGTATCTGATGCGGTATCTCCCAGCTCTTTTAGGAGATCTCTCTGGAGCCTTGTGAAATGAGACAGGTAGTTCAGCAATCAAAGTGTAAAAGCCGTTAAAGAAAAGACACTCTTCCCATACCTATCCATTGTTTGAGACTCCTTATTCGGTGGATGGACAGTGGAGGAAGTTTCGGCAAGTTCCTTCTTGGTGGCTGCTGTCACCACCACCATGGCATCTACTGGAACACCCTTAGGAAGAAAGCCCTTGTCCTGTGGTGCTGACAAAAATTTGTTTGGTCTTCTAGGAACCGGTTCCACAGAATCGGGAGATTATCACACCTTACAACTTACTAAATCCAGTAGCTCGTCGAAAGGAGGAGACACCCAAGAGGTGGAGGACTTGAGACCCGAAAGCCTTCAGGTACACTGACTCCTCATCAGAAAGGGATGTGGTGGGCCAGCCGCCTCTCTGTTTAAGGATTTTAAGGATATCTGTGAATGAGATATCATCAGAGGACAACTTGGGGGACCTTTCTGACTCCTCGAGGTCAGTGTCTGATGTAACACACACATCAGGGGAGTCAACATGTTTACTCTTACAAGTTTTCTTCCTAGGTGGTTCCTCAGACAGGTATTCTTGGGTGACCTCGGAAGACTGGGAACCACTCATGGAGGTATCGTGAGGCTACGGGTCCCTGCTGTGTTGGGAGAGAGAGGGAGCTGAGACTGAATTTGGTGCCTTAGGGGGAAGAGTGTTGGTACTTCTGGATAGAGCTGAAGACCTGGACAGCACACTCCTCATCACCTCAAAGGCCGATCCTCCCAGGCTCCGAGGATGCCCTCTGCTCTGAAGATGCAGAGGCAGCCCTCGGTACCGAGGAGATGGGCTCCGAGGCACATGTGGGGTCCAAGCTCACCTGAGCCAAAGCACCGAGAGGTAGGCTCGGAACCAAAGAAGTTTGATTCAAAGCGTCCCCCTCGGGCACAACCAGACAGCTGAGGACCCCATGGACGGCACCGAAAGGGTCGGAGCAGATATCGGAACAGACAGACTGACTGAGGTAGCTGGAACCGACCTATCCACAACCGGAGGCACCGACAACTCTAGCTCCGAAGACTCAGAGAGGCTCGGAGGAGGAACATCGATCGGGTGTGAGGGCACATTGGGCTCCGGAGCCGACTGGGATGGAGCTGAATGCAAATTTGCCAGTGCCGAAGTCTGAAGCAGTCTACGCACCACTCTCTCGACGTCCTCATCAGTAAGGCTCCTAGAGGACCTGGAAGATGGAGTAGGGGATCTAGATTGCTGGAATATAGGCAACCTAAGAGTAGGGGAAACCGGTCGAAGTTCAGATGACCGGCTCTGAGATGTAGTATGAGTTATCAACTCCAAAGTTCCTGGAGCCAAGACTGATGGATCCACTAAGCTAACCTCTGTCAGCACTGAAATCAGTGGAGCCGATGAGGGTGAAGCCACTTTAGCAATTTTGTCTGGCAGCTCTGACGAAACAGAATGGGTGGGATACCGCCTTTTTGCAGTTTTTGGTCTGTCTTTTTTGGAGGAGGAAGGAGATTTAGAACTGGACGATGATGTCAATTGCTCCTCAAAGGAATGTTTTAATAGTCCCTTCAATATCAGTTTGTTCTTCCTCTCCTGAAGAACACGAGGACTGAACGCATGGCAAAACAGGCAAGACTCTTGGAGGTGGATAGCCCCCAAACAGTAAACACACAAATTATGCCCATCAGTAAAGGACATCTTCTGGGCACATTTAGTACCCTTTTTGAAGCCCGAAGGCTTATGATCCTTAAAGTCTTTTGACATAAGGCAAAAAACTACAATCCGCAAAACAACACGCAACAATTTAAACAGAGAAAAAGATAAACGGAGGACTAGGTCGTCTAATTCAAATGGGCCTAGCCCTAAGAGGAAGGAGAATAAACCGAGGACTAGGTCCACTAGTTTAAACGAGCCTAGCCCAGGGAGAAATGGAACACAGAACAGAGGACTAGGTCCTCTAATTTAAAAGGGCCTAGACCAACAGAAGACAAACAGAAGAATGAGAACTAGGTCTTCTAACAAACGGACCTAGCCCAAAGAGGAAAGCAGCCACACAGGAGATTAGCGATGCAGGGATACCAAAAAGGCCAGTGGAAGAATGGTTAAACAATGTACAACAAATACACAGAGAAATAAGCAGCAAATAGTCCGAAACAGATCAAGACTGCAATAAACACACAAAACTAGCAAGACAATAGAATATTATCCAACAATGACAAGAAAAATTATTGAAAAATATCACTTAGCCACGGCCAAAAAGAATCACGTCTGAGCTGAATGAGCGGCAAACAAGATATGGGGAATGGTAGTGATGCATGATGGGATACCTCCTAGCCACGAGCCAACAAGAAGTTTTTGAGCTACAGTATGGCCGAGTCAGAGCCGAGGTTCAGCTCCGATCCCACGAGTAAGAATGAAGGTGAGATAGGACTACAGAACATCACATTTTTTGCTTCCATAACTTTATCCTTGTAGGCACTGACCTACTTTCTTAAGTGGCGCATTTCAAATAGACCTGTCTGATGAAGTGCACCATTTGCTGCAAAAGAAAGGTTTAAAACCCACAGAGAATAGCTTCTCTAGTTTTACCAGTCCCAAACAGTCCTCACTTTCTATGCACTAGCATAGTGGTCATATCTTGCAAGTTTTGCTGAGGTTTCCAAGACATTTCCGGATTCTCAATTCACTGGAACTTTTCTTTTTTGTCAAGAAAGCCCAACAGTACCTTAAAAAATTAACACCTTCACCATTCTTTGTACAAAGAGGAACCATATCTGCTTGTGGTTTAGATGTAGCACACAAGAGATGGTTCTTTCAGCATGGATTCCAACTAGGTCATTGATCCAAATATTGGCTGTTTCGGTAATTGCCAAAAGGTTGCGGTCAGTACAAGGATGGAAAGCAGCAGTCCTGAGACCTTGCCCGACTTTGGAAGGAGTTAGTGGACAATTTTTCCCCCACTTGAAGTCCTGGAAATAAGATTACCAAGTGCAGGTGGGTAAGGGAGATAAAGTTCAAGGTATAAAATGCCTCCATTTGCAGATTTCTTCATTGCCTTTGCTACACGTTCTGTCCTATCAAAAACTGTAGCAACAAAATGTTAAATTTCGTAAGGAAAACAGCTTCCCAAGACCGTCTTTCATTTACAAAAGGTCAACAGTAATGGCAAATCTATGACACACTTGTCAAAGATAATACACATCACGATGTTTTGGATGACATGTCAGCAATCACCAACACCCAAGTTACCAAAGACACTGCTTTTGCATTCATTGCTCATGTGAATTGCACTGAATTATTTTGAGTTTGGTGTGTCGAAAGCTCCTGGCACACAAGGTTCAGCATCACTAGTCTAAAATATCATCCAAGATTCATTTTGGTGCCAAAGTCGACAGATGACATCAAGCCCAACTTGCATCTCAGTGGCTTAAATACCTTTAATTCCACTAAAATTGGAAAGGTCACCATGGCATTTGTCCTTCGTTGTCTGTCATGAAATTGGATGCGTTTTTTTGATTCAAAAATGCCTACCTCCACATCAGATTTGCTGCATAATCCCAGATTTCCTGTGCATTTCAATCAGAGGTTACTATTACCAATTCAGGATTTGAACCTTTGATCTCATTTCTGGCCCTGCATTCTTCAGCAACTAAGTCTATTGTAACAGTTCATTAAACACTGCAGCAAGCCAACGTATTCCCATAGCAAGATGACCGTCTCACAACTTGAGCCATCTATGGTCTGTTGAATATAAAAGGAACTCTGCTTAAACTATTCAGTTCTCTGGAATAACAATGAACCTTCAAAGACTTGCTAACTTCCTGTTCAGTTTCTTACATTTGTAAGATGTGTCATAGTTCACTATTGTCAATGACTACAACCCTCTTCAGGCCCAGCTGCTCCTGGTTCTTGATTATTTGTGCAGGTCCTCTGTCCTGTCTTATGCCTCTTTCAAGAAGATTCACTTAGCCACTCATAACTGCTTGTCTGCCCTAGAATTCTCCCCATCTTCTAACCATTACACTCACTTGTACCCTCCATATCTCACCACATTAGGAAATACCATAAGGAAAAAACTTCTCAGACAGGACCGTTTCCTTAGGGAAAAGCAATGTGAAGATGTGAAGTTCACTAAAAAAAGGAAACCGCACTGGCTGCCCCACTCCCTCATAAACCATTATGCTTGCTGCATTTTTTATTAAAACAACAGTGGGGCTGATTAACACATGGCACTGAAGGAGTAGATGGAATGGAAACCAGGGAAGCTTGCTGTGGTACATGGTTGCAGTGGAGTATAAGCCAAGAAAAGATCATCTTTTCATAATAAATTTCTGGCAATAATGAGGCCAGCACAAGTGTCTGGGTCTTCAGCATGGCAAAAATTCAAAGGCGATGTTTAAAAGTGAAATTAAATGGGAAAAAAAACACAATGCAAACCAGCTAGCTACAAGATGAAGTATTACAGTGAAACATACTCAGTAACCACAGTTTCAACTTACGTGCTGCACTATTTATACAAAGACGGTGGAATTATTTGCCTTACATACAAGTAAGGAGTAGGCTTGAACAAACTTATTGCTACATATCATAAGTATCATACCCATTTGTTTGACAGTGTAAACACCAATATATCTTCCAATGTAAGCAGGACATGGTTATTAATTTTACTAGATGTGTTGAATAGAGAAATGACTTGGAAGCTGCATGACCTAACAAAACCTCCTCCCTCCTTCAGGGCCCCAGTCTTAAAAATAATTACAAAATTGCACAATAGCTTACATCTTCTATGCTTAGTAAGGTATACTGATGTTATATTTATGATGTTAGACAATGGGCGTCATTTCAAAGGTGCATAATGATCACCATTTCTGAGCCTACTACTTACCTCCACAATGGAGACTGAATTCCGCAATCTTTTTTCCTCTTGCTTCTTTAAACATGGCTGCCTGGAATGGAATTTTTTTTAATACAAGAAGTGTTTCACTGCAATATTTCAGTGTGCAGAAGGCTGGTTTAGTCTCTTCCTTCTCGATACCGAAACCTCAATGGAAACCAGTGTAACTTCCTGTTACATATACTCAATGTTTTTTTTTCTCTTTGTTAACCCCATAAGTGGGCTGGTTTCACCCACGACCTAGGCCAAATAGGCAATAACAACATAATTAGCCTTCACCAGTGGTGTAGAGAAACAGAGCCTTGACTATGAACCAGGTGACCCAAGTTCAACTAGAAGTTCAGGCACTTGACAGTGCAGGAAGAGGAGGATGAGATGTAATGTGACACTACCTTCCACATATATCCTTAAAAAAAATACACAAATGGAAAGACCGGGCGGGTAGACGTTCTAGAATTTGGCACACCAAGCCACCATATGGAGGGTAGTTATCATTAGTGAGTGACTACATGTATGGAAATTGGGAGGGTGTTTGTAAGGAACAGTTTTTGCTCTTATTACTATTTGTATTAGATGTTATGATATAAATTACATGTTGTATCACACAAAGCAGTTTTGTACGGGATACAGACAGAGATACTTTAACTGTGCGATGGAGGAGTCCTATTAATAAACCACTGTACACATTAAAAATATTAAAGAAAGTATTTTTTTTTCTTTGTTATGTATCTGGGCTTTTCTTTGTGGTAGGATATGACAGAACAGAGAGAAGCAAGTTAAAGTTAACAGAATAGTGTGATCTTGGACTTCATTGGTGGAGGATATAAAATTGTATTGATCACTGTATATACAGAATTAAGTCAATAATCTCCCCTGCTTTTACAGGGATGGGTATCTATATTGATGGCCTTGGTTTAATCTACAGACTTTTTTTTAAAGCAAACAGGTTTGAAAAATGAGACAAAATGATGAAAGTTGAGTTTTTGCTATTTTTCCCCATTAGCAAATGTTTGCAGTGGGAGACAAGGAGTCTACAGGTGCAAGCAATTAACAATGAGATGTCCGAACAGTGAGTTTTGAGTATAATTCACAAAAGTGTGTGGAAGATTCCCACTGTGACACATATAGCTCGTTTCTCCACCAGTGGTTGGCATCAGGCCAATTCTAAGAAAAAAAAATACTCTCATTACTGAGATGCCAGGAAAAGCACAAACACCTTAATGTCCACCAAAAACAAGCCCTTATGGATCTAGTGAACCTGAATGAAAGAGGTCATAACTATAAAGGTACAAATGGACCATGTTCAACAATGAAAGACACAGCAGTGAGGAAAGCATATACTATATATCTATATATGCATGTTATTTTTTTGTAATAAAAAATACTGTAATTGTACTGTGTAAAATAGAGCATGTTGCAGGATACTATTAAAGATTTAAAACACTGCAGACAATATAGTGTATGTATTACATGAAACCAGTACAAACAATGTACGAAATTGACAGTTTCACTCCAAATAACATTTTTGCAGTAGTGATAATCATAGGTAGGTACTAGGCTATCGGCTCAAGGGCCTAAGTAAGCCTAGCCAAAAAGGTTCCCTGTCTTTTGCCTTCCAAGAAAGTTATTTTCCTATGCCCCTGTTGAGCAGAGCCACAGAAGTGATCCCTGGGGTGAATTTCCTATTTCCCATCCACTTATCAAAATTTTTCTTGAAGAGTGCTAATGAGGAACTCTGCTTGATATAGATGGGTAGCTTATTCCAGAGTATGGGAAGTCTCTGGGACAGGAATCTATCCCTCCAGCATGTTCTGTTTATTGTGGTGACAAGGTTTAGGTCCCTAGAGCGTGTAGCTCGGAGGAATTGGGATTTCTTTAGGTGTAGCATGTCCAACAGCTCTGGGTTTGACATAGCTTTGTATGTTAGGCAGAGATTACCTTGGAGTAGGCAATATGCTACGGAGTAAAGCTTGAATTTTTTGAGATGGTTAGCGTAGGTCATATGTTTGAGGCAGGTAATCCTCTTTGTGAGGTACTTCTGCAGCCTTTCCAGCTGTTGTAGATGTTTTGTGAGGTACATTCCAAAAGAGGTGTTTTACTCTATAATGGGTCTAATGAGTGACGACTACAGGGGAACAATGACCTCTTTTTTCCTGGATGGGAACCCTTTCGTGAGGAGGTGTGCCAGGTGGAAGGATTTCCTGACCACTGTGGCAATGTGATTATCAAAGGAGAGACTACTCTCCACCTGGGTCCCAAGGTCTGTTATCACACATTTGGCATTAAGTAGGCTGCCACCTATGTGGTAGTTCATGTGTACAGAGATTTTACCAAAGGGGATGACAATGCATTTTTTGGCATTGAGCTTGAGGCCATGACTCTGACACCAGGCATCTGTCTCAGTGAGGCCCTTCTGTAGGATTTCCACATTGTATGGGGATTCTACTATGGCTCCTAGTTTGCAGTCATCTGCGAACTTCGTTAGCCTGAGACCTTCTGTTTTAGCCTGCATGTCAGAGAAGTAGATACCAAACAGGAAAAGACCCAGGACTGAACCCTGTGGTACTCCACTTGTCACTGGTTTCAAGTTGGATTTGGAGTCTACAACTTTTACAGTGTGGGTTCAGTCAGTGAGCCAGTTGGCAACCCATCTTGTGACGTAGGGATTTATACCTAGTTTAGTGAGTTTATCTATAATTCCAGAATGGGGAATGGTGTTGAAAGTCTTGGCGAGATCAAGATAGGCTGTGTGAACAACCTTACCCTCATCTACAGCTTTGGTGACTGCCTCAAAGAAGTCAGTCAGGTTCAGGAGACCTGATCTGCCTTTCACAAAACCAAAATGGGTGGGGTCCAGAGTTTGGAGGTTACCAATGTCTTTGTTTATAAGTTGCATGATAATACATTCCATGGCCTTGCAGACCAGGCTCGTCAGGCTAATAGGGCGATAGTTCCCAGGATCCATGGTGGCTCCCCCTTTGTGTACTGGGATAACTGTTGCTGTGTGCCATTCAGTGGGCACAAAGCCTGACATCAAAGGTAGACTTTAGCATTTATTTGGGTGCGTGCATATACATATATATATTTCAAGTATAGACAACAAAGTCCTTCTAGCCTGCGAATATTCTAAAACAGATCATCCCCATAAAGTGTCTAGTATGTTTTTAAAGATATCTGAACTACAGTCTAATGTAACATAATGTGGTTATCTATTCTACATATCATCTACTTTCCAAGAGCCAATTGGTCATCTCTTACATATGTTGACAATATGATACAGTGCAGGACAACAAAGTATGCAACTTTAGTAAATGTGCAGAAGCACAATTCTAGTCAATTTCAAAAGCAAGACAACAGTGCCAAATAGCAAACAACTGCATTTTGTTACTTTTATGTACTGAACAGCAAAACAATCAAGTGGTATAGCTTACCTAACCCTAAGTTGTGACGTCCAGACAATATTCCACTAGACTGCCAACAATAATGTGACATTCCCCACCATCCTGGGTCAGTAGCTAAGGAGCTTCAACCATCACTATTAACTCCAATGTGAGACAGTCAATTAAGCAGGAGTAATATTTCACAATTTAGCAGCACAACAGGAACACACTCTATAACCTGGGACTGGACTGTATTCTTCTGTCCACTCCAAATATAACTCTATTACAAACTTCAGAGCAATGTGTCCCAGTTTAAGACCTCTGATACACACACACTTGAATAAAATCTCACACATCCAAACACTTCTGGAAAAGTCCGACACAGCTTTTCAGCTTTGTCCCTTTCCCAAAATAATACAGTAACATGCTGCCACCGATCAGAGCATCACATGCCCTTTCAAAGAGGTGTCCAATTACTAAAATTAAATATTAAAACAAATGATAGAAAATTACCTAAAGCAGCCAGGCTTTCAAAGTGCCCCGGGAAGTTATCAAAGCAGGTTATAAGCACTCTCAAATCAGTAAAGAAAAGACTGCTTCACCAGCCACAATGTAAGTTAATAAAAATATTTAATAATAAGCAAAAAGCTTTTTTTTTTACAGTTAACCAACAACAAAATTGCCCAACCACTATGAGAAACTCAAGATTTTTATTAAAAACGAACGACTAAGCGCTTTCACCTTTCCACATAAACAGGCTTCTTCACAGTCATTCTTAACTGAAATAATTACCCTCCTTAAATACACTTTAATTAATTACACTACCAATCAAATGTTCGTTGATATTGAACTTCTTGAGTCTAACTTCTTTTTTTTTTATAAAAAGTATGCTTAATTTCTACTTAAAAATCTTATAAATGTTAAGAAAATAAAATACATATGTTGATTCTGAAAATCCACAATTTAAATAACTTAACCATTTCAAACAACACACATATCTTTAAGAGGAAGTTTTTAACATCCTATTTGTAATCTTAGGACTAAAATAATGCACCATGCTTCTTACTTATATAAGCAATGCTTTTTGCTTCACAATTGGCATAAGGGAAATAGCATCATTTACTCCCAGTGAAATAGTGGAGTTCAACCTGAATTGCCATTGCAGCTCTCTTGCCTTTAATTTTTTCATCACCACCCTCGTCCGAATGTCTCACTCTATCTACCACAAAAAATATGAATTTTTTGAAATTCAAACATTTAGTGGTATGTATATATAGTGCATTACGTACATCTTTATTTTTAATGGCCCTATAGTGTTCTCCTATCCTGCCCAGAGTCTACATATGGTTTTCCCCACATAGAACCCACAGCAGGAAACACAAGTAGCTAAATATACCATATATGTTGTATTGCAGTCACATTTCCCAGGACATTGAATTGTGTGATTGTAGTTAGCCACCGCCACACATGGGCCATCATTGATGTACTTGCAAAACTTACAACAACCACATTTCATTATCATTGACCTATAGTTGTTAGTTTTTCTCTTTCCTTCTAAAAAAGTTTTTATGTTTCTGCCTCTACTGTGTCTAATTCAAGGTTTAGGTCCCAGTATTTCTCTAGTCTCCTGTCTTAAAAATAAATCCCAAAATTTTCCTAAAACACTCATAATAATCGGGATCATGTTTGTATACCGTAACACAAAGGTGTCACTTTCGTCAATTTGTTTAGGGGTACAGGAGTTATTCCAATTGGACTCAAAATAGGTTGGTATAACAACCCCCTCTTAATTGCAACTTCATGTCTAGTTTTAGTTAATAACTTTAGTGGGTACCCCCTTTCCAGAAACAACCCAATCAAAGTGTACATTTCCTTATTAGAATACATTTCATCACTTATAAGTCTGGAGTACCTCACCATCTGTCCCTTCACTATGCCCTTTCTCTGATGTTGAGGGTGACAACTCTTATAGTGAAGTAACGTATTAGAAAACATTTCTTTTCTAAAAATGGAACTATGCAGTTTACCATCATATGCGTTGGTCCACAGATGTATATCTAGAAAGTCTATTTCACTAGCCTTCCATTTGCTGGTAAATCTCAAAAATGACATTGTGGTGTTCAAATAATCGACAAACTGACCTGCCTCTGTCTCAGAACCCTTCCATGAAATCAAAATATTGCCCAAAAAACTATTATAAGATTTTATTTTCTCAACAAGGGGGGTGTCAAAAATGTATTTTCCCTCCCATTCTAACAATACAAGGTTTGCAAATACAGGGGCGCATTTTGCCCCCATAGCTACCCCTGATATTTGATGGAATAACTCACCTTCAAATGAGAGAAGATTGTTTCTCAATACAATTTCCATAATGTCTACCAAGAAATCAATCGCGTGTCAATTCTTCTATTCCTCAATAGACTTTCTCGAAACATCTCTAATTCCTCTTTATGTGGGATTACAGAAAATAAATGTATAACAACTAGTGTCAAAAATGAATATTCCGTAAGTCTGTTAGACCTTAATCTCTCAAGGCAGTGTTATGAATCCCTTATAATGTGTTCGGCATCCCTAACCACTATTCCCACCTCTTTATCCACCCATGCTGCCAAAGGTTCAGTCTTTGACCCTTTTGCTGACACTATTGGTCTGAATGGTGGATTGTGTAAACTCTTGCAGATATTAGGGATGCCGAAAATCTTAGGTATTCTAGGTTTTTCCACTGTTAGGAAATCAAGTTCCTTTTTTTTTTTTTTTTTATTATCCCCTGAAAAAGTGCATCAAATAAAAAATAATCCATCCTCATGTATGCCCTATTTAGCTCATTCGTACATATCCTAGAATAAGTCAAGGGGTCGTTTAAAATTTCGAACATTTTGGAGGTATAGTCAATTTGGGACATAATGACCATCCCCCAACCCTTGTCGGGCTTCATGATTCATATATTGTCATCTCTAGCTAAGGAAGTTAATACCTTCCTTTTCACTAGCTGTTAAATTACCAATCCCACAACCATTTATTTTTGTCAAATTTCTGATTTCTCTTTCACATGCCCTTTCAAAGAACATTGCGTCCAAATTGTTGGGGGGAATAAATACAATTTTCCTTCTCAATGTACCTTGCCCTCTAGTTGAATTAGATGCCAAATGCTCTCAGATCAAGCTTTCTCACAAAGTTTCAAATTAAAGTGTCAACTAAGTCAAATCTAAAGTCAGGTACAAAAGAAAAACCTTTTTGTAGTAATTCTCAGTGTGTTTCATTTATGTCCAAAGTACTAAAATTATAGATCGCAAATCCTTGTTTTTTAAACATGACACATTCACTTTGTACATTATCAACAACACTGTCACAAAGGTTATTATAACCATCGGTCCTATCCATAGCCACTCCCGACTTATAAGTGATGAAACCTATTATAATAGGGAAATGTACACTTTAATTGGGTTGTTTCTGGAGAGGGGGTACCCACTAAAGTTATTAACTAAAACTGGACGTGAAGTTACAATGAAGACAGGGTAGTTATACCAACCTATTTTGGAGTCCAATTGGAATAACTCATCTACCCCTAAAAAAATTGACGAAAGTGACACCTTTGTGTTACAGTATACAGACATGACCCCGAATATTATGAGCGTTTTAGGAAAATATTGGGATGTATGTTTAAAACAGGAGACTAGACAAATACTGGGACCTAAACCTCGAATTATACATAGTAGAGGCAGAAACATAAAAACTTTTTTGCAAGGAAAGAGGAAAGCGAACAACTACAGGTCAATGATGACGAAATGTTGTTGTTGTAAGTTTTGCAAATACATCAATGATGGCCCATGTGTGGCGGTGGCCAACTACAATCGCACAATTCAATGTCCTGGGAAATGTGACTGCAATGCAACATATGTGGTATATTTGGCTACCTGTATTTCCTGCCCTGGGTTCTATGTGGGGAAAACCATACGTAGACTTAGGGACAGGATAGGGGAACACTATAGGGCCATTACAAATAAAGATGTTCGTAATGCACTATATATACATACCACTAAATGTGTGAATTTCAAAAAATTCATATTTTTTGTGGTAGATAGAGGGAGACATTGGGATGAGGGTGGTGATGAAAAAATTGAAGCGGAGGCAAGAGAGATGCAATGGCAACTCAGGTTGAACTCCACTATTTCACCAGGAATAAATGATGCTATTTCCCTTATGCCAATTCTGAAGCAAAAAGCATTGCTTATATAAGTAAGAAGCACTGTGTATTATTTTAGTCCTAAGATTACAAATAGGATGTTAAAAAACTTCCTCTTAAAGATATGTGTGTTGTTTGAAATGGTTAAGTTATTTAAATTGTGAATTTTCAGAATCAACATATGTATTTCATTTTATTAACATTTATAACATTTTTAAGTAGAAATTAAGCATAGTTTTTATAAAAAAAGAAGTTAGACTCAATTAAGAAGTTCAATATCAATGAACATTTGATTGGTAGTGTAATTAATTCAAAGTGTATTTAAGGAGGGTAATTATTTCAGTTAAGAAATTACTCTGAAGAAGCCCGTTTATGTGGAAAGGTGAAAGCACTTAGTCACTCATTTTTAATAAAAAGCTTGAGTTTCTCACAGTGGTTGGGTGATTTTGTTATCAGTTTGATACCTGTGGTATCGTTTGTTTCGTTCATTTTTTTAAAGTTGTTTCAGGTTTCAACTTTGCTACTTAAGAAGTTAACCTGTAAGTGTTTCTGTCATTTCACACTGAGCTAATCGGAGGAAGGGCACTGAGCCAACTAATCTGTGATATATAACATTAATTATCCTGTTTTTTTGCTTATTTTTACGAGTTATAGCACTTTTATTGTCTGCATATACCTTTCTACCTAGTTTCACTATGTGTGAGGTATTAACTAGAACTTTTCTACAATTGTTAAGCACCTGGTTAGGTTTGTTTGTGCTGATTTTTGTTTCCCACCCTCCCTTCCTTCTGGTATCCTGTTTTTATACTTGGTGGCTTTGCAGTTGCCCGCCCCTATGTAAATTTGATCTGGGACACTCCTCCCAGTCTACTGTCATTACCTCATTCTACCTAATCCAGGGAGAACATTTGAGAAGGTCAACCCACTTAGTTTCTGCTCCTTTCCACATTACAAAAACAAAAAAAAATAATAATTTTCTAAGCTTGTTTCTTGCCTTTCCTGTAAGTCATCTAGTCCAGATACAGATTTGCTGTATCCAGGACTGTTTGTAAGCTTCTGAGCCCCCAAGCCTTTCTGTGTTGGATGGAAGCCCTCTAGCTTAATTTTGTTTCTTAGAACTAGCCAGTTTTCTAGTTTCAGCACTCAAATCTGTTTCTTTGAGCTTAGCACTTGTTCAGAACTCATTGTAAGCACTAAATATGCTACAAATTACTACAGCACTCAACTTTCCTTACTTGTCTGGAGGAAAACAGTTTTTAGTACTTAATAAATAAGCACCTATCCAGGCATGTCTAAGGGTCAGCTCCCGGTGGTTTCTCTCGTCTACCTGATGAATCTGGGCATCTTGGGGCAATGCAGCAATTGCCTCAGGTACACAGACAACCCTCTCCTCCTACCACCCAACACTACAACCTGTGAGAGATGCATTTATATAGCCAAACTGGAAGCAAAGCTCTCTTCACCAAAGACTGGACTAGACAGTCAAGAGGAGAAGGTAAACACTTGCACCACACCACACTCATCACATAGTTCCTCAAAACCTACACCACCAAGACAAACACATAGAAACACAACACACACACCTACATTCACGGAGGCTCTCAATAAATATCTACCCAAGCAACAGGGACCTCCAAAGCATAAACGCAATCAACCTTCACCCCCCCAACACAATCCAAACGACACAGCCCACAAACTCAGTGTGCCACTCAACCACAGCCCATAAGGCATAACAACGTACCCACAACTCTAGTCATAGGTGACTCTATAGTCAGGCACACTGATGTTCCATTCACTAGACTAAACAAGGAGAAAGTTACTATCAGCTGCCTGTCTGGTGCCAGGATCTGCCACATAACACACACACTCAGGTCACTCCACAACAAGTACAAATATGACTCTGACATTTGTCCATGTCGGTGTGAATGACCTGAGATGTACCTCCCTGGACTACATGAAAAGAGACATGGAGGAGCTGTCCGATCTTGTAGCCCAGGCAGGTATGACCCTAGCCCTGAGTAGCATCCTGCTATCACCCAGAATGATATCACAGTACAAGGGCAAAATGGCTGACTTCAACAATTGGCTAAGCTTCTGGTGTCATTCTAAGGGGATCCAGTATCCATCTGCTTAGGATGACATGATCGACAAACCACAATGCTTTGCCAGAGATGGCTTGCACCTGTCGCCCTTGGGATTCCGGATACTGGCTAAGGCTCTTGCCACCCCTATAGTGCCTTTTTAGGCAAGGTTCAAATGACAAATTCACCACCATAACAGGTACAAGCAAGCAAAATATGAGGGTAATGCTACTTAATTCTTGAAGTCTAAACCTCAAAATGCACTCACTCGAGGCACTCCTTAAAATGGAGAACATTGACATCTGTGCAGTGACACAGACCTGGTTCAAGGCTCCAGAGAGCACCCCTGCATTACCAGGCTATAATTCATACCACACCTTTCAGCCACCTATTCATTAAGGATATCCACACCTCCAGGCTAGTTGCTCAGCAGAATACATCTGAGATTATCCAAGTCCAACTAACTCTGGGCAAGACCACAATCCAAATTGTAGCTTGCTACAGATCCCCCACCATGCCCCAGGATTCCCACTGCTCATTTCTTGATACAATGGAAAATATTAGGGTACAACCCAACACCCTAATAATAGGCGATTTCAATTACCCCTCCATTAACTGGGAAAACTACTCATGCACCAACTCTTGTGCTCAACGTTTTCTGGAATTCATAAATTCCAATGCCTTGGATTAACTTATCCACACCCCCACCAGGGGCAGCAATAACCTAGACCTGGTCATTACCAACATGGCAACCGGTGTTCCACAACAGAGGTCAATTCCTCGGTCAGATCCAACCACAAGCTAATCACCCTAGACATCCACATCCCACCCCCACTCCCCATTAGGGAAACCACCGTAAAAAATTTCTCCAAAGCCAACTTCATGCTTCTTAAGACAGAAGTGGCAAACTTCACGACACCCATGATGACGGACAATAGAGGTATGACTGCTGAATCCTATACAAATGCACTTTATAAGCACTTACACGAGTGCATGGATTGTGCAATCACTAACAGAACCAAGATGCTATCCTCCAAAAAACAGGAAGACAATCTGGTACTCCCAAACCATAAACAATCTCTACAACAGAAGAAAGAAACTAGTGCAAAAAAGAGTAAAACAGTAAGAAGCTGAGATCCCTCAAAAAATCCTCCAAAGCTAGTTACGAAAACAAAATCACCACTGATTCTAAAGACAACCACAAAGCATTCTATAGCTATGTCAAGAATCTCAATGGCAACACTCAGATCAGCTCTGAGTTACAGCACAATGCCACTAAATATACAGAACCAACTGATATTGCCAACATCCTGGCAGATAGGTTCGGTGCTACCTTTACCCCTCTCTCACCCCCTAAAGAGCCCATCTCTATACCGGAAGAATGTAAAGTTCCTGTAATCATGGCTGCACAGTTAAAAAAAAAACTCTCCAAAGCCAAGAACACAGCATCCATGGGACCTGACAACATCCCAGGCTGCGTTCTACATGAACTAAAGAACAAACTGGCACCCCACCCAAGTACCATGTTCAATCACAGCCTCACCTCAGGCTTTGTGCCCACTGAATGGCGCACAGCAACTGTTATCCCACTCCACAAATGAGGAGCCACCACGGACCCCAGGAACTACTGCCCCCATTAGCCTGAGGAGCCTGATCTGCAAGGCTATGGAACGTATCATCATGGAACTTATAAACAATCACATTAGTAATCTCCAAACTCTGGACCCTATCCAGTTCGGGTTAGCAAAAGGCAGATCATGTCTCCTAAACCTGATAGACTTTGACGTGGTCACCAAAGCTGAAGATATGGGTACTTCTCTGAAGTACAGGCTAACACAAAAGGTCTTTGGCTAACAAAGTTCACAGATGACTGCAAACTAGGAGCCATAAATCAAAACTCCTAACGATGTGGACATCCTACAAAAGAGCCTCACTGGGACAGATGTCTGGTGTCAAAGCCATGGCCTCAAGCTCAGTGCCAAAAAGTACACTGTCATCCCTTTTGGTAAAAACTCTGTACCCATGAACTACCACATAGGCGGAAGTCTACTTAACACAGTGTGATAAGAGACCTTGGGACACATGTGGACAGTAGTCTCTCCTTTGATAATCACATCGCCACAATAGTCAGGAAATCCTTCTACGTGGCACACCTCATCACAAAAGGTTTCTCATCCAGGAAAAAAAGAGGTAATTGTTCCCCTTTATTCATCACTCATTAGACCCATTATAGAGTACAACACCTCTTTTGGTATGTACCTCACAAGACAGCTACAACAACTGGAAAGGCCGCAGATATACCTCACAAAGAGGATTATCAGCCTCAAACAGATGCCCTACGCAGACCGTCTCAAAAAACTCCAGCTTTACTCTGTCGCATATCGCCTTACTCACAGACGATCTCTGCCTAACATACAAAGCTATGTCAAACCCAGAGCTGTTGGACATGCTCCACTTAAAGAAATCCCAATCCCTCCAAGCTACACGCTATAGGGACCTAAACCTTGTCACCACAACAAACAGAACATGCTGGAGGGGTAGATTCCTGTCCCAGAGACTTCCCATACTCTGGAACAAACTATGTATCTATATCAAACAAAGCTCCTCATTAGCACTCAAGAAAAATCTTGATGATTGGATGGGAAATACGAAATTCACCCCGGGGATCACTTATGTGGCTCTGCTTGACAGGGGCACAGGAAAATAATTTTCTTGGGTGGCAAAAGCCAGGGTACCGTTTAGCTAGGCTTATATAGGCCCTAGGGCCAATAGCCTAGTACCTACCTATGAACCAGGAAAACGAAATCAATACTGAAGGATAGAAATCCAACATTTACAAAAACTTTATTTGATTAGTTATAATTTTCCTATCTGACTAAAGAACACTGTCCCTCATCTCAACTAAATTATTACAATAGAGCAAAGCAGGCTTACAGTTCTTGGTGAGTCCTTTCGAATATACACACAGTACAACTGTAACTAAAACTGCAGCTATAACTGGCTGTTAACTGACAACCAGCTGTAAAGCTGGTCTATAAAAGAGTTTGATGAAGACAGTTAACTGTCACAATTGTTCCAGTTCTAATTTTAATTTCATATTTTGAAAATCAACCAACAGCTGTTTACTAAAGTTCCTTCCGGTCTTTCAGCCTCTGACAGTAACACATATCAACTGTCAACATTCTGATGACATCACCTGCAGATCAGCTAATTCTGAGATGGTCTGCAGTTAGAATCTTCATCATAAATATGCATAGTTAGAAATGTAAAGGAACATTGCTCAAGTCTTCAAAGCATTCTATACAAACGGACTAGTACGTTCCCAATACATTATCAAATAAAGATCCAACAGATACACTCCTCTACTTTCGTGTATACCAATTTGTTATTCTCTGTTGCCATACATCACTGTATTAAGCTTTGCATGATGCATTAAATATGCTTGATGAACCATACTTTAAAATATGTATTTGTTCTTTTCTGTTTTTAAATACGTTTTCTATCTTCTGTAAATGTATATACTGTTGTTAAGACACTTCTTATGTAAAAATATGTTTTATACTTTGCATTCTATGCATGTTTATAGGTTGGTACTGGGCTATCTGCCCGAAGGCATATATTAGCCCAGCCATGTTGTGCGGTATTCACCACCCCTTTAGTAGTTCCATAGACCCTTGTACTAGCAGCAAGTACCCTTGGCCCCTATCTAGTAGTGCTGTTGGTGTGATCCCTGGTGTGAACTTTCTTTTACCCATCCACTCATCAAGGTTCCTCTTGAAGAGTGATAGTGAGGGGCTCTCTCTTATGTAGATCCTGTTCCATGGTAAGGGAAGTCTCTGCGAAGGGAATCTATCCCTCCAACATGTTCTATTCATTGTTGTGTTGAGGTTTATATCCCTACAGCGTGTAGCTCAAGTAGATTTGGTTTTGCTAAGATGGCGCATGTTCAACAATTCTGGGTTGGACATGGCTCTGTACGTTAGACAGAGATCGTCTCTGAGAAAGCGGTATGCAACAGAGAACAGTCTTAGCTTTTTCAATCGTGCTGCATAGGGCAACTGTTTGGGGCCAGTAATCCTCTTGGTTAGGTACCTCTGTGGTCTCTCCAGCTATTGGAGATGTCTAGACAGGTACATTCCAATTGGTACATTGTACTCAATAATGGGTCTGATGAGGAAGAGTAGAGGGGCACCATTACATCCTTAGATCTTGATGCATACCCTTTCGTGATCAGATGGGTCACATAGAAAGATTTTCTAACCACTTTGGCAACATGGTTATCAAAGGAAAGCTGACTATCTACTTGGGTCCCTAGATCCCTTATTTCTTCTTCAGATTTCAGGGGATTACCTCCTATGTTGTAGTTTGCGGGTATTCAGTTTTTTCCAAAGGGGATTACTACGCATTTTTTTGCATTTAGCTTGAGACCATGGCTTTGACACCATGCATCAGTCTCATTTAGGCCCTTCTGGAGGATCTCCATGTTGGCCGGAGACTCTATTATAGCACCCAGTTTGCAGTCGTCTGCAAACTTAGTCAGCCACAGCCCTTCCGTGCTTGCCTGTACTTCTGAGAAGTATATGCCAAACAGGAGGGGCCCCAGGACAGAGCTTATTGGAGCTTTTCTCCCAGGGCCTCCACTGAAAATGGGCTAGCCTGGCCTAGTGGACTTTCCCGGTAAACAAATGTCAATAAATTAATTAATTAATAAATAAATAAATAAACAAACAAACATGTAAGAACTTGTTTACTAAATCATAGCTAGTCATGCTGGCATACAATACACAGGTTAATCTGAAATTTATGTACAAAACCTCAGCCAGACATGCTAACACTAATGACCGTGTCTAACTTCTTCACACAAGTATTGGACTACTTCATTTCCTAGACTTCTAAACATTTAAATGGATACTGGGCAGTGGAAAACAGCCAAAATGTACTTCATTTCATACCACTCAAACCACAAGTTATCAAAGTAGGAAAGAGTGATGTTATTCACACTGTCTGAGAAGGAAAGAAATGCCACACCATAAATATATGTATTCAGTCTATTCTGCTGATAAACAGGGATAAAGTCCTCACTACAACCCAAGTGACCCACATTTGATAAGCATCTTGGATGATGACACAGGCAAGAAGGATGAGGTCACCTATCCTTAGAGGGGGGCATCGCTGAGCTCACATTAATGTGCTTAATTTCCCTAATAAAGACTGTGGAAACAAACTCATTTGTTGCCTGGGGAGGGCAAAGTAGGGGTGGGGTGGCATCGATGCCCACTGCACGACTCTCCCAGAGGATGCTACTGAATAGTATGCGGGTAAAATTTCCTTGGCAGTAGTATGATGCTACCCCCAGGTGCTTCGATCTCGTCATCAACCCAATAATGGGTCTAAGTCAGTCTTGGGAGGCCAAAGCTGGGTTCCGTAGACCTAGTACAGGAGAAAAGAACCTGAGACTACCCAATAATCCGGTGCGAGGTAACAGAAATTTGCAAAAAAACAATATATGCATATATACATACATATATACACACAAACAAACACACACCCTAAATACAATGCATTAATTACAGATTTAAGCTGAACTGCACTAAAACAAACAGTCTCCCAAAACATAATAAATGAACTGCACAGTAAGGCACATCATTTCTATACGCCAAAAGTAGTCTGTAGTAATAAATGCATAAGCATTTTTAAATCAGAAGTAGAGTCATTATGTTCTTATATTTTTGACCAAATTCTACAAGAGTAAACTTGTGAAGCAGTACCATGCAAACTAGTGATTAATAAAAATGTAAAATTTAGAAAAATAACATTTGAGAAATTTAATTTCAATGATGGCAGACTCTGGCATTTGTAGAGCGTATTAGTTTCTTTAATGAAAGTGAATATCGGGTGACACACTGAACTACTGGTTAGTTTTGAAGTTTTACAGCACTTGGTTTGTCAGAATGCCTTTTGTGTACAGTCTGCATATCATCCATGTGTCTGTGTGCATTTTTGCAGGTGAGGTCCATTTTTCCTCCCACCTTGCAGAGAAATGCACACACTCCGATTTTAAATTATCAAATCGCTCCTAGGTATATGTGTGCGTTTGTGCAGTGTGCACTGTGTCCTTCAATGGACTAATAACCCACCCCGGATCTGCTTCTGACATTGAGCCTACTTCTTGCCAAAGAAAGTATCCCATTTCCTTCCACCCTGAACTAGGTACAGCAGGCACTGAAGACTATGGTTGGACAAACAGATGAAAGAGCAGTCTTCAAAATACTCAAAATTAAAAAATAAAATAGAAGTTTGAAAAATAATTTTGCACCATCTGGATGAAACCTTCCAGTTGTAAAGCTATCATCCTGGAATTTGGTACTTAAACACAACAGGGAAAGTACAAAACACAAAATGTGCAGCAATATTTTTTTTGTGACTTACCATTCCTTGGCTTTGATCCAGCATCTAAAGGGAAAGCAGAAGTTAAACAAATATTTAGCAAGGTTAATGGAAATGTGAGATAATATTAATTATCAAACACAGTGCGAAATAGTTATACACGTTTCAAAGACATTTTAAATGCAGAAAGAATTTAACTTTTTCAGAGCTTGCACAGTGATGTGCATCAATTTTTCTTTACTTTTTCCAACTGAAAGAAACCGATGAAACTGCTAAAAAAAGTGTTCTACAATCACAGGATACAATTTTCTAGAGAAATTCCCATCACTGACAAAAGGGTTCCTTCCTATGCAACCTCTTGGGCACGCGCATTTGTTTCTACTTATGGGCAACAACTTGTTAGTAGGACCTGAAATCACTATATTCAAACTTTTCTGGTAATGATCTAACCAAGCCACAACTCTGAGCCCAATGGTAATGACCATGTGGAGGCTGAAAAGCATATGCTTCCGCACATTTTTTTCTGCCCCACATATAAATACTCCAGCCATCCTAAGGTCATAATTAATCTAGCCAAGACAAGTACACAAGTATAAAGTGAACCATTCACTTCTTACTCTCTAAATAAGTGAGCAGAACCAGCACCTAGTTGCTACTCAAATCAAGGTCACTGGCACTGCAAACAGGAAGTCGCCTGGTGGGCTAACACAACCCAAAACACTTCTAGTAACAGTAAGGAACAAGGTGAGTAGCAGTACTTGCACCCTGCAACATTTTTAGGGTCTTTTTTTCCATGCAGCTGCTATCAGGCCTTCCCAAACTGGACTTTAGTCCATTCATTCCCTCATGGTGGTGATCATCCCCAGATCCACAAAGGTTAGATCTATCCAGAGAGGCCATCATTTAGCCATCCATGAAGGTTGCATCTGCACCTGCCAACATCCAGCCTATCAAGGTGTTTCGGTATGGTCTAATCCAACTCCTCAGCAGAGCTGGATGTGAAACGGACATTAATCAAAAGGTCTAGCATGCCTTCCCCTTGCATAGTAAAAAACAGAGGCAGACAGCACATCTAGGGTGTGGCAAAGGGGGCAGTTGCCCCTGGCATAAGGTGTAGGGGGCACAGTTATGGAACAGCAGTATCTATTTCTGAATACTAGCACAAAAATGAATGCCCATTCTGTTTCTGCAGTCAGGAGATATTAAATTATACATGCCACTTGCTACAGTTGGTTGAGGGGAAGAACAGATGAATAGACATCACAGATCTGGTCTGCTCTGTAGGTGAGGCATAGGTAAGTTGTTGGAAAAAAAAATGGACCTGGCTTAGAGCAGCAGGATGGGGGAATGGAACATTTTTGTTTTTGCTCCCAAAGTTAGTGACGAAGGGCAACAGTCTGGAGAAGAGAACCAGGCACTAAACTAGCCAACTACTGCTCTACAAGAGCCATATGGTGACTTGGTGAACTACATGTCCACCCCCATACTTAATGCACTGTCCCTTTCTTCCTAAGGCTTGCAATTGCAAGCATCTAGCCCTGCCCAGTACCTTCAATAAGATGGGCTTGCTCATCTTCCCTTCAAACTTCATCAAGTGCTCAAGCCACTAATTTAATTCTATTGTCTGGGCTGCGGTCAAGGCTTTATCCCTCTACAGCACCACAGCTGACTTCTTGCACCCTGCTACTACATCTGTTTATTAAAAGGGTTTTTAACTTTTTTTTTGCTAGGGTTATTTTCATTTTTTTTATTTTAAAACCTTTTTTTTGTTTAAAAAACCCAAAAATTTGGATTGGGAAAATTTTTTTCCCCTTACCCTTTTCAACCTTTCCCCCAAAACCCTTTTTTTGGTTTTAAAAGCCCGGGCCTTTTTTTAAGGGGTTTGGGGTAGGGGGGGGGAAAAAAAAAAAAAAAATTGTCCCCTTTTTTTTCTTTTTAACTTTCTCCAAAGAAATTTATTTTTTTAAAATTAAAAAATCCCCAACCTGAAAGGGTTTTTAATTTTAAAGTTTTAATTTAAAGGGTTTACCTTGGGGGTTTTTTGTTTTTTTAAATTTGGAAATTTAAAAATTTTTGCATTTTAAAAAGGGCCCCTCTAAAAATTTCCCTTTTTGGTTCTTTTTTGGAATTTTTGAAAAAAAAAAGGATTTTTTTTTTTTTTTTTTTTTTTTTTTTTTTTTTTTTTCTTTTTTTTTTTTTTTTTTTTTTTTTTTTTTTTTTTTTTTTTTTTTTTTTTTTTTTTTTTTTTTTTTTTTTTCTGGGCTGTTTTTTTTTTTTTAAAAAAAAAAAAAAAAATAAAAAAAAAAAAAAAAAAAAAAAAAAAAAAAAAAAAAAAAAAAAAAAAAAAAAAAAAAAAAAAAAAAAAAAAAAAAAAAAAAAAAAAAAACAAAAAATTTTCAAGGCCATTTGGTTAAACTAAAAGGGGTTTTTAGGTGAATTCGGGTAAGGAAATCCCTGGATTTCCCAGGAAGATTTGCTGAAGTTTCCTTTAAATTATTAGAGGGTAATGAAAAAGAAAGTTAAAAAAAAAAAAATACTTTCCAATTTTTTAAAGTTTTGAAGGGCCAAAAACAAATTTAAAACTCCGGGGAAGCAGAACCCCTGGGTGATTAAAAATTTTGGCCCAACCTTGTAAGGAAAAAAATTTTTACCTTTGGGGAAACAAATCCCAGAAAAAACCCAAAGGGTTTTTTAAATGGTACAAAGGGGAAGGTGAATAAAAAATTTAGACATTTAAAATTTTTAACGATTTTTTTTTCCTTTTTTAAAAAAGTGGGATTTTTCAAAAAAATAAAACAACACATTTAAATACCCTCCAAGACAAAATTTGCTTTTTAAAAAAATATCAAATTTAATTAAAACCTTGCTTTTCAAAACCATTTCCTTTTTACTTTTTAAAATAACTTTTCAAAAAGGGATCAAACCCCCCTTTTTGCCCTTAATATTAAAATTAGGGAATTTTTGTTTTTTTTAAAGGGAAAAAGCAGGTTCCATTTGGGAAATTTGGGGAAAGCCAGAAAAAAAATCTTTGGGTTTTTTAGGAGGGTCTGGTTTTTAAGAAATTTGTAATTTTGGCAAATTTTTAAAAAAAAATTTTCAAAAACCCCACTTATTTTAAAACAATAAAAAATCTTTTTGGGTTTGTTTAAATTTATATATAAAAATATATATAGTGTTTAAAGATTTATTAAAATTATATAAAATAATATAAATATAATTAAAAATTTGGGTTTGCATTTTAAATTCTTTTAACAACTTCCCATTTTTTAGTGGGGTTAAGCCTTGAAATTTCCCAAAAGGGAAATCATTTATTAATCCCCCTTTTAAAAAAGGGTTCCAAAATTTAATAAATTTAAATTTGGGGGGAAAGAGTTAATACAAAGCTTTGATGCTTTAAAAACTTAAAAAAAGGTTTTGTTAAAAAATTTAAATTTAAAAAATTGGACAAAAAAGGGAATTTTTAAATTCCCAACTTTCCCTAAAAAAAACCAATTTAACCCCCCCTCGGGGGTTAAGGTTAAACCTTTTTTCTGGGAAATAAAAACCCTTTTTTGGGGAAAAATTTGGTTAAAATTGGTTTAAAAAAAGAAATTTTTGTGATTTTTGGTCCAAAATGCCTGGTTTGGGAAATTATTTTTGCTAAGGGGTTTCTTTTTAAAAGTTTTCCCCCACATAAAACCCAAGGAAACCCCCTAAAAAGGAAAAAAATTTAAATTCCCTTTCAAAAGAAAAAAATTACTTTTAAAACTCACTCCCGGGAGGGAAAGGGGCCCAAAAAAATTTAATTTCTTTTAAAAAAAAATTTTATTTAAAACAAAAAAAGCACAAACCAAAAATTTTGGTTCCAACCAAAAGGTAATTTCCTTTATTTAAAAATTAAATTTTGTTTGAAAATTTTCCCCTTTTTTTAAAAAAACATTTCCCAATTTAAATTTAATTTAAAACAAAACATTTAATTTTTTAAAAAAAATACCCCTTAAAATTAAAACCATTGTATTTAAAACAATTGCTTTTTAAAATTTTAATTTTGACTCCTTGCCTTTTTAAAAACCTTTAAATATTTTTTTTTTCCCCAAAAGTTTAAAAAAAAAGGAACCCCCAAACCTTAATTTTAATCCTTGTATAAAAATCAATTTTTAATTTCTAAAAAAAAAAACCTTTTTAAAAAAATTTTTTTCCCTCTAAAAAAAAAAATAAAATAAAAAACATTCAAAATTAAAATCCTTGTTGATTAATATAAATTTAAATATTTTTTTCTGTTTGGGGAAAATTTAAATAATTATTTATAAATTATAAATTTTTGAAATTTTGGGTTTGCTTTTTTTCATTTAATACCCCCTTCTAAAATTTTGTTTGGTTTTTTTTAACCGGAAATGAAAAATTTAAAAAACATTTTCCCAAAAATTTGGTTCCTTAAAAAAAATTTAAGATTAATATTAAAGTTTTTTTCCCCCTAAAAAAGGGTTTTGAAAAAACTTTAAACGGGCTTTAAAAAAATTTAAATTTTAAAATTGAAATTTCCCTATAAAAAAGGGGAATTTTTTTGGGGCATGCCTTTTTAAATGCCAAAAAAATGGGGAAAAATTTTAAAAAAGAAAACAAAAAATTTTGGGTTTTACCTAAACTTACAGTGAAGAAAAACTTTTTGGGGGGTTTATTTTTAAAAACCAGGACACCCCCTTAATTTAAAAAATAACCTTTTTTAGTTACCAAAATTAGGGAGAAAAATTCCCCAAAAAAAGTGAAATAAAGTATTTCAGGAAGACCCCTTTTGGGTTAAAAACCCAGCCCCCGCCCCACTTTAAAACCAAACTCTCAAAAAATTTTTTGAAAATTTTCCCCGGTTTTAAAAAACTTTTTCCCAAAAAAAAGGAAAACCAAACCAAAAGAAAAACCAAAAAGAAATTTGAAATTTCTAAATATTGCCTTTTTTTTAAAAACCCCATTTTCTTTTTTAAACCCTTTTAAAAAAGGGTTTTGTTAAAAGGGTTTTAAAATTTTTTCCCCCAAATTTTAAAATTTGTACCTCGGGAAAAATTTTGGAAATTTCAAAAAACCGGGAAAAAAAATTTTTGCCCCTTAAAAAAAAATTAATTTGGCATTTGTTGTTTATAAACCCCAAATTTTTTTTGTTTAAAAAGGGGGGCCAATTAAGAAAACAAAGGTTTTCTTAAACCAAACCCTTTAAAAACACCCCCCTAAAAAGTTTTTTTTTGAACCCGGGCATGATTGGGAAATTTTTTTTTTGCTTTTAAAAAATTTGGGTTTAAAAATTTTAAAACCAAAGAAATTTTACAAAAAGGAATTTTTTATGGTTTAAGCAAAGGGAAAAATTTTTAAACGAGCCTGAAAACCGGGGAATTTTTATGAGGCAGGAAAAAAATGGGGGATGGTTTTGAGGAAAAAAAATCTTTGGGGTTTAAAAACTCTTAAAAAATTATTTGGGGGGATTTCCTTCTTTTTTTGGCTGCCCTTGGGGTTTAAAAGGGGAATCATCCCTAAAAAAGTAAAAATTTCCCCTCCCAAAGGTTGGACCCTTTGGGCCTTCCCCCGGATTGCCCAAAACGGGTAATTTTACAAGAAATCTCAAGGGGGGAAGAAAAAGGAAAAAGGGGTTTTTACTCCGGGGAAGGGAAAGGCACCAAACCAAAAGAAAACAAAAATTGAATTTCTAAATTTATGGGTTACTTACCTTTTCTTTTTTTTAAACCTAAAAAACTATTTAAATTTTTCCCCAATTTTTAGCAAGGTTAAAAAACCTACGGTTTTGCCCTTTTCCAAACCTAATTTAAAAATTGCCCTTAAAATTTTTTTTTGGATTTTTTTGCCCAAAAAATTTTTTTTAAAAAATTAAAAAAAATTCTTAAACCAACCTTTAACCGCCAATTTTAACTCTGACCCCGGCCTTTTTCCAATGCCAGGGTTAAAAAAACAACAAGTTTAAAAAATAATTTTAAAACCTTTTAAAAACTCAAAACCGGGAACCGGGGCGTAAAATTATTTTTGAATCTTTTTACCCTTCCATATTTTGAATCCCCTTCTTCCCTTTTCCCTTTCCTTAGGGAATTTGCCCAAGGGAATTTCGGTCCGCTAAGAGGGGGAATTTCAAAAGGGGGTTTCCCGGCCCAAACCCTTCCGGTTGGGGCATAATGTTTTAAACCAGAAGTGCCTATTTAGAATTAAAAAAGGACAAATTTTGGGGAAAAAATTAAAAAAAGATTTGTATACACCCCCCTGCATTTTAAACCCCCTTAAAGCCATTTGGGTTTTTTTCTTTTAATAAAACTATTTATTTTTTAATTTCCCCAACCCCCCTTAAATGGAAAAAAAAATTTACGCCTTTTAAAAACCGGGGGTTTAAACCGGAATTACAAAAACCCCCTTTTAATGTTTTTCCCAATCCGTCCCCCCCCTTTTAAAACCCCCAAAAAAATTTTAAAATTTTTTGATTGGGTCAAATTGGTTTTGAACCCAAGGTTAACCCTCCAAAAGCGGGCCTATTTTGGGGAAAAAATTTTCATCTTACGGGAAAAGTTTAAAAACATTTTAACCCCACCCTTTTCCCCCCCTACCGGTACCCCCACCTTTTCCACCCCAAGAACTTTATTTTTCGGGGCCCTGTGGCAGAGCCACAAGAAAAAAATCCCTTTTAATTCCTATTTCCCTTCCAATCCATCCAAAAATTTTTTTGGATCAAAATTTTGGGAAAGCTTTTTATAAGTTTTGGTTTTTTACTCCGGTTTTTGGGAAAGGGCCTGGGCCCAGGGAATTTCCCTAGTTTTCTTTTTTTTTAAGGTTTACCTAATTTTAAAATGGGAAAGGGATTAGGGAATTTTTTGGGGAAAATTTTAAACCGGAAATTTAAAAAACCCCCCATAACTTTTATTTAAA